>NW_020450518.1:0-229613 GCF_003343035.1 Apteryx rowi | reverse complement strand
CCCCCCCAACCTCCACCCCCGCGGCGAGGGCCGGAGAGGGGCCCTCGGGGGGCGGCGGCGGCGGCCGGGCGCCCTGCTGGGGGCTCCCGCTGCCCCCAGCGCCGCGCTGGAAGGTGCCACGGCGCCGGGGCTTTTGTTCCCGGTGCCAGCCGGCCCCCTCCCCCCGGCGGTGCCGCTCCCTGCCCGGCAGCTCGCCCCGCTCCCCTCCGGCTCCTCTTGCCCATCGTTGCCGTCGCCGCGGCGGGGGTAGATGCGCCCTGCTTCCCCGCCACCCCCGAAATCTCGCCATCGGGCGAGGGGGGTGTTCCCCTGTTTGGGTTTTTCTAGGGGGGGAAGAGGGGGGAAGGGGTTGGTACGTTGGAAGGCGATTTTTTTCACGGTGTCTTTGCCATTCTGTCGTATAATAGGCTGGTGCTAAATGCATTCCCCGGGGGGAAGGGGGGCGTGCGGTTAGCTGGAAGAGTTCTTATAATAGGTGCTCTGTGCATAAAGAGAGGGAGGAGACTCGAACATCAATTCGGAGAGCGTTTCAGCATGAGAAAGGGCTTGAGAAGGAGATGGGAAACTCTCAGTAGAAAGGCTTGGGTGATGGATCTGAGGAAAACAGTATGGGGAGTGCGTGGCCTTGGGAAACTGCTGATTCCTGCATGGTAAAGCATGCCATTACAGAGGTTGGAGCAGGGATGGAAGTGAATGTGTTGGTGTACTTGTGAGCAGGCTGGGGAGAGTTTGCATTAATCAGCTTGAGAAATCAATAAACGATGGACTGGCACTTACTGCGTTTATATTCCTTTTCAGTGAGGGTGAGCTCTGTGGGAGCACAAGCCCAGGGGAAAGATGCCTGTTGTGTGGCCGACGCTTCTGGATCTCAGTAGGGATGAATGCAAGAGGATCCTTCGCAAACTGGGTACAGTAAGATACAATTTGTGGGTCTGTATATCTGCCCTTTTAAGATTTGCCTGCCTGCTGCTTCCAAGAAATACTTTAATATGTCCACAGGCAACTTACAAGTCATTTCCTGCATTTTGCATGTGTCATTGGTTTGACAGCTGTGGCTTAAAATGATGTTTGGCAGATGCTCTGCCTGAGCAAAGTGAATAGAACAGAATTGTTTTGGTTTGATGGAATCGCTGGTGGATGTCCTTGTCCACCTCTGCTTTGATGTTAGTGTGTTGCAGTGCTCTTCTTTTTGTGACTACACGCAACAAGATACTACCTATTTGAGAGGAGATTCTTCATTTGTTTATTAATTCTGTGTTAGACACCTTTTCTGTACCAAATCATGTAGCCCACATTTAATCGACTCTGTGGGATTGACTTCAAGTAGTAAAGGTACTGTCCTAAAGACATGACACTTAAGAAGAAAATTATGTGATAGTGTGTCTGCAGTCTTCAGTTACACATATTGTCAGGGAAATGTGAAAACAATGATGTCACTTAACTGTCACGATAACAGGAGCTTGTTGCGTTGTTTGAAATGTAGTTCAATATCTAAGTCCTTCACCCCAAAGAAAATGTATCTCTATTGGAAAATTTTTGGTGCTCTAGCTATATAAATACATGTGTACAAGAAGACACACTCCTTGTTTTGGAAACTAATAAAAATATTTGTTCTTACGCACCCACTCTTGGCTACTACTGGAGACAGTATCCTTTGCTAGGCAGATCATTGATCTGGTCTAACGCAGTGGTTTTCCCATTCTTAAATACAGAAAAATCAAGCTCTTTAGGTAAGGTTTTTTGCCAGTTAAACGATGGTTAGCATTAGAATGAAAAAACAGATTTCAGAATTTCTGCTGAGGAGCATAATCTAGCAGATGATGTCAAAAAATAAGTTGAGACTGCCACTGACTTTTGGTGACAATGAAGTCACTTAGCTTTTCTCAATCTGATTTTACTTGAATGTTAAGATTGCGTGCTGCGCTACTTGACACTGCCAAGGTTCTCATAGGTTGTAAAGCAATCCGCTTTATTTTCTGAGATGAGAATTTATTTTTTCTCACTTCACCCTTTTTATTTCATTTCTTGGGAATCTGGAATTTGCATTATTTTGAAGCAGACAGTCTGATTTTGCATGCTCTGTTAGAACTAAGCTGCACGTCTATTGAAGTGACAGCTGTAGGTCTTAAGTGAGACTCGAGAAGTATGAAAACTAGGAGAAGGAGTGTGTGCRATGCCAAAAAATTTGGACCGGATCTGTGCTACTCGGTTTCGTTAACGTAGCTCTGTTGACTGGGAGCGTGGAAAAAAACTTCCACCCCAGCTGACGGTGGTGTGCTGGCAGAGCCCTGCTGGTGCAGCTGAGCCAAACAGAACTGCAGCTACACCTCCTTCAATGACATAACCTAGGCTGACAGGAAAAAAAATCTTTCGTTGCTGGCATGAGCTGTATCCCCACAAGGGGGCCCTGCCAGTGTAGCAGAGGATCAGAGCTGTAGCAGCCGTGTCTTCTAGGGCAGAGAAGCTCTCGGTTTAAACAGACAAACCAGAAGACTGGGGCAGAGAGGAGCACGGGCGGAGTGAACAGTCATAAAACAGATCAGCAGAGCTGGATATAGGGTCCCGCTTTTCCAGCTCTCAACCCAACATCTTAKTTGGTTGGCAGTTCTGCAATACCAGGGTACTCCGCAGCAAACGAAAGCGGTGGTGCAAGTGAGGCTGAAACGTATCCTGAGATGTGCAGTAGCTAGCGTTATTCTGCAGTGTTTGGGGTTTATAACTGACTAATGGGATGACGGTAGCAGCCTTACATTTGAAATAATGGTCTTTCTTTGACAAACCTGATTTTTTTAAGCTTTTTTGGCTGTTTCACATTGAACAGAGCACACCAGGTAGTGTTTCCTATATTGACATAAGGCTGACGGACCTAGTTATAACTGTTCTGTAATCTTTGCCAACTTCTAAAAAGCCATCATTTTAAAGCCTTAGTGTAGAGGTTCTCTATTAAAAATGAAAAAAAAAAAAACTGTCTATGCCTGCTAAATGATTACATGGTTGTATCTGGAATTACTTTATGTTGTTAGGAGAGGAAAAATAATTAGTATCTTAAATATTGTAGCATGGTTGTCTAAATAAATGTTGATATTAGTAATAACCATTGCATTAATTAGCAAATGTTTTGTAACCAAAGCTGTAAGTGCTTCTGTAGGTCACTCAGCATCCCTGTGCAGACTCTATAGTTAACCAAAGTGACTCTGCTTTGTATTTTGTCTGCTTAATCAGGACAGGAGAGCAGGATGTCTTTTCAGCATGATTCCTTGATTTGATTTGTAAATTAGCTCTTTGGAATCTTACTCTGAATGCCTTCCAGAATAGCATCAGTCTTCTTTATTTTGCAGCTAATTTCAGACAGATTCTTGGGCTGGCCCCTTTTTATTCTTATTTTTGGTTAACTGGGATCTGTTGTGGGGTTGGTTTGTTTGGTCGCAGAAATGGGTTGCTGAATGAAAGACACCTACATAAGTATCAAAAGAATTTGTTTTGCTAGTGTTGAAGTACGGCTTTTAATAACACTTTTTTTTAAACACTGCTAAGCGTAGAACAGCAAGTCATTCTTTGGCAAACTGGCAGTCTTCAAAATTATTTGTATTAGGTGTATTTATCACCCTGCTTAGTAGGACAGAATTCAGAAATTTCAGTAGCCTTTAGCTATTTTATTTTTTTAAAACACTAATGGAATAGCGTTTACGTGGATTGCATGGAGTTATAATTTTATCGTAACTCATAGTTATATTTTTGTGTGTTAATCTCTGTGATGGCTCTGTACATTTAAGAATAGCTGGATCGTGTTTTTTGATATGTTGGGCAGGTTTAAGTCACTGTGTTGCATTTTTCTGATTGAAGCAGTTGCCCATATCAAGTAAATGGGCATAAAAGATAACAATTATCATATTTAACAAACTAGAGCTGATATTCTACATCCTAATTAAGGAGCAGCATTAGGAAAAAAATCAGTTGCTCTTCTGATACAGTATTTCTTTCTCAAGTCAAGCTTTCCATGGAACTTTTAGTAATGGTATATGTTAAAGATTTTCTTCTCCTGCTTCTAGAGGATTCTAAGCTCCTGCACAAATGTGAGGACTGTTTCTTCAAGCTTTCTGGCTGGCCTGTCAGTTTAGAGAGAGCTGGAAGAATTCTGTTGGGTTTATAAACTCCTTTCTAGATAATCCTTTGTGATGACACAGTTCTATTTCATAGACAAGCTGTACGCTGAAGGGTAATCGACTGAGAGAGTTCTAAATCGTCAATCTCTTTTGAAAAGCACTAAATAATTGAAAGACGTGTTCCTTTTCATGATTTTGCAAATTAATAGAATACTGTCAGTAATACTGAAAGTAACATTTTTCCTTTGCTGTGAACATTAAATAAAAATGCAATTTGCTCCAATTCTTTAGAACTGGAGGCATATGCAGGTGTCATCAGTGCCTTACGTGCACAGGGAGACCTTACGAAGGAGAAGAAGGATCTTCTTGGAGAACTCTCTAAAGTGCTTAGGTAATCATAACATTTCTTAAAATTAAGTGCAGTGCATTCAATGAACTGATGAACTGTTTCCTTCTAAGATATTGCATGCTTTTTTTTGTAATTGTCACCATAATGCAAGTCTTAAATTAGAGAAATAATTCTCCATCTTGTGGAGATTTGATTCCTATTCAGCTTGGGTTTTGAATAAAGAAAGCAACGGTGCTTCTGTGGTTGAAGATTTACTGTTTGGGGTTTTTTGAGATGATGTGTGTTGGAAACATTACAGCTAGCTCATGAGTGCATGCTAGCTTATAGTTTAATTAAGGTGGGATTTCAAGGTGTTTGGGTCCAAGCTATAATAATGAGGAAAGCTGCATGTTCCATGCAGATTTTTCTACCGCATACTTTAAAGTCATAGCTCTCATTAGGAGATTGTATTTTAGCTGTTTTGCAGTGGTAACCTGCAAACTGTAATGTTCTCTTTATTCTTGAATAATAGTTTTCGAACAATAATATGTTCTTTCTGTGATAGCAAAAATTAAGTGACAATCTCTTAAATGTAAATGCCTGTTCCATTTGGTCTTATGAGTAGATTATTCATAAGTTTCATTTTAGCTAGAAGTTTTAGATAAATGTTCATGTCTTCCTCTGACTAAAATATATTGGTATCTTTTTTTTCCCCCAATAGTATTTCAACGGAGCGACATCGTGCTGAAGTTCGGAGAGCAGTAAATGATGAACGACTAACGACTATTGCACACAAGTAAGTTATAGGTCATTTTCTATGTGATTTCCAAAGATACCCTTTGGAAAATCCATTATTCCTTAACCTGAATGATAGAACTTTGAAGATTGATGGTGGTTTAAAGAATAGTCGTTCAAACAGTATATGGACGTAGGAATATCAGTTTTATATCAGGGTACTGGAAAGAATTATTTAGTAGGTTCACATTTTGGATCTAAAGGTATTCCATTCACTGAACAAGCACAATTTAGGCACAGTCTTTGTCATGAAGAGCTTTCAGTAAAATAGTTGAGAAGAAACAAAGGGTAGAGAAAAGAGAGGAAACATAAGCAGGATGAATAACCTTGTGTACAAATTTCATGTTTGTTCTATTTTTTTTTTAAGTTCGGTTTTGTTCAAATCCATTTGATGTGGTTACATGAAGAGGGAGTTAACTACACAGACAAAGGGAGGGGAAGAGATGGGAGAGATTAGCGGAAAACAGTATATGAACACAGAGGAAAAAAATGGTCAGAGTGAAAAGCTGCAGCAAGCTATCTGATGACATCAGTATCCACTGTTCTCGGCTTGAACTGCTTGATGCAGCTGCTGCGCTGGCATCAATTGGGATGGTTTCTCCTTGCATTTGCTCTCCTGAACTCCACATGATTTTGTGGAGTGGAGGGGCTTGAGAGGACAAGTGCTTGCATATATCTGATAGATGCTTAATAGTCTTACCATTAAGAAGTATCTTTACACACACTTTTACAATCCAGTTGTGTTTATTTTTGTTTCTTTTTGTATGTTATAACCAGTGATTTTTAAATTTGACTCTTATAACATAAATGCTGTGCGGAGAAAAAACAAAATCATATAACTAACAGGCCACTTCAAATTAGCAATAGTCTGAACTGAGACTCGCCAAAATCATCATACTCTTTTTGTGCCAGAAAGTGACATCTGACATTTTAATGCTTTAACGCTTGGGTTTAAAGCTTTACAAATACGCTGTTTACCAAATAGAAAACACTGGCTTCTTTACACTTCATTAAAGAACGAAAGTGTATGATGAAAAATAATGATTTAATTACCAAAATCAGGATTTTTTTTCTTGATTTTTGTTCCTTTTTTAAGTACTAGTTCTGTTTTTCTGTTTTATAGAACAAGCATACTGTTTGTCCTGAGCTACAGAACTTCAAACAGATGAGATATATAATCAAGACAAGGTGCAACTATAGAGTGCTGCATCTTTTTATTTTTTTCTGTTGTAAATTCTTTCTAAGTGGTAGTTGATAACATAGTATTTGACTTAAATAATTTGCTAGCTCATTAGAAAATCAGACTTATTGATTGAAATATATTTTTACTTAAGATGATAAAGCTCTGCTTATACTATATGCCTATGTATGAGGAATGCTGAAGCATATCTGGATTTAACAGCGAAGCAGATCCTCTGCATTTTATGAACAAATTCGTAGGAGCTTTTGCTGCAACTTGCTTGAAATAATTGGAGTGAGAAGTTGTTTTTTAGAATATATTAATACATTAAATGGCTTGGTTTGCTTAAGAACATAACAGCGTTGAAAAATAATATGCAATTCTGTTTTTGTTTTTGACAAATCAGTAGTATAAAGCATTCATAAAAAGAAACGCTTCTCTACCTAGATAAGAATAGCATTTTACTGAAGAATTCTAGTTTATCTTCAAGTACTAAAGTTAGGAAAAAATCAGAGCAGCCAGCTGGTTTCTGTTGAGGAAGAAGTACAGGGTGTATCTATGTTCTGTTACTTTTCTGCTGAGATAAAGCAAGATTTACATTAAACCCCCCCGCATGGTTAGTTTGGGTAGTGTTTTATGAAATTTATTGGATATCTAGCTACTTTTGTCATGCAGACAGCCACAGTGTACCAACTCTACATGAGTAGTAGGTAATCTGATATGGAGGTTTTGAACCTGTCATCTACAGACCTCTGGTCCTTTAAGGGTTCTCTGAAACATAATGTTAAAAGAAAAAAAAACAACTCAAATTTGCTTTAGGAGGATTTCTACATCAGGTGGAAAAAGGAAGGATTTTCATGAAATGAAGAAGACTGGAGATTATTGCTCTAGTATGTCTTTAGAAACAGCCTTGTAGATTTTCACTGTTGGGAAAAAAGGCACTGTATAAGAAATAGTGAGTATTTTGGAAAGTCAACAGAATACTTACAGAATGTGCATTTCTGTCTAGTATGTCTGGACCAAATAGCTCTTCAGAATGGTCTATAGAAGGTCGTCGACTGGTGCCACTGATGCCACGGCTTGTTCCGCAAACAGCTTTTACTGTTACAGCTAATGCCGTTGCCAATGCAGCTGTTCAGCACAATGCATCTCTTCCAGTTCCTGCAGAAACCGGAAACAAAGAAGGTGAGGCATGCTGGCAATCTACTACAAAGTATGGAAATATAAAGATAATGTCACATTACAAAGTGTTATCTAAGATCTGCAATGTTAGATATTTTTTAAAAGTCTGATTCTTCTTGCACAGTATTCATAGAAATATGAAAATTCTTTATTTTTAAAGATGCTTTTGCAGCATCTACAGCATTGTGTTAGAGGTGGGCACACTAGCACCTGGGGGAAAAAAATTACTGGTTAACTTCTTAAGCTCTGCAAACTACAAAACCTTATATTGTTGGTCTCACATTTTGTGTGGTTCTGTAAGTGGTGAAAAAACGTTTCAGATAATTTTATTTTAACAATGTAAGTATGGGTCCCTCTAAGTTTTGGTGATATTCAAGAAAAATTTTGTTGGTTTTCATTTTTGTTTTTTTACTTCAGATTAAATATATCAAGCTAATGAGTTGAAAAATAGCTTTCCACCTTCCCCACGCCTTTTAAGTAATGTTATTACACATTCCATCTAACTTGGCTGAATAGGCTTGAATTATGTTTCATGCAGCTAGAGAATGTGTAATGCTTCTTGAAATAGGTTATCTTTTCTGGTTTTGTGAGGAATATTGGTTCATTATACTATTATTTATAAACAACTATTGAAAAAGGCTGATTAACAGAAATATTAATTGTTTTATTACGTAAAAAATCTTTTGGTTTCTTTAGCTGACTTACCACTGAGGAGAGGCACTATTTTCTATCAGTTACAAATCTAGACAAGCATTGTAGGTCCTTTACAGAAATACAAAAAAAAAAACAAACAAAAAACCCCTAAAATTACTAAATTAACAAACTGTAATGTAAAACATATGATTAATATAAGTCAAAAACTAGAATTGGCAACACAAATTTCTGGGGACTGGAGAAGGGGAAATAGACTTCTACATTGTCTTTGAAGGTAGTTAATTCCATGGTCATGCTTAGGTCAAACTGGGATTTGACCTAATAGTAACAGGATTGCAGAGGCAAAGATGGGGATAATGACCCAAGAAGTCTGTGGCTTCCTTTACAAATGTTAAAATAGTGATAGAATAATGGGATTCTGCACTTCAGTTATATGGAAGGTGTCTTTTCTCCTCTTCAGTGGTGGTTTGCTATTCCTACACAAGTACCACTTCAACCCCAACATCTACCCCTGTTCCAAGTGGCAGTGTAGCAACAGTGAAGTCCCCCAGACCTGCCAGTCCAGCCTCCAATGTAGTCGTCTTGCCAAGTGGAAGTACTGTTTACGTCAAAAGTAAGTGATACTAGTAACTGATTAACAAAAGGGAAAGAAAAGGCCGGTCTTGTGGCTGAAGCATGAATTCTGAGTTAGTCTGACTGACCTTGGGCAAGTCATTTAATGCCTTTATGCCTTAGCTTAGTCTGCGGAATGGATATACTTCCCTTTTCAGAGAAACTGTATTCAGGATAAATCCACTGAGCGTAAAATGCTATAGGGAGGCTTAATGGCAAAGACAGCGAGAGTGAAAAGTATTATGAAAATATAATATAGGAATTGCTGTACCTCGGTGGATTTCTAACCCAGCTTGCTTAGAAATTGTTTTCAAGATGGTCCTGCTTTGTTGCTTCTGCAGAGGACTTCCCTCTTCCTTCTCCTGCTTAAATAATGCATGGTAATCACTTATCACTTGAGTTAGAAAAGGTCCCTCCTTCCCACTTTCTGAGGTGACCTAAACTTTTCTAGAATTCAATGATTTGGCAAGTATACGCCCTTATTTCAGTGAGAGACAGATTCAGATATTTGTGCTGGTTCCCTGACGATCTAAACCAGCCTTGCATTAGTTAAGGATTTGTCTGTTCTCATAATATACTGAAGTAATACAAGCTTAAGAGAATAGAGGAATTTGTATACTGTCTTCTAAGGTTTAACTAAGTGTTTAAGCAAATTGTATTATTAACCATGTTTGGCCATTCTGTGATATGTTTGGAAGCGGATTGTAGTGAAGGATACCTAGGCATCGATGAAAATCCCATCAGATGCCTATCTTTAGGTATTTAAACTTGGAAATGCAGTGCATAATGCCCAGCAACACACGCTTTTTTTTAGTTCTTTCTTTGGCTAATAAATCAGCTAGTTCTAAATGCAGAATTTATGTTTTCATAAGAATGTCCAGCACATCAAAGGCAGTTTTATTTAACTGGTAATTAAAAATGCTTTTTTCTGTCCATATTTGAATTTTGGTGCCTATCAAAATGCAAATACAAATAAAGATTAATAGTGAGGTTGATAAGCGCTATCTGCGATTTTTTAGCATGCTCTGGCTAATTGCTACATTTTTAAAATTATATTAATCTTTGTGCTATATTGTGTACATTTGTATAAACTTCTAGCTAGCCAGGAGTGTCATATTGAACATAGTTACCTGCAAACCACCATCTTTAATGGTTCTATCAACCCATGGAACCCATTAAATTAAATTTTTTTATTATTATTATTATTTAATGCACTAATTACTTAATTTTAAAGATTCAAGGGAGAATAATCTTAACCTTTTAAAAATGTCTATTGCATTTTTACATGGTAATGAGTATAAAATTGGTCTAGATGCACGACGGATGAAAAGTTCTTATTTTTATTCCATCCATCCTTAGATTTTTTTTCTCCCACTTCATGCACTTCATCTTGTTCTATTTTTTTAAGGAATCAAGCATTTTTCAGAATGTGTTGTTTGAGTCATGTTAGTTTAAATAAGCCCAGTTATATGTGGGTTAGAGCAAACTCAGGAGGTCTGAGTTATAATCGTGACTTTGCCACTGATCTGTTGTGTGACCTCATCTAAGTCACAGTCTGATTGAGCCATTAACCTCTCCATGCCTCTGCTTCCTTGCTTGTCAAGTGTGAGTTATATTCAAGCTTTGAGTAGTACCTTTCGGCTAAATGCTTGTGGAAAACTTGGTACTAGTGCAGTTTTTAATATGAAATTATAAGAATATTGTTCTCACAGAACCCTAACACTGAAAATGAGAAATGAAATGAAATGTGTTTTACGTGAAATATTGCTCTGTTAAGTCAATCTGTTGCTTCTATTTTTTGTGAAAGAGGACTGCTTGGAAACAGCTTTATCTGTATCTTCAGCATTTTGTGGTAACCCACCAAAATAATTGCGGTAGCCTAACATCCTAGCTGCATGTGCGCTTTTGATTCTGGTGGGTGCCGAGATCTTGAAATTTCTGCACGTTTTCATTTAGATTAGTGACCTCGCTATTGTAACTTAGTGCACTCACAATAATACTTAGAGCCTGTTCATAATAGACTTTTAAGACATGTAACCAATTCTCTACTTTATGGGTGAGGATCACCGATAGGCTTGTTCAGGGTCATAAAGTGAATTGTTGATGAGGACTTTGATCTCTGCACTCTTAGATCCACACTTAATCCGTGTTGCTGCGAGCTGCCAAAACTATTTTTTTGGAACTCAAAGCAAGCTTAAAATATAGCCTTCGCTTCTGTTCTTAGTTCCCTTTCCTGCCTTTATGCAGATACAACTGTCAGCCTTTTGCATAGCTCTGAAATGTACCTGCAAACGAACTGGTTATATAGTAAGAGAGTCCCATTTTTCAGAAACCATTTGCTGAGCTACTAAGCACTTTCTCATCCATGTAAAATCCTGTGCCTTCACTTTTCAATGCCAAATTATTTAGTTATCCTAATTAGAGACTGACCCTAATTAGATCCTGACCCTATTTAGAGATTTATTGCCAACCAATTTTGCTTGGTTGCCAGCAAGACTGCATTTTACCAGTACAGATTTTTTTTTTGTGTAAAGAACCAGCTTTTTGTCCCTAGGGCACAGGCATAAGGAGGAAGATCTTCAGTCTTTTTATGTGAAAGTGAATAGTACCTTTTTTGCATGTCTTTGGTTTTTTTTAGACGTTTAACTTTGTATAATTTGGTAGCCATAAATACTCTGTAATAGCTGTAAGAAATTTCCGAGGTAATTACAGAAGGACATTCTTTAATGTATGCCATTCTATGAGCCTCTTGCCTACTTTTTAAAGTTTCATACTGATTTAAGACCAATGAATCATGCTGTAGAGTTACCAGTTGCTCAGCTGAATCTATTGCAGCAGACTTGTTTTATCCATGTGCAGTAGGTGTTTGAGGGGAAGAACAAACTCGTCAGAGGCCAGACTTCTCTTGTTTTTTGTGATTGCATGTTAGGTAGGCAACATTTTGTCTGTTGCACAAAATGTAACAAACAAGGCAGAAGCTGATAAAGTGAGGTTTGACCTTCATAGTTAAAGTATATTTTGAAATAAATAGATCTTAAGATGCTATGTTGAGGTGAAAGGAAGAAGCGTACGGTAATCATTAACGTGGAATGAAAGTATGTACAAAGGCTGAAATCGAAGAAGACTACAGCAGGATAAACTTCAGTAGTCCAGTTGCTGTAAACTAAACCACCACCAAAACAATAGTGAACTCTAGAGTTTTAAACAAAAATGTGCATGATGTCCTAATCCCCTTGTGTTTGTGGTTTCATTAATCAAACTTCTGGAGACAGAGTGAAACCTCTGTACTGGCTCTTATGTTCTTCTAATCTCTTAAGCAGAGCGAAGTAGCCAAATGACTCAAGAGCTTGATTTTCTCTCTCTCTTTCTTTTTTTTTTTTTTTTTAATGACTTTATAAGTGTGGTCTGTATCAAGGACTGAAAGCATTTCTGATCCGTTATAGGTTAGTTGTGGCCATAAGATGTAACTTATCCTCTATTTCTTTTTCTCTTATTTGAAAAAGGGTATAAGACTCAGCAAGTCTGAGGTGTTTTAGAAAGCATTGAGAGCCACAGATGGGGAAAATATAATTTAGAAAAGTACTTCTTTTCCAGGTGTCAGCTGCTCAGATGATGATGAAAAGCCCCGCAAAAGACGGCGAACTAATTCTTCTAGTTCCTCCCCTGTCCTCCTGAAGGAAGTCCCGAAGGCAGTGACTCCTGTCACTAAAACTATCACAGTGCCTGTAAGTGGCAGCCCGAAGATGAGTAATATAATGCAGAGCATTGCCAACTCCTTACCACCACACATGTCGCCTGTGAAAATAACCTTCACTAAGCCCTCAACACAGACAACAAACACAACAACACAGAAGGTATGTGGGGGAAGCTGCCAAATGTTACTTCATTTGGTTTTTTATCAATGAATAAGATGTGATGTTTGACTCTATCTTTCTATGAAGTGTCTAGCTGTGTTTTAAGGATTGCTCTTTGGATAAGATAATCCCTCTTTAAAACAAACAAAGAGAAAACCAAAGTCTTGTATGAATTTAGTTCACCTGTGTGTGAAAGGACCTGGATTGACAGCCGTGGAGACTGAAGCCCTCTTTTTATCCACAGAACAGGTACAGCACAGGCAGCGGGAGTGCAAGCTTCCCCCAGACTGCCCCACCAATGTGCCTCAACCCTGACCTGAAGGGACCACTTCTAGGGATGAGAGGGGATTCAGTCTCCATGCTCATTCAATTCTTGGCCTCTCTGGTGAGACTGCCAACAAGGTTGCCAGTTAGTACCATTTGTGGTGTTGGGTTTTGTGATATGGACACTAGTCCACTGAGAACTGGATCACATAGGCCTCTGAACAGCCTTCAGATGGTAACAACTATTGGTCAAAGGTAATCTTTCTTATTTCTATTTTCCTTATTTATAATTATTCTTTGCAGTAATAGAATTCCAAGAGAGTTCGCATGGGCTTTCCCATGCTGTTTCCTTTTGTCTAGAGACTACTTTTTTGGGTCTATAAAGTTTATTCCTGGAGCTGATCAAAGACTGTGGGGCTTTGTTTTCCTTTCAGTTCTAATGTGCCATTTCTCATTCTGCATTAACAGTATTATGGTGGCCAAAATCAACTGCATTATTTCAGCTGAGTGTGCCCAAGTTTCCTTGGAATGCAGTGTGTGGAAAAGGTTTTCCATATAGGTTTTTCTTATTGGAACTCAGATTTTCTGTGCAAGATCTATGGCATGATTATTTTCCCATGTTTTAGGAAGCATTTTGGATGTGTCTACTTTTTTGTCCTTAAGATTTAAAAAAAAGATTAACACCTCAGACCAAGTTCATTCTTGGGACAGTTACTGATTATCACAGACTTGCGGGGAAAAAATGAATTTGGCCTTGATACTGACAGACTGATTGTAGCCTGGCCACTAACAAGCATTTTTCCCAACCATGAGAGGTTTGACTCTTGAGCCTTAACACAGTATTTATTGTATCAGTCTTGTTAATTGTTTTATGCCTTTCTTTGGATTAGCAGAGTTCCCATGTCCTGATTTTTGGAAACTTAAAAAGGAAAGAAGATTCAACTGAAGTAATGTGCAATGAAGAGCTTGCTTTTTGGCCTTTTTCCCACTTCAAAGCTCTTTAATGATGTTTCCATTTTATTCACTGTTCTTTAACAGTGTCCTTAATCAAACTGCATCTTAGAAGGCATGCATAGAAATGCATGAGTGAGCATAAGCCCATCAAGTAACATGTCTTGCATTCAGTGCAAAAAATACGCAGCTAGGTTACAGCTTAACCTCCCCAACCTGTCGTTGTCAACAGGGTCATCTTTTGTACAGGAAAAAAACTTTGCATTAAATGTCATATTGTTGTACTAAATATGTGCTATAGCATGCTAGTTAAAGGTGGAATGTACTAGCCTGCAAAAGGGAAAAAATGGACTGTTGATAGGGTCTTTTCTGCCCTTGGGCCTCTGATCATTCTGACATGAAAATTTTAGGTTTTGCTTTGTGTAATATTATTTGACTCTCTTGCTAATCTGCAATGATAGGAAAATCATAATGTCTTTCATTAGGGAACCATAATAGTGCTTGTATCTGAACTTGTCATGCTACCCTCTTTCGTTGGATTTAGATATGCTAAAATATGCAATTGCATTATTTTGGGAGAAATCCCTCTTAGTAATTTTAAATTAAATAGCAGACTTGTTAGACTGAAATTGGAAATGTACTATTTTTAAACAACAAGTGCAGTTGGATATAAAAGAGGTTCTTGGATGTGAATGATATTCTTGGTTTCTGCATGCCAGCTTTCAGAATTGTTTTGACATTTCAGTAGGTTGGAGCAAGATTTGTAGCAACAACTAATAATGTCACAGCTCCAATTTCTGATTTCCCCTGTAATAGCCTTCTGTCTAGGACAGAGAAGGAATCCAGCTAGCGAAGCCTCTGGCAGTTAGTGCCTTTATTTCTTCAGGGACTAGGTTTTGATGGCTCTCAAAATAGAGCTGACAAGACTAATTTCAGTGTTTTAGGAATCCGTTTTTACCTTAGTGATTAAAATCAACTAAAAACCACAGTAACTTGCTGTTTGTCATTGATCAGTCTTTCTGCTGTGGAAAGGTGCTGTTTGAGTACCCATGACAGGATTACTTTGAACATTTTGATGTGTATGAGAAACGGTATTTCAAAAATATAACTGTCATGACTTGAGCTTTAGTATTTGTAAATTTTTATCAGAAAGTTTTGCTTTCTGGATACTTCTCACTTAAGATCACTAATTTTTATGTTCTCTTGTGTTAATTTTGAAAGAAGAAATAGATTAAAGAGACTCAAGCCTGCTTGGTCCCAGGATAGCAATTGTTGTTGAAGTGTAATACTTGACAAGCTTTTTTTCCTTGTATCATTAAATAAAGTGTTATTCATAATAACCATTTGATAATCTTGGAATGATAGTACCACCTCTCTTTTTGCATGAAGAACAGCAATGTTCAGGAGTTGTGATTATGCCCAGATTTATCCTCCACACCTCTAGTAACTTAGCTGAGACATAACTTGCCCTGTTTCCCTAAGGATTATATAGGAAGCCTGGTGTGACTGATCTGTCTTCACTGAGTGCAACTTGTCCTTTGAGTGCCTGTATTCCTAAATTAGGTGCGAGAAATCTTAGGTGGGAGGGAGTTGGCCCTTAAATTCTCTAATTCTGTTTCTTGAAGATTAAAATAGGAGAAAGATGTAGAAGGAAAAGAGAGAATGGAAAACTTGGGAACGATTTCTAGTGTTAACCGACTATTTAAAAAACCTAAATAAACTCCCGAGGCACATCAAATGATATTTTCACCTTTAAGATTTGAACCAGAATCAAGCTGTGTAGTGTGCAGCTTGTCTGCTTGGTCACAGCCTAATAGCAGTCTTCAGAAGAGTGTTTTGGCTGGTTAAATCAAGGTTAGGATTGAGGCAAAAACAAGAGTGACGCGGAGAAAACGTTCCTTGGAGAATGCCGCAAGGTGGTAGAGCAGCCCATACACAAACTTTGTGCTTCTGGCATGAAGGTAGTGAGGTTTTGGTTTTCCTCAGATCAAGATATTAAAGGCTCACCTAGGTAATGCAGGCCATAAACTAAGCCTTGGAGGAAAAGGAGGGGAAGAGGCAACATAGTGGTGAAATTTGCTGCTTTTATTCCTTCTATGTGGTTATCTCCTATTTTTAACAAAGCACAGATTCTTAAAAAATCTCTTATTGCTTGATCTATAACTTAAGTCATCATCATATTATTTCTGTTCTTTATCAGGCAAGCTTTCAGTAGTCCTTGAGTAGTATTGTAAGAGTTTTCATTTGAACTAACAGGTTCTCTTTCCTCCTTCTGAACCTTTATTCTGTTGACTTTTGTTACATGAAATAATTAATGGGTTTTAAAGGTTGAGATTTTTAATAAATGAACTTCCTTTTGGGGTAGTTACATTATTGAAACATTTTAATAGGGTTCTTGGATGGTAAAGTGAACATGCATTTTATTTCTCTGCTTTATGTTTCTGTTTTAACTGTGTGCATGTTTGTAAGTACAAGGAGGTACATATGCAAACAGTATAAAATAAGCCTCCTTACATAAGCAGTCCCCATATTCAAAACTCAAATGATTAGTTTTCTAGGTCAGTTGCATAAGAGCAGACCTCTTCCAAGACTATAATGAATTCCAGGTATTTCAATGTCAGCTCAGATTCATGGGGTTGTAATTGTAACTCTCAGTAGGGGTAATGTTTATTGTCTTTAGGCAAATGGTTTTCAGGCAGATATGAGAGAATTTCTTGTTATTGGGAGCACCAATTAAAGAAAACAGAAATTGTTTCTGAACCTCAAAATAGGTTTTTCACTGGTGAAATATTGATTATTTACAGCCATGTGGATCAAACATATTTCCCGTTATGAACTGAGCAACTGCTTCCTAATTGTTAAGGAGAAAACATCTCTTTATTTTCTCATTGCCATTTCTTGATGTATGTGCAAGGTTTGGGAGGATGGTGTTTAAAATTTTCTTGAAATCCCAGCAGTTCCATTTAAGATGGGTTTCAGGCTTTTGGCTCAGTTAAATGAACCCAAGCAGTTCATACCTGTCTGTTTGCCTGCAAACATAAGATATTTCTACTTTAATCAGATAGCAATTGTTTTCCTTGGAAGAAATATTCTCTAATTTTAAGGGCAAGTTTATTACTTAATCTGATTACCATTTCTCCTTCAAACTAATGCTAACTTTTTTTTTGTTGTTAGCAAATGCATTTATGACACTCTTAAATGGTCTTGATGAACAGATACCCCTAAAACTAAATGCGCAGACACAGATATATTGCTAAAATTTTATGCTTTTAAATAAATGCAAAGAACAAATGAATCTTTTGTTCTTTTTCTTCTTTCAGGTGATAATAGTAACCACCTCTCCAAGCTCAACTTTTGTACCCAACATCCTTTCAAAGTCCCACAACTATGCAGCAGTTACGAAACTTGTCCCAACATCAGTCATTGCCTCAACTACTCAAAAGCAGCCAGTGGTTATAACTGCATCTCAGTCCTCTCTGGTCAGTAGCAGCAGCAGCAGTAGCTGTTCCACTCCCTCCTGTACCGCAAATACTATTGCGGTGACTGCAGTGGTATCATCAACACCGTCAGTAGTGATGTCAACGGTAGCACAAGGTATGGCAGTGATGTTATATTTGTAAAAACTCTTTCACTGGTGAATTCGACTTTGTTTTGAGAATAGCATAGAGGAGATAATATTCTTTATGTTTACATATGTTGAATAAAGTGCAGGAAACGTGGAAAAAAAAAAATCTGCTGATGAAACTAATCCAAGGAACTCCACAAAAGTTCATGTTGAAAATAGCTCTTTCGTTCAACAATTCTGATGTACAAATTGCATTTTTAAAGAGAATTTGGTGAGGAAGCGCAGCATAATTTTATTTTGAAAAGATTTTGCTTGCAAGTATTAAAGCATTCTAGCCTCGAACTGACTGGCTTTTAAGAACTCTGTCTATCTGATGTATGAAAAATGAATGTTTCCAGTATCATTGAAGATGGTTGCTTCTCTTAATGCATGATTTACAAAAGCATGTGAGATTAACACCAAATATAAGCTTCTTAGGTTTGACATATCCGTTCTGTAGAATACTTCTTGTGGTAACTAATTTTCATGACAACTTTGAAAGGTATAGAAGTGCTTGCACTTTTTTTATTTATTTATCAGCATCTCAGTTTTCATGTCCTTAAGTTTAGATCTGAGTGGGCCTAGATTAAAACTCCTAGATTTCTGGTTTCTAATTCCAACTACATATGCTAGCACAGACAAGTTCAACTGCACAGCCAGTAGTTAACCCTTTTGAGGGGAGGCTGTGAATGAATGAAAGGGCCTCAGTGATCAGCACTTAATGTGCTGTGTCTGCCAGTGACAAGTGTCACATAATGATTCTTCCTGGTCCATATTTTCCATCCTTCTTCCATTTCACAAAAATTTGGGCAGCCAAATCAAAGCTGAAGAGGTAGTTTGAATTCCACATTACTTCTATTACTGTGGTCATGGAGGTAGGTCATTAAGCTACAGAGCACGAAAGCAATACTTCTTATTATTTGAACTATGCATTTTTAGTTGGATTTGATCAGAAATTTGGCAGCTATTGCTCTAAAATATATTGGGTGAGATATGTGTAGCAGTGTTAAAGAACTATCAGTGCTATTGCAGAAGATGCTGGTGAAACATCATATGGTATAATCTGATAATTGCCCCCACTGTGAGGAAAGTTAAATTCAAATTAATGGATAAAAAGGCTGACCAACAAAATGGAGAAACCATCTTAGGTGATGCAGTGAGAAAAGAATTGCTTGTTTAGATTGCCAGATTTATAATTTATTATCTTCTTATGCTTATTATATTTATCGCTGCTATCTATACATGGAGAGGGAGAAATAAGAGAGCAGGAAGTGGTTTGTTTTGTTTTGTTTTTGTGGTGTTCTACTCCAGCCAGGACTTGGTTAAAAACTGCCTACATAAGCACCCAAAAGACAGATGTAAAGTCAGCGTCTTATGCACATGCAATTTAAAGTGATAGATAAGGACAAATTGAGCTGAAAATATTGTGACAGCTATGTGAAGGAATGGCAGAAATAAGTATTTACTTGAGAACTTCATTTTCCCTTTTACTGCAGACTTTGTTTTAGTCATGTTATTACTTTTAAGATCTATAAAGAATACACATTCCTAATTTTTCTAAAATACATACCATTATGTGATTTGTTTTTTTAAAATAACATTGTATTCACTAACACATATTCCCTTTTAATGTTAATGAGCTTAATATTAATTTGTTATTCTCATATCCTTAACTTTTGCAGTCTTGTTTTTCATTATAAATACTTTGCTTTCTTGAAGCTTAAAGATGAGGCTTTGAAAGGATTCGTGAAGTTATTTGTACTGCAAAAGGTGCAGAGAGTAGACTATAGCCTCTTGGGATTGTGGCCTTTGCATTAGCTGCCTTAACACTTTCTGCCATGATACTGAAAAACCTCTGAACAGGGCATTTGAGATGCAAGAGGTAGCTTTTTTTTAGTTGTGTATGTGAGTTTGCATCTTTCAGTAGTAAAGATGGCTTAATACTATATTGCATTTAAGAAATTTTAATTTTCTTTTGTTTTGCACTGTTCAATCTTAAACCGTTTACTCTTTCACAGGTGTATCTACATCAGCTATTAAAGTTGCCTCTACCAGACTACCTTCCCCAAAAGGTTTGGTTGGGAATCCAACTCAGATTTTAGCACAGTTTCCCAAACAGCATCAGCAGTCCCCAAAACAGCAGCTGCACCAAATACAACAGGCTCAACAACAGCAGCAGCAACAGCAGCAGCAACAGCAGCAGCAACAACAGCAGCAACAACAGCAGCAGCTGGTGCAGTCTTCTGTAGCTCAGCAGCAGCCACAACAATCTCAGTTGCCACCTGGCATCAAACCCACCATTCAGATCAAACAAGAATCAGGTAGATGGAATTAATTTTGGGTGATACTGCTGACTGGTGAGGTCTAACTGCCAGTCAAGAAAGCAGGGCTGAACTCTGCACCAAAATATGCATGGGGAGCCATCATAAAGACATAATAGCTTGAGTACAGGATTTGGCACTAAACTAGAAAATAAATAGTGAAGGATGACTTAACATTTTCAGGCAACAATAACTGAAGAAATTGTTTTTGTAACTCTTCTTGTTTGGTTTAGGTATTATAGACCATCTTTTAGGAGGAAATGTTTTATCTTTAAAGATTGAAAGGTGTATTAAATATCTTCAAAAGTAACTTGGCTGATAACATGGAAGACAGCAGTTCTCTGAAGATCCAAGAGCTATTGAACTGTATCACCTTAAAAAAGCTAATCTGTGTTTTAATTCTTTTCTTGGGTCCAGAAATTGAAACCTATTCTTGAGATACTTGTCGCAACAAATAGAATTAGAACTGAGACTGAAGTTGGACTGCATTCTTTTTGTGACATAATTCATGCAGTTGACTTTGGGCAAGTCGTTTAATCTTTCTGCCTTGGCTTTCCTCCTCTGTAAAATAGACAGTTTTTATCTCATTGAGAGGTGGTTAGAAGTAATGCTTGCAAAGTGTACCAAATTCTGAAGAAGAAAGTGCTATAAAAGTGCAAAGTATTTTTATGTCCATATTTTATATTAATCATGTGGTCAATAAAATTGTTTTATGTTTATACTATTTAGGTCAAATATTTAAAATAGACCATAAAATGAAAAAACAAACATCCTTACCCATCCCTTGTTTTTGGATTGTGGGACCATTGCCTGGGAAAAAAATGTCCGCTGATGAACACAAAAGGCCTCCAGTCACTGGACACCATTTGGTCAATAAGAACTTCACTCTTTGCCTTCTACTATGGCTTTAGGCTCCGCATGCTTTTTAGTTAAACTTTCTTTGGAAACACCATCTGATACCTATTATTTCTGAAAGATGTGAGTTAATTTTCACTAAGACTTTGCTTTTTATCCAGATTTGTGTCTGGATGATGCAAAGGCCTTGGGTTTTTCTTCTCTAACTTCAGACAGTTCATTAAGGCACTTAGTTTGGAGCTTGCTTGCTCTGTGCTACTTTTATAGACAGCATAGAAGAAAACATCTCTGGAGAATGTTTCTTGAGTGGACAGAATTGCTCACCTAGAAATTTCTGTGCTCAAACATAAGTGTCTAAGTTTAGGTGGGGTAAATTCAGGCCAGAGGTTTCATGAAACTTGACCAACACAATACAGTACACTTACCTCAGTGTGGAACAGAATTAAAGTTCCAGGTGGCCTGGATGTACTTTTGAACAGACTACATGAATCTTTTGATTTGCAGCAGAAAAGTGAATCTCGGAGAAGTCCCATTCCACTACACAAACTGAGAGAAAGGGAGCAGAATCCTTGACATGTTAAGATGTTCTCCCTTGTTCTTGCTGCCTTATCCAGAACTTGTTTCAGTCCAATTCCTGTGTAGCTTCAAAACAACCTGTAGGTTAAGTGGAGAGGTTTCCTTACAGCAGCCTTCCCTAACCAGTGTCACAGTTGCTTCCTTACGGACACTCATACTCAGAGTGCAGGAAAAACTTTTTATTTATTTGAAGGGATGAAATTCAACCAGTCTAATTAAAACATATCAGTTTAGTCTGTAAATTTTAATCAAGAACTATTTCACTTTGTGATGCTTTATTATACTTGAACCAATTTGGTATTGGTTGTAACCTGTTGGTTCCTGGGAAATGCATGCTGTTTTTGAGTCATGGACCAAAAGAGGTTAAAAATCACTACAATAAATCAATGATGAAATGGAATCCCATGCATCAGTGGGAGTAGCAAGGAATTGATACAGGCACATGAAAGGCAAAGGTGATGACTGTCTTGTTACTTGCAAAAAACAGCAAAAAAAAACAACCCAACAAAAAAAATTCTTTTCAGGATCAAGAATACATTGGACTCAGAACAGAAGCCTCGTGAGGCTACTTGCCCACTAGGGCTTGGTCTGAGAAAACATTTCAGAAAGTAACTTTTCGTGCCTGTATTTTAACAGTGACCTTTCTCCTTTCCTAGGTGTTAAAATAATCACTCAACAGGTGCAACCCAGTAAAATCCTTCCCAAACCAGTTACAGCGACCTTGCCCAGCAGTAGCAATTCACCTATTATGGTGGTTAGCAGTAATGGGACTATCATGACAACTAAACTGGTCACTACTCCCACTGGTAAGTTATTGCTCTGAGAAGGGAAGGGAGGGTAAACCCAGAAATACAGGTGATAAAACATGGTTTATTAGGGTAAAAAAGCACTCGTCTCGCTTGTAAACAGTGAGCACAACAGCACGTTCAAAACCTGCTAATAATCATTCTAGATTAGGATTTATGCCACTGAGTGGTCTTTTATTCCTCTTGTGGTCTCTTTGAATTGAATGCACAAAAGTATGATCATTCCTTCCCCAATGGGTTTATTTTAAAGGAAGTTTTTTGCAACTTGGACTGATACTTTGCACTTCTGTAGCACCTTATATTAGAGGATTTAAATTAATTTAAGTTTTTAGGTACCTCCAGTAGGTAGGTCAGCATTATTCCTATTTTACATATGTGGAATTTAAAAGGCAGGTGACTTGCTCATAGTCTTGCAGTGAATTAAAAAAAAAAAAGGCCAGTAAATTCAATTTTGAACTCCTAATGGTTTCCTGGGGATCTAATTGTATTTGTGCTTCCTTTTTTGTATAAAATCAGAAATGGTACAGACTGTTCAATTTGTAACTTGTGTGAGGAAGATTTGCAAGGCAGATTAAGCTGAATTTCCTGAAAACCAGGGTAAATTTGCTTGCTGAATTTTTAGCATGGGTTGGGAATATTAGTGTAAACTAATGGTTAATGTTGACTGTTTTTAACGTTAGCTCTTGAAACACTTCTCACAAATATTCTTAAGTGCATTAAAAAAAGAAATTCTAACAGTTTTGCAGTTCATTTAATTGGTAAAACCTGAATTGCTTTCTCTTGGATTTGAACATGTGGCTTCCCTGTTAAAACAAGCTGTTCTGCTCTGTGATCTTTAGCAATTAAGGTCTGTAGTGCATTATCAGCAGCAGTATAATCAGAATGAAATCACAGTGTTAGTGTAGCTATTGACTGCTGTTATTATTTTGAGCAAGTTTCTTTTGGGGATTCAGTCCTGCTTCCATTCTGAGGGTAGTAGCTAGGAAAAAGGAGCATTTATACCATGTCAGGAGGCTTATTTTCTACTTCTAAATGCTAAATCTGTAAGATTGTGTTTTCATTGTAGATTATATTTTTCTCTTAGAGTGTTATTTAGGCCAGTAATTTTGTGGTGTTCTGAATGGTTTGTCTCATGAGAAAAGTGAGATTACAGGTCTCTTTCAAGAGAGGAAGAGTTCAAGTCTGGTAGTGTCATCAGGTGGTTAACTCTTATGCCTCTAATAAAGTAAGTGGCAAACATACAGGTCTATCACCCATCTATAGGTCTAACACCTATTGAAAAGTAAAACCCTTAGCACAAGGACACAAATTAAAATGCAGTAGTCATGGAGCATTTTGATATAATGCCTCACAAAATCTTACATTAAATTAAAATTGGCATATACTTGAATATTGCTCTGCAGGTTTAAAAACTACCTGGAGGATTGTAAAGGGTGGTAATAAATTGCAGTGTGGTGTCTCTTTGAATAAAATCTAATGCTTTCCTTCTAAATTAACCTTTTCCACAAGAGCTAGTAGTATAGCATATTCTAACAGCCAACTTTCTTGTCTCTTCTTCAAAACAGGAACTCAAGCAACATATACGCGGCCAACGGTTAGTCCCTCTCTAGGGGCTCGGATGGCTGGAACTCCTGGGGCTGCTACTTATGTGAAAACCACAAGCGGTAGCATCATTACAGTAGTACCAAAATCGCTGGCTACGCTGGGAGGCAAGATTATCAGCAGTAACATTGTGTCTGGTAGGCATATGAGTATTTTGATATTAAGACTTATTTCAAAAGCAAGTTTAGACTCACTGTGATTGTTCAGATCTTTTCTGTGGGGTACGTGCTCAAATAATTATTAGGCCCTTTATGGGAGAAGAAATTAATTCAGAAGAAAAACAGCTGAGGATGAAAAAGAAAATAACGGGTGGAAGGTTTGGAAGGAGAGTGTTCTCATGGATTACAGCAATTCTAAGGTTTAAGAAAGAAGTGCTTAATGGGAGGGAAGCTGGGAAGGAAAAGAGAAATCTGGAGGAGTAGAACTACTATATTGTCCTGTGCTGGAGGGCAGGAAGATCATACGGCTATGTTGTAGTTTGATCTAAAGTAGTCTGGAATCTTGATGCCCTTTTCTCTTCCACTGCTCACTGAAAGAACCAACTGCATGTGTTGAGTTCAGCTGTGCAGTCTCCTCATCCCATTTTTCTTTTGATTTCAGTCTGTCTTTCCCATATCCCATGCTCTAACTTGTGGCTTTCCTCCCAGCCTCCCAGCAGATTCCTGCTGATTATCTTTACATTAGTCTTCTGACCAGCCTTGATGCTTTCTGTGAGTACAGTCTCTAAACATAGGGTCTTTTTAAGACCAGGACCCAACACGCTTACACCTGTTTCACTTTCTTAGTGTCAGTTTTGGGCTTAAACAGTGCTAATGGAGATAAGGTCTGCTACAGTACCTAACTAGGTGCAGATATACAGCAGTATCTGTTGGGGCTGTTCTTCCTGTCTCATAAGATCCTTAAATTACTTAGGGCTCCCACTATTTCTTCTTAGCAGAGACCCAATGTGGCACCAGCCAGCTTAGTTCACCAGAAGGTGCTACAGGGGCTCGTAGAAGGGCTGTTTAGTTAATCCACACTGGAGTGTAGGCTGGTGCAGGTACCTGAATTTTTCAGATCTTAATTTCTACAGAAACTCAGCTTATTTGGGGGCTAAAGCAGTTGCTTCTTTGTGAATGAGTAACTTTTTCAGCCTGGTGCATGCATGAAGAATAGTTGACTCAGATTTCTAGAGTGCAAATATCACTATTTTCCAGAGCACCAGTTTATGTAGGGGAGCCCTTAGCTGGTCTTCATAAGGATTATACTGCTTGTCCAGAGATAACACAAGTTTGGAAAGGGTGTCTATATGTTTTTGTTTGTTTGCTTGTTTCTGCTCAGGGAGGAGCCTATTAGACATTTATTGCTTCTTAAGTCATTCATAAGAACGTGATGGTCTCACCTCAGAATGTCTTCCCTTTTCCAGAATTAGTATAGCTATTAAGTACGTAGTGAAGTACGTACAGGTATCACTGACGGATTGAAGGTGCTGAGTGGAATCCTTGGTTTGTAGCTCTGCTGACTGAGTGATCCTTTCTTCAGGGAGAAAGTAGAAGATGTGGTAGAAAGCTGTCTGAGTAGATATTGAAATAGTGGCCTGATAACACTAGTGACTTAGATGTCAATGTGCATACAATTTATGTAGATTGTAGAGGGCTGTCCAGAATTACCTGTGACTGCAGGTAAACGAAAACCTGCTCCAGGGAATGGAACTAATTAAATATTGGGAGAGGAAGAGAAATAGCCAAGACAACTGTTCTTAAAAAAGGAGAGGGAAAAAAAAAAAGCAAAAACACTCTGAACTCAACTTTTATAAGCTGATTATATAAAATAATAGCATTTTTAAATTTTTTTTTTATTTTTCCAATCAGTACTAGCCTTTTGTATTCCATCAGTTCAATTCCAGAAAAAGCTGGTATTTTTTCTTGAGCAGAGATGTATTTTTGGTACATGGATGTTATCTGTGCACTGTAAGGTCAACTGTTGTCTATGCAAATACGACCTTGAGTTGAATATTAGTGTTGCCCTTCTGTAACTCTAGCCTTCAAAAAGTTAAGCATGTTAGCCTGAGAAAATACCCTGTTATGTGCCTGCTTCTTTTTATTGCATATGAAAGATATGTGGAGAAAGCATGTAATTCTTATATGTCTGGTTAGGGGAGATGTATTCCCATTCCAAATGCTGCTGTTTTTAAAACTTAGCTTTAATCATTGCTGTGCTGTCAGATTTCAATACAGTGATTCCTATGCAGCTCACCAATGTCTAAAGTGGAAGGAAATCTACATTTTATAAACTGCACATTTCTACTTTTCCCATTAATATTTAGGAACTACAACCAAAATTACTACAATTCCAATGACATCCAAACCCAATGTGATTGTTGTGCAGAAGACTACTGGAAAAGGAACTACAATTCAAGGGCTTCCAGGCAAAAATGTTGTCACAACACTGTTAAATGCTGGGGTAAGTAAGAGTTTCAAGACTAAAATCTATAAGCCAAGTGACAGGATGTTTGGTTGCTGCTGCGTTCTTTCTGCTTCGATCCCTATTAAAAGCAAACTGTGCATGAGCTACTTAACAGATACAGCATGCCCTAATGTCAGGGATGTTTGAGAAGCAAGTATGTTCTGCAGGATGTGCAAGATCCTCAAAACGAGCAGGGAATCTTCCTGAAGTTAAATGAAAATAAAAAGTTTCAATTTTGTATTTGCTCTTTTTGCCTGGTTGACAACTTTGTAATCCTGAAAGGATTAAGTAGAATAAAATGGCTCAAGTCTTAACGCTGTTAGTGTTCTAATGAGAACCACGGTCCTGTGCTATAAACTTGCATCTCCAACTGTGTATCTCTTGGAGGTAAAGAGCAAAAATAAATGGTGTCTTCAGAGTAAGGGTACTACCTTTTATTTTATGTAGGGCATAGTACTGTAATGTCCTGTTCCTGAGTATTGCACAGTGCTGAATTATTTTTGGATAACCTGATGTGCAGTAAGAACAAATTCAAGTTTCCTGCTTCAGCCGGGGTCACCTTCAAGTGCTAATTTATCAAAATGATGAACCTGCTGTACATTCCTAGATAAAACTGTGAGATTTATGTGATAATGCTTTAATGGTGTGATCTTTAAAATCTCCTTGCGTAGCAGAGCTGAATAGGGAAGTGTGTTGGGTTTTTTTCCTCTTTTAGGAAATTATTTTAGAAGATTTCAAGCTTTTTCTGGTTTAAATGAGAGCAAATACCTAAAGCAGTTTTCACAGAAGTAGGAATCTCATGATGCTGCAAAGTAGGAAACACGAAAATGCAATGATATTTCTGAAACAAGTATGATTCTTAGAATTTCTAGCTACTTGATAGGAATTAGTAGGAATACTGGAAGTACTGGCAGCTAATGTCGTTCCTCATCTGCTTTATTAATGTGCAGCACTAAAAAACAAGCCTGCTGAATTCCATCACTGTTCTTAAGCTATCAATATTCTAGTCATATTCAAAAGTATTTCAAAATCAGATGCTTTCCGTGAAACAGTTGTGAATCTGCAATTTTTTCAATAAATTAACTTTAAAAACAAAGCCCAAACTTAATGTCTTGGTGATGTTAATAATACAAAGATCTGTTTTTTAAATAATTTCTTTTTATAATTTTTAAACTCGATTCAAATTTTGTAAGATGTCTTGCCAAAGTTAGTGTTAATAGAAATAAGGGGTTTTGAAAAACATTTACAAAGGGTTTGAGGGAAGTTCCAACTTATGTGAATTCTGTGAAGCAACTTCAAAAACTTGTCATTGTCATTTAATTACCTTTTGAACTGCTTGTAAGTTTTGAACAAAAAAATACAAAGTGATGGAAAAGGAAGTTTTGGTAGCTTTTCCATTCTAAGCAGTAGGTTTTTTTATTCTTGGTCTTTGAGCGTTCTTCATCTTAAATATATCCAGTTCTAACAGCAACAAGTTGACTTCATGGTATGCACTCACGTGTAACTGTGGGGTTTTTATTTTATTTATTTATTTATTTATTTTTAGAGAAGTGGGTCTCTGAAGTATTTCACTCAGTTAACCTGTAAATTTTGGCTTCTCTGCAGGGGGAGAAAACTATTCAGGCAGTGCCAGCAGGAGCAAAACCTGCTATCATCACTGCCACAAGACCCATCACAAAAATGATTGTTACACAGCCAAAAGGAATAGGGTCCACGGTCCAGCCAGCCACCAAAATCATCCCAACTAAAATTGTTTATGGTCAGCAAGGGAAAACACAGGTACAGTGAGGTCCCATTTCTGTCTTGAAATGTACCCATAAATTTTAATGGGAAGTAAATCATTTTTCACTGTATTGCTGCATCTGTTGCAGGGATTAATGTCCACAGTATGTGTCTGTGGGGATTGAGATTTAGAATCTTAATCCGGTGGCCTTGATTCCAATTTCTGGAACACAGTGTTTGCATTGTCAGCTGTTTCTGGATGCCTAGAGAAAACCAAAAGGAAATACTGAGCCTGTTACACAGGTGAAACTTAAACTGTCTGGACACGGTTCTAGATGCCTGTTTAAGTCTTAAAACTAAAGATGAAATCATGAGAAATAAAAATGCAGAGTCTTCCGCTCTGGGGACGTGCGTCATCCTTGAAAATTGAGAATTTTATTGAAATTGATCTATGTGCTGTTTAGTGTGTGCTCAGGTTGTGCCTGCAGCCTTGTTTGGTTGGTGGGGCTGTACACAGAGAATCTGGCTTATTTCTGGACACTCTGTTTCAACTTTCTCTGGTTGCACTTGCTGTATAAACAGAACTAAACTTTTATCTGTGTTTTTTTTGGGGGGGGGGGGTTGTTTGTTTTTTGTTTTTATTTCTTGATTGTTCAAGACTGGATTATGATTGGCATGAGAAGACAGGTACCTGTTCTATCAGCGCRGTGAGTGTTCCAGGCCACTTGGGTAGCTTTCTTTTGTCTGCTCTGTAATTGTACCCATTCCTGAACAACGACTGTTTAGCACTCCACAAAATGAGAAGTACGTTCTTGTGCACTGCCATTTATTAGGGCTTTGTAGTTTAATAATCAGAGCTGCTGAATTTACAGGTAGACTTTTTTAGTAAAATACCAATATAATGTAGGTCTTGTACATGGATCTATTTTAGTGACAGGCCGTTCTGTTGCTCGATTGCTCAGCTCTGCTCTCTTGAGTGCTTTTACTGTACACAGACTCTGTCTTCCTAATTAGGTTCTTATAAAGCCAAAGCCAGTGACATTTCAAGCAACAGTTGTGAGTGAGCAAACTAGGCAGTTGGTAACTGAAACGTTACAGCAGGCATCAAGGGTGGCAGAGACAGGAAACTCTTCTCTCCCAGAAGTGAAAGAAGAACCACAAAGCTACACTGATAGCAGCTCGTCTTCTACAGAGTCCTCCCAGAGCTCCCAAGGTATGTGTTAGTGTTGCACAAAACATGATTGCACTGTCTCTCCCAAGTGTGCTAGCTAGTTTCATATAACTTACTGCATCTCATTTTTTAGTGACCTTACCCAGCCTGTTAGCAGTGTCATTGTCCACTTCCCTGATTTTTTTTTGTTTTTTTAACAGACTATATGCATTACCTTCCTATGTGAAAAGTGGAGATAATGTTTTCTTGCTGGGATTTGGCTAGCATGTGGCCTGTAGCCTGTTCCTTTTTGGCGGGGAGTCCTTCAGTGATGGGCAGAGCTGCAGTCTTTTTGGCAGCCCATGCTTTCCCACTCTGTTGAGTGTGTTGAATCATCTTTCCATTGCCTGAAAATTGCCTCAGTCATGTGACCGACATGGATTTGGGTCCTTTTATTGGAACATGCATGTGTATCAGGAGATATAGCAGACTTGCACTCCTCATGGGGGTGCTGCCATGGCTTCATGCCATGATAACAGATGCAGTTCTCCTCATGTGGTAGAGGAGGATCAGTGCATAAATAGCATCCAGTCTCTGGTCAGGAGTGGCCCTAGGGTCTATCACTCTATTAGACAGGCAAATGTCTGTCTATAAAACACTTTCAACTTGTTTAAGTGCCTTCTTTCAGTCACCTTTGCTATGTAATTCTGTAACTGTTGGTATATACCATCATTTTAAATTAATTGAAAAAAGTTTTGAAGATTCAGCAAACTTAACAGAACAAATTTTAGATGCCTTTGTGTTCAGAGTATGAACTATATTTTGGTTAGCTGAACTGCTAAAACCTTCTGAAAAAAGTTCAATCCAAGGCAGGTTCAGCATACAAAGTGACCTGCTTAACTTCAGTTGTTCAAACTGAAGCTTTTATGAGCAACTAAGAAATAGAATCTTTTTATTGGAAGTCGTTGAGAGCATTAGCTGTGTTTTGCTTCAGGAGTCACTTGTAATAAAAACTGAAGTACTGCAAAATGAAAACACGCACCCATGGCAGTATTCAGAAATCTAGTGGACAAGGCCCTGAGTAACCTGATTGAATTTTGAACTCTAGTCCTGCTTTGTGCAGGCGTTTGGAGTAGAGACCTCCGACACAAATGGTTCTGTGATGATTTGATGTGCCCTTACTCTTTTGCACACAGATTCTCAGCCTGTAGTCCATGTGATTGCTTCAAGAAGTCAGGATTGGTCAGAACATGAAATTGCTGTGGACACAAGCCCTACAATAATTTACCAGGATGTATCCAGTGAATCTCAATCAGCTACTTCCACAATAAAAGCCTTGTTGGAACTTCAGCAGACAACAGGTATGAAAATGCATGTGTTTTGTTTTTTGTAGGATCACTTCAAAGCAGTCAGCTGCTACTTGCTTAAACAACAATTTGTAACTGAAAAGTACCTACCTTGAATCAATTCGATTTCTGTACTTTCTATCTTTCTATGTACTTTACTATCCTGCAAAAGTTTGTTTGAAAACATTGTATAATGTTCATTATCTATTTAATTAAGATGTTGCATTTATATTGGAGGTTTATTTTACTAAATCCAGTACTTGTTGCCTTTTAAAGCAGTGAAGGAGAAGTTAGAATCAAAGCCAAGACAGCCTACCATTGACTTGAGCCAAATGGCTGTCCCAATCCAGATGACCCAAGAAAAGAGGCATTCTCCAGAAAGTCCTTCAATTGCTGTGGTAGAGTCAGAATTAGTTGCTGAATATATCACAACTGGTAAGTGACTAAGATGTTTTAGGATGATGGGTTTGCAGTTGAAGTCTAGGGACTTCCTTCTGGGGTTTTCTCAGGATGGGTTTCGTTTGTGTTTCTTTTGTAGTGGAATGAGTGTGTTTTTTTTTTTCTAGACCCCCTGCAGGGGACGGAGATCGCATCTGCTTTTCTGAGGCATATTGGAGAATGTTTCTAACTGAAACAAAGGGTTGTTGCTTCAAGAAATACTAGTTTTAAACAGATTTTCTGTCTTCTGATCTGGTGGAGAGGACAGGCTGTCCCACTTGTTGCCTTTAGGGAAAAAGGAAAAATGAAGTTGCAGGAACTACGTACTAATTCTGTGCATATTGAGAGGAGTCAGACTTTGAGTTAGTTTAACCCATATTTACAAAATATTATTGCTTACCAGCACCAAGTCAGCTTTTTGGCCAGGTGACCATTTAGCATTCTAATGTAATCCCCATCTTCTTCATTTGTTAGAAGTCTTTGAACTGCTAAATTTGCATGTTGTAGGCAAATGAATTCTTCAACCTGAAGTTTTTAAGGGCTGAATCCCAAACATAACTTTTTTTTGGTCTGACACCTTCCATCTGGGTGCCTATGTTGTCCCAGTCCTTGAATCCCTTCCCCTGGACGCCCCTCTAATTATACCATGCATCTCATGTTCTCTACTACCCCAGGACACTTGCCCTGAGCCACCTCCCATACATATGTGAAAGGATCAAACGATATATTTTTTGTTTGTTTTAATTTCTTATGTTCACATTATTGGTCTCTCTACTTAATTTGGAAAACGAAACAAAAATGTTGAAAATACGCATTGGAAAAGAGGAATAAAACTTGGTTGTATTAAACTGTATAAATTCATATCTAACTTCAGGGTCTCTAGTATTAAATGTCCAATCTGATATTTCTATTTTTCATTCTCCTCTTCTGCACCTCCACCCCTCACTTCCATTCCTGTACAGTCTAAATTTAAGTTGTGTGGAATTGTGTGTGTGTGTGTTGGGGGGAGGTGGGGGACTGTTGTTACTCTTTTAAATAACGCTTACTGTATCTGGCTTCAATTTTGAATGTTTGAGTCATGCTCTCTTGGATCCCTTTTAAAACACATTCCAAAGTACAATAAATAGTGTTAAACTGATCTCCAATTAACATGGCAGTCAGTCACGTTCCCTGACATAGTCAGGTGCATTGACTGTGCTTGTATTCAAGGTTCCATGTATAGGTTTCCCTGGGACATACTGTAAAAATTGACTTAAACCTGGGCCCTTGGCAATGGGGCAAAGTCTAGTCAGTGTCTATGTAGGCTTAAGTCCTTTGCTGCAGATGAGAAACCATACAAGCAACAACGTTGAGAGTTTCTTTGAGCTACTGTTTGAAGCACCACACTATATGAAAACAGTGTTTTTCGTAAACCTTGAGGTGATTTACAAGAACCTACTAGAGAAATGCAGTATTCTGTGGATTGACTAGTGGCAGACTGTTACAGCACAAAACTGGTTATTTTGCTTCCAAATTTTTCTCCCTTTCCTTCTCCTTCCTCCAGATTAAGCGAACGCTGTCAGGGAATGCTGGTAATTGAGTGTTTCCTTTTGTTTTCGTGTGTGCTTCTCAGGATTCATCAGTAATGCAAGTAGTTGTATTTTCTGCTAGCAAGTTCGTTAGTAAGATAGTAAACAAGCGATGAAATCTCATGCGTGTGCCTCGAACGAAGGGTTAGGCACACTTTAAATGGGACTTGGGATTCAGCATGAGCTTCCTAGTGAGATGAAAGGAGCAGCTCACACATCTCAGTATTACCGTTTTTTGTCTGTCTGCAGACTCAGGAAGACAACACTGTATTGGTTCACATTCGGAAGAATATCTACACAACCATATAGGTTAGAAACTTTATTTTTAAATGAAGTTTTAAATTGTGCAGGAACTGTTGGGGATACTCATGACGGATCTGGCACAGCATGCAGGCCAGTATCAATATAATCCAACTCCTTTCTTGGAGTGGGAAAGTAATTTTCATATTAAATCAAAATTTGGCCTTTCTTTTAACTGTCAGCAAGATCCCTAGTAACTTTAAACCTTCAGTTATGTGATAACTGAATATAAACTTTTCTTTATTACTTCTTCCTCAGTCGATCAGTATTTTGTGACATTTTAGAAGTTAATTAAAGTAAATATTTAAATACTGTATGGACTGGCGTGAACTAATTTGGATTCTTGTCTTGTCAGTGACTCCTCCTTGGCTTATTAGTGACTGCAATATAGAATGGTTTGTTTTTTTCCCCTCACCTGAAAATCATTTCTCTGCCAATCCACTGTTTAATTACAGAGCTATAACCGTAGCTTCATAACTTGTATTAGATTTGTTCTAAAAAGTGACTTAGACCAATGACAAGGTCTCCATATCTGTCTGTGATTTCTGATCAACCTTCCTTGCTTTCTTAATTCTCAAACAATTTTCTAATTACTCCTCTTGAATATTAAGCTATGCTCTGAAGATGATTTCTTGCAATTTATCAGCGGTAGATATTCAGTGGGCAAGGCTTGCTGTTCTTAATTGCAGTCAATTGTGCAGGTGCTTTTAGCAATGTAAAGATTACAGAATAACTTGTGCTCTACAGTGTTGTGCTGGTGATGTATGAAGAACCCAGATGAAAACTGAATATAAATTCTCCTTACAAAGTTAGTGTGTTGGGAGAGGGAGGCCAGGGGAGATTCAGGCCAAGCACGATTGCTTAGAAATCGGAGTCAAAAACAACCCGCTGAGATGCTATTTGAAGTTGTGTCTCAGAATAGATCTACACTTTAAGGTTGAAGCTAGCATACAGTAAAAGACTTGTTTCATATTCAGATCTTTATTTCACTCATACGCTTTCAGCTGAAGGTTAAATGCCAAGCAAATAGCTGAATTTTACTGCAGTTAGTTTTGGGGAAGCACCACTCACCTCTTTACTTTCAGTCAGTCATCGGTCACAGCCCCACCAGCAGTCATCCCAGCCCCAGAGGACTCTGCTGCAGCACGTGGCTCAGTCGCAGACGGCAACGCAGACTTCCGTTGTGGTGAAATCCATCCCCGCATCTTCCACGGGCGCAATTACCCATATCATGCAGCAGGTTGTACCCTTTCTTTTCCAAACAGTCTCTACAGCAGTAGGTTATGTGACTTACATAGGACGACAGCTTGATTTGAATGAGTGTATCGTGTTGCTACCAGTGGAACTGCTAAGTGTGAGAACAAATTAGTAGCTTCATTTTAATGTTTTGGTGGGGAGGGTGGTGGGACGTGGGAGAAGCTGTTAATGGGATTACTTGAAACTATTAAGAGATATTCACAGCTGCTATAGCAAAGATATTGCGACCTGGATTAGTTTTTCCTGTTTGTATGTCATCTCTTCAGCAGAACCAAACTGCTTTTCTGTATGTTGTATTACAGAGGGGCTGAGCTCTTCAGGTCATGATGGCCTTAGTGTAGGGGAAGAGGGATGAAGCAGAATCCAGATGGTGTATCACAGAGCATAAAATGTCCTTTTGGTTTGAGGACTTTAGGTTGTGAAAAGGCAAACTTCTCTACTTGCTGAATCAATAAGTCAGATTATATTTAGACATGTGTGGTGGGGACTCCAAAGAGGCCAAACCACTAAAACAAATCCTGTATCTTGTGGTGAAATCTTACTGAAGTCTCATTGATTCCTTCATTCAAGAACTGATGTTTTTGTCACTCGGGAGTAATAGATTACCCCAGGTGAATGCACACAACTCAACTCTGCATTGCTGTAATGTCTAGGAACTGCAACTGGACCAAGACAGCGCAGGTCATAAACCTACAGCAGAGAGCATATTTCAATTGTTTTTTGAGTGGGTTCCTTCATATTGCTGATTATATATACCACTTACTAACAGATTTATACTATGGCATACAAAGCATAGTAACATAGATCTCCTGCTCCCTCAGCTCCCTCAAAAACTCAGTGCTTGTGCCATGCACAAGGAGAATTGCAGTATGATTTTTGAGGAAAAAGAGTAGAGAGGATCTGATTGAAATAGGATAGTTTCTAGGTATGTGGGGAGCTGCAGAAGGAATGCAGAAGATAACAAGGGTCTCAAGAGGCAGAATAAGAATTTATCATGTTGAGAGACTCTAGCTTTAATAAAGACCCATCAGTTCACCCAGTTGATATTCCCTATTACTTTGCATCTAACTGTTATGGAACTTGAGGGGTTTTGGACCTTAGTCTGACAAGTGCAAGGTCTACATAATCACCATTGAGAATTAGTTATGCAGTTAATATTTTCACATAGGGACATACCACATTTTAACAAGGAAAAAATAGCTATGGTTGCTTAGGTATTGTGAATTCACTGTGAAAGGGTGTGGTGGTGGTGGTGTTTTTTAATGTATGAGTTAGGAGCCTATAATGGTAAAATAAGTTAAGTAGTCCAGTTGGAAGAATAAAAACTTTTTTTTAGATTGTGCATTCTTATAATTTAGACTTCTCTTTACTAACTCACCTGTAACTTCTTCTTAAGGCCTTAAGCAGTCACACTGCATTTACCAAACACAGTGAACAGCTTGGAACTGAGGAAGGAGAAGTGGAAGAGATGGACACCTTAGATCCTCAGACTGGCCTGTTTTACAGATCCGCCCTGACACAATCGCAGGCACAGAAACAGCAAAAACTGAGTCAACCACAGCTGGAACAGACTCAACTGCAAGTGAAAACTCTGCAGTGTTTCCAGACTAAACAGAAGCAGACAATCCACCTGCAGGCTGATCAAATCCAGCACAAACTCCCACAAATGCCCCAGCTTTCTATAAGGCATCAAAAGCTAACCCCCCTGCAGCAAGAGCAAGCACAGACCAAACCAGATGCACAGCACCCCCCACACCACATGATGGCCAAAGAAAGGCAACTCCCTACCTTAGTGGCACAGCCACAGCAAACTGTAGTACAGGTGCTTGCAGTAAAAACCACGCAGCAGCTGCCCAAACTGCAACAGGCACCAACGGCACAAAAAATCTACGTGCAACCCCAACCCCCCCAGAGTCAAATGCAGCTACCTGCCTCTTCAGAGAAACAGCCAGCAAGCCAGGTAACGGAATATTGATAGCATGCAAAATAAACGTCGCTGTTCAAGGAAAAAAATCAAAACACCAACCCTGTCGCTGTAGCAGTGTTTTGTCCTGGCAAGAGAGAACTCCTCATTCCGCTGGTATTAATTACCCCATCAGAAGGTTGACACTAGGAAAGAGAAGCACATGTTATAGGGGAAAAAAATCCATAGAGCTCACAAACGTGTTTTGTTGGACAGTTTTTATGAATTTCTGCCACCATTGGTGCATGGAATTTGTCCCTAATTATTTTCTTTTCTTTTTTAGATATGACACGTTATTAATTTCCGTTCCCGTAGCACTTTTTATTTCTGTGGAAATAAAGATGAATACACTGCAGTCTCCTAAGGCTCTCCATTGTACGTCTTCCTTTGTAGTTTACATCGCCCCAGAGTTAAATGACTTATGTGCAGGAGTAATTTGATTTTCCTTGGGAGGGGAAAATTTAAAGAGTAAGAAACGTGGAAGAAAAAAATATGTATTTTAACTACAGAAAAGTATAAATTTTTCTGGCCCTTTCAGGCATATGTATGAAAACAAGAGGGTTAACAAACATTACATGGGGATGTAAATCCCAAAGGAAAACGAGGCTGCTGTGGTATTATACTGCTACAATCCTTGTCTAGCAGCCCAAAAAGCTGCCTTTCCCCAGGCTTCAATTAACTGTTACCATATCATTGCTAATTCCTTTGTTAAAACACTGAGTTTCAACTGTCTTCCTAATAGCAAGTATGTTGTTTGTGCCATACTGTCCTTGGAAATATTGATTAGATTTCAATAAAAATCTAGCTGTAACATGCACAACAAAAATTTGATTTTCAGGTGCAGCCTCCAATTATAACGCAAGGATCCACTGTTACAAAGATAACTTTTGAGGGGCATCAGCCTCCTTCTGTTTCAAAGGTAGCAGGTGGCAGTTCTGTGCCCAAACTGGCATTGCCAGTTGCAAGCCTATTTCCCACGCAGGCATCCGTGAAGACAGCAGTAGCAGACATTTTGAGAATGTCTATGATGGAAGCTCAGATTGATACAAACGTAGAGCATATGATAGTGGATCCCCAAAGCAAGGCCATGTCCACTAGTAAACTCGCTAGCGAAGCAGAGTCGTCACCTTGTACCCAGGTGCCGAGGGTGACTGCAGTAGGGATGACGGCAACTTCCATCCCCCAGCAACAGAAATCTAACGAATCCAGTTCAAGTCCTCCTGCTGTTGGTCCTACTTTAACAGAGAGGAAACTCGATGCACAAGGAATGCCTACAACAAACCAGTTTATACACATTCAGAATATATCACAAAAGAAAGCTGAAGAGAGCTCATCAGAAATTGTTATCCAGGTAAGAGAAGACCAGAGCAAATAAGGCAAAGGTTGAACAGAGCAAACTCGCTTTGTCTAATGTGATGATAGCAACTGAACAATGTTGGAGTATTTTTTTTTTTTTCATTTTCTCTTCAGTTTTTTGTTCTTTATCTACTCTTGTACTTGCAATGGATTGCTACTTCGAAGTGCCTAGCGTTTGTTCGATTGAGCTCGAGCTTCTCCAGCAGTATGTCATTCACTGTGTTCTCAGTATTTTCCTTTGTTTTCCTGTTAAGGAAACAAACCAAGCTCATCTAATTTCACAAGCTTATTATTTGTAATGCTTAAAATGTGACCTTCACCACTTACTATGGAACTATGATCTAGAATTTTTTATCATATCTGATAATGTTATCTCAAGTATACAGTTACCTAGGGCATAAAAGTGAAGTAGAGGAGTTTTGCTAACTGGGAGAGCTCAGCAAATGAGGTCTGGATTCAGAAAGTGTTTTACCTTCACATATAAACAGTCTTGTCACTGTTGAGATAAAATGACTCTATGGATCTTTAACTTAAATGCTTTGAATCATTGCCTAACTGATGATGATATTTTCATTGATTTTTGTTGTCTTGAATGTGATGTTTTATGATGTAATATATGGTCAGAATTCCAACTGGTGAAGTATTTAAATCATCTGAGGACTCATAGCGATGTTATCTGAATCTTCCTAGACAAGTTGGCAGTATATATGTTCACACAAATTATAGTGTGGATTGGAATGGTTTTATTGTGTATCATAACTGTGTTATGGCGAAAAAACTTTTGGTAGAAAAAGTACTGGTGTACAGAACTTTCAGATTTTTCATGTTTACTTTGTAAAAGTCTTCATTGCAGCTAACTTTGCTTTTGTAGAAATCATCCTTTTGTACTCATTTTTAGTCCTCATTTCCCTAAATAGACAAAGGTAGATTTCTGTTTTACTTTAAACCTGTATATTTTGAAAATCTGAATAGCTAATCATTGTGGCATGCTATGAGCTGTTTCAAAATCCAAATACTGCCTAGAATTTCTATTGTATAAAGATGCAGATATAGTTTCTAGAACCTATGAAAGCAGAAGCAGAAATAAATAGATTAGGTCTGTTTTGTTTTCTCAGCCTTTGTGCTATTCCAGCTCTGAACAGGGCCAGAGCTTGCATTGTACTGTATACAAAAAATACAGCAAGTCCGTATGCCAGGGTACCTAGTCTGAAAAAGATAAGAAAAAGATAAGGCTGAAGAAAGTGTTATCTCTGCTTTGCGTTTTGGGAATGATGGGTTGTGGGTATCAGTGGTTTAGCTGCTGGTTATGCAGGAAGTCTGTCGCAGACCTTCAGTGAGGATCTGAGTCAAAGACCAGTCCTTTAACAACAAGATTATTCTGATTTTATCTTTCACAGCCTAACCCTGTGAAAGGGTATTTTGAAGCTTTAGCTACGGTAACATTAAACAAGCGGTAGTTAGGGAAAACTGTTCTTGGAAACCAAATATCCCTTTTCCATGAGTACCTGCGCTTGTGCGCATCTTTACCTGTGAAAACCGTGCACGTTAAAACTTTCTTTTTTCTCTTTTTCAGACTATCCCTCAATATTCCATCCCTTGTCACTCCAGCTCCAACGTGGTAGTGGAACCCAGCGGGCTCCTGGAGCTCAACAACTTTACCAGTCAGCGCCTCGACGATGAGGAGACAGCAATGGAACAAGACGCGGACAGTAGCACTGAGGACGGCACTGAGCCCAGCCCCTCTCAGAGTTCTGCTGAACAATCCTAAGGAATTGGGACACTGGAGTGCACTTTAAAATATCTTGGGATTTGAGTATCCAAGATGCCCTTGTATTGTGATGTCTTAGAGCACTTTGCTTATTAGAGTTGTTCATTGGACCCTTGAAGCATCAGTGTGTTTTAACAAGACAGTATTGCAAAAACTGCATCTTTTTCAAAAAAAAAAAAAGTTTCCAAAAAGATGTAGTTACCAAGGTGTAGTAAACCTGTGACAGTGGAATGTACTCCTGTTAAAAAGCAAATCTGCAGCGAATTCTACAGCTTGTGCTATGAAACCCTTGCCCAGATACTGAGACAGCTTTCAGTGAAAAGGGATCTTTACTTTGCTGTGTCTTTTTGTTAGCTGTTGAGCAAAACACCATCAAAAAAGAGAATGTTTAATGAATATTTGTATTTTTAAATAGCATGTGAGAGAAAAAGCATCTCTGACAGTGCTGGAAAAGCCCCAGGAATTTTGGAATTGGTTAGCTTTCTTGCACTTGTGCTCACTTAGAGTTAAGATTTTTAATAAGCCTAAAAATATAGTTTATTTTTTTAAAATCCTTGTTGGTGAATGTTTGGAAATAAGCAAAATCAATAACTAGTAGCAATGTGGATTTGCTAGTGGACTTTTGTTTTCATGCTTTAGAAGAAGTAGGGTAATGGCGTTATGAAGCATTTCTTTGTGCCATAAGTACATGAAATGCTCATCTACTCCAGTTAATCTTTATTTATTTAAATATAAAATTTAAAATGAGGCCAAGTTGTTTAAAAAGTTCCTGTTAAACAGGCAGGTGTGTTAATTCTAATACAAATGGGATGTGGGTGGATGTATTTTGGCATAAATCAGTTTTTCAAAATTGGGGAAAAAATGGTTCAGCCTCTTAAGTTGAACTTCCGAATTTAGAAGTGAGCTATGGCTTTTAAAAATCTGTATTTTACTCTTACATGCTGTTTTTAAAGTGACCATTTTGGAAGTTTAAAAGCTTAAATCAAAATACAGCGGTAGGTTTCAGAAATTAGCCTTATGACTTGGCTTGTTGAAGCAATACATTGGGTTTTTGTGATAGGTACAAGCCACAGAGAGAGGTTTGGGTTCAGGTGGGATAAGAGAACCAGTTTTAATACATTCTGCTAATGAAGACAATAGTTTTCTTTTTTTCAAATGTATATAAAAACACGTTTTTAACTGTTTTGTATAGAATTCATTATAAATAACTAAGCATTTTAAGACTTTGACATATCATTTAATTGTATATACATCTATCAGCCTAACTGCCCACTTTTTGGTGCTGAAGTACTACTGTAAGTAGATTTCATCCAAAGTCTAATACAGTTTTTGCGTCAGTCTTTTTTTAAGCTGTGATTTTACTGTTGATATTGTAGTTAAGATTAAATTCCAACTAGAGTAACTCTCAAACTAAAAATACAAAACCTAAAAAACCATTAATCTTACTTGTCCTGAATATCCACCTATGTAAGAACATGCAGTATCCTCTAGATGGTGCTGTTGCTCTTTCCTCTAACCTCGGTTGTTTTATAAATGATGTCCCTATGACCTTTTTCATACACTTTTTTTCTTCTGTTTTCTTTTCCATCAGCATTAATTTTGAAATCATATAGTTTATTATGGTAGAGAAGTGTTCTGCCAAATTTACTGTGCAAATGCTGGAATATTTGGGTAGGAAACTATTTATTTTTGCTTTACCTTTGTGTCGGAACAATGTTGGAATAGGTATTGGTTTGGTTTCTGCTGGACTTTAGTGTTCAGGATGGAAGAGAAAATATATGAAGTGAAACATACCTTATGTCTTTCTCTAGTTAAAACATAAGAAGCGTACCAGTATGCCATTTTAAGCAGTTCTGGTTTTTGATAGCTATTTGAGAGAGGTGGTTCTTGTTTTAGTGAAATAACCATGACCAACCACAGTGACTAGGTTATAATCCAAGTTCCATGATTACAGAATGACAAAAAGTTATTAATACAGATTTCTTGCTAGTGGGATTGACCAAGTAGTCTATTACGCTTTGCAGCTGTCAGCCTGGGCACAGTCTGTACAGAAAGTCGTGTGAAGTCCTAAGCAGATGACATGCCGTTGCTCCGGTTTGTATCAGATTTTCACTGGCACCTATGATCTAAGTGTCCCTGTCGTAGCCAGGACTGAAAGGCCATGAGAAGACAAAGTAGAGGGAGATTTTTCTTAAGCGCCTTTGCCTGAGAACTTTGCTATAAATTATGGTTCCAGGTTTAGGTTTGCACGTGCAAGGAGCCTGCCTTTCTCCAGCCAAAAAGGGATAGTAAAAACAAATCACGTATGATGGATTCGGCACTCACATTAGATGTATCGTTAAGTTCTGGTCCAATTTGTTCTGATGCTTTATGTAAGAGTTTTGTTTGCATCTTTAATGACGACTTGACAGCAAAAGCATGACCAAATTGACAGTGAAATATTTGACAGTTCCCTGAAGACCACAAATCTCTTTAAAAACATGAAGGCTTTAGTGCTGTTATGAGGTGCGATTGTTTTGCAAATTAGCAAATTGAGGCACATGCCAGAGGAATCTAGGGGTCATGTATGAAATTTAGAAAAAGGACTGTTGCAGTTGCTATATTCGGGTTAACTTGAAACTCCTCTCTCAGCGCTTTCCCAAATCACCTGAATTGTTTCAGGTTATTTTATTTGCCTGTTCCAGCATTTCACCATATAAATAGCTTTAGTAATATGGAATATACAAGATGAGCTGAACTTTAGGGTCAAGATGTAGTTTTTTTCCTAGTTACTTGATTTTTGAGAATAGTAACACGACACACAGATGCTCAGAGCATCGGGCCTTCCCCTGCCCTTCTCTTGAACTCCTGGCACCAGTGCCTGATCCTTATCCTGTCCTGCAGACATACAAATTCTTCATATCTGCCCGTTGGGGTACTTACTTCTTCCTATTACCACCATGCATCCATTCCTTATGTCCTTTTAAACAACACTGTACCACCTAAATAAAACATCCCTGTGTAAGATAGCATTTGCAAATCAGTTAACCTCTGTTGATATGTTGTTTTCTCCTAATAAGCTGCATCTCCCTTCCTGAGATAAATTTACCCGGTCTTCCCCTTCCTGGAATAGAATAAAGATGAGCTATGTTGGTAATGATCTGTGATACTAGGAATTAGTGAGTTACAGGCTTACAACTTAGTAGGAAGCTGTGGATGAGCTGGAGAGTAAGTAAAACGGCATTGAAGAGTCGCTTTGAATTGAGCATTTCAACAAATGTGATCTGGTGCTGCAGTAGTACATACGTGAATTTTCAAGAAATGCTAAGAAAATGAAACGGAGGAAGTACTGAAACGAGGGAGAACATATGTACCCTTTAAGGATGCTTACAATCTCGGAGTACTACTTCTGGAAAGATTTAACCATTTAAAAATCGGGGTGAAAGTATTTTCAGTCTCAGTCTCTTTCTCCCACTTGTAAAATGAACTTTTGAAGTTTCAGGGCAAAATAGAAAAACAGAGGAAGCTACTTGAAGTTACGAATTTTCATCTTGCATGTGCAGGGCCTTTTGGACAGAATGCAGGACTGAATAGATGCGATTAAAAAAAAAACACCCCAAAATAAAACCTTTTAAAAAAAAATCAGAAGTCAGGAAAACTTGGGTCCTTCCCCCCACCACCACTCTAGTGTATAAACAATTTCTTAAGTACAAGAAGTATTTTGTAGATGATAAAGGTGGTTATGCATCCCCCATAGCTACACTGCAAATGCAGACAGTTTCAGCTTGGCAGTGTTCTGTGCAGAGAAAATTATGATCATGACTGAGGATCATGAACTAGAAATACACTGTTCAGAGATTTGCCTGTATTGCCAAAATAGTGTGTTTAGTGCTGTTTGGCTGTATTTGGCTAGGAAAGAAGTGCCTTAAGATATACCTGTGGGTTCCTATGCAAGAAGTTTTCATTAGTGGCTCTTTAGTAAGCAGGCACAGAGATTGAAACTTGGAAAAATCAATAGAAAGATTGAGGATAATTAGCTAGGATTACCAGGGAATGTAATGCGTCTTGTGTCATTTGGAGTCTTCTCTCTCCAACAAGCACAGGGACTGCAGGGTGAAATCCAGTGACCTCACATCATGTCACATATTGGCAATGAAATTAGACATTCGCGCTGGTACCTGAAGGCTTTAAACTATGGAAAAAATGAGAGCTAGTATTTGATGATAGCTAGGGGCGGCTAGAGAGATATGACTGGCAAGTGGAGGTGGTCTTGGATGGGTTTTGTTGTAGGGTGGGTTTTTTATTTTATATGTATATATATATACATACACACACGCGCTCTCTCTCTCTCTCTCGCTCTCTCTCTCTCTCGCTCTCTCTCTCTCTAAGGTGAGAAGTTGCCAAAGCATCATAAATATTTCTCAAAAGACCACTTGTAGAGAGAAGAGTCTTTAAATCATTTGGGGCTGGGAAGATACCAAGAGTTTTGTAAGCATTGGAGACTGAAGAGTGCTAGCTTGGCTTTGAATCATTTTTAGAGCCTAGGACTGTTAGAATTGTCCAATAAATATTACTCTAGAGCAGGTTTGCTTTCTATTCAAAATTTCATTCGATTTGTGTTTTACACAACACATGACCACCTGACTTGACTTGACTCCAAAGACGGTATGTAAATTGAACGCTCAAATTAGAAGATAGCGTGAATTCCCTGTGATGGACTTTTTGCCAAAACTTTAGAAATCCTTAGTGTGAGAGCCTATCTAGCGTATTGCTTGTTACAGCAAACGTTGCTTAGGAATTGCTGTGTCTTTTGTTGTCCCAAATCGGGCCTTTTGCAGCAGGCTGCCAGAACGGTCCCAGGGGCTCCAGGACTCAAGTACTTTAGGAGTTTCTTCACAGCAGTCTCTACCAGAGGCCAGCTAAGGGCTCTGAAAGTCTCTTTGCCCATGCTTTTGTGATTTTTTTGGTTTTGTTTTATTTAATACATATATACGTAGTGCCTCGCAGGCTGGTTCTCTCTGGAGATGACAAAGTGGCTGTGATCCATGGACACTGACTCTGTCTCCCTAAGCGTAAACCCTTTGAGCAGGATGTTCAGTTGGACCAGAGTCTTCCACAAGACCAATTGATCCTTAACTGCCAAATTACTGTTTGATACCACAGCCTTTTCCAAGAGCGAAACAAACCGATGTGCACAATAGCTGTTGCTTGGTGTCTGTTTCCGGTCTCCGTTTCCCTAACTCTGACTTTGCTGTTCTTTGTTCCTAGGTAGCTACTTTCCCCACAAGCTTAGTCCAGTCCAGACCTGGAGCCTGCTGTACTCGCTCCTGCTCGGTCCTGGTTTTATTCTAATGTTTAAGTGGAATTTTCTGTATTTAATTTCTGTTTGTTGCTTCTTTTCCTATCAGTGGATACTGCTGAGAAGAATCTGGCTTAGTCTTCTTTATTCCCTCCCATCAGATGTTTATGCTCGTTGATAATATCCCCCTGAGCCTTCTCCAGGCTAAACAGAGCCTCTGCTTGTATGACAGATGCTCCAGTCCCTTAATCATCATTGTGGTCCTAAATCAGCGCTGCTTGCTGATATTTCTCTTCTAGGGGGAGGTGAGGAAGGATAAAATTGAAGTTGCACTCGGTGGTCCTCCATCTGCATCCCGTGGCCTCTGTAGGCTGGATCTGTCCTGTAGGCTCCCAGTGCTTGCTTTTTATGCGCCTCCTTTATGTCCTGTAGCCTTTTCCTATTCCTAGACACCAAAATGCAAAGCCAGTGATATGAAATACTCGGGGAAATCACTTCCGTTCTGAGTTCTCAATAACCTGGCTCAAGGCACGACATTTATCATGGGGCCTTGGGCTTCTGACTTGAGGCCCTGTTGATGGAAGGATTTTGACTGCGTGTAATGTAAAATCTGCTTATTTCAGGGCTCTGGGAAATAACTGCAGTTCTAACATATAACCATTACCAAGGCAGCTTGCAGGGTTGTGAGCCATGGGCTTTGGGGAGTGTGAAAGTGATACCAGAAAATAGTATGAAATGATACTGAGAGAGGTAGGAAGAAGATTTTTCTGTTCTGTGTCGTGGAGAAGATCTACCTTCTCCAGTTAAGACCAAGTAGTTTCTGTAGGGTGTGCATGTGTACCCAAGATCAGAAGACAGGGCTTTGTTCTGTCAAAGTTACAAATTTATCCAGAAATTTCCCCCAGAGACACAAGAACTCATTATCTTTTCTTGTTTTCTTTTTTCTTTTCTTTTTTTTCCATTCTTTATATCTTTTTTGTTTGTTTGTTTCCTGTCAGGATTTTTAATTTGTTTAAACTAAATGTCATAGTGAGATGTCACAGTGTGCCTGGGCTATTTATAGTGGAAACCAGCAGTATCTAGACTTTCAAAGCCTGTAGCACAGAATTAAAAGCACAGCTTTTCTGGTCAGGAAATGGCAAAGGTTTGTTTTGAAATAAGCAGCAAAAGCAGAGCCTGTAGTATAAACAGCTACTTTGGGGTACTGCGAGGGACTGAGTGCCATTTTTGGGGCACCACAGCAGTATAGGGCATCACTGATCCAGTGCCAAAAGTGAGATTTTTCTGTTGTGATTGCCTTTCTCCTTACCCCGACAGGTGACTTAAGAAAGCGTTCTTCCCTCTGTAATTAAACCGCTGGAAGCTCCTCTCCTTATACCAATCTTCAGCCCTACTTTCATTAGTATCTGCTAAGAAGGGTGGTCACAAGAAGAAAAACAAAAAAACAAAAAAAAAACCCATGTTATCTCCTTCTGCCATGTTAGTAAAGGTTGGATGTGTCTTACTGTGGAAAAGAAGGCGCGTGAAGTCTTAGATGTTGCAGCTGGGAATGGAGAGCTCCAGTTCATGTTCACTTGGTTGTGTTGTTTTTAATCAAAATGTAGGAGTTATTCAGTGGTTACCAGAATGGTAGGAGCTGGTCCTAGACTACCATGTCCGTTCTGACGTCTCCTGCAAGCCCTCTGCACCCCGAGAATTAAAGGACTGCTACAGGTCACACTTTAAAGGCATCCCAGCCCTAGCCAGGACTGAGAGTGAAGGGTCTTTGGAGCGCGCACGGTGCCTGCAAGAGTAGAGGCTCACTGTGGTTGGAATGAAAATCGAATATAAAGGGTTAGAAGAAAAAGAAGCGCCGCTTCGGTAGCTATTTAAAAATATCTGCTCTCTTTGTAGCTCAGTTTCATTATATTCTCCAAGTGCATGGGGTCACATCCCCTTCCTGTCCCACCTAGCATTTTTCTTAATATAAATTGGTGTAGTAACAAGATAGAGGGGGAAAAAAAAAAAACTTTAAAGCACATTGTCTAGCTAGAAATTTAACTGAAAGCTTCCCCAGACCTGACTGTTTCGTTACTTTTACCTGGAAAATGGATCCTACTCTTTATTTAGAAGCTCTATGGTGCTGCTTTTGTAATAAGTTAAAATAAGAACATGTGAACTTGTTAGGGGGAAAAGAAAATCAACCCAAATTGTGGCTAAAATCCTTTTGGGAATGAAAAGAGTTCTGTTCAATTGTTTTTCATGTGTGCTGTGTTTTCTGTTTTTTCCTTGATTTGTTTTGGAAGTAAAATAGAAACACTATATTGGTTTGAGAAGAGGTTAAAAACAGCATGAGAACAAACCACAAGAAGTAGGAAGTAGCACAAGTTTAGTGAGAACAAAGTTTTGTAGCTCCAGTGTTCCCAGAAATAGCGATATTTGTTTTCCTTTCCAGGCTTTTACTTATACAAACTCCCTACAGCCGCATTTGTACTATAGTGGTGCAGGGCACTAACAAAGCATTAGCGTCATCTCCCGCTTTCTAGTATTCCCTAATATTGCAAAAGAGTCTGAAGAAGGATTTGGGTACTCAGAAAGGTCTGTTGAAGTGCATCAATTTGTGTAATAAAAGATACTATCGCTCTCTACAGCCCCCACCTTGCTTTTAGCCGTGATGGTTGGAGGATATAACAAAACCACTCCCAAGAAGTATCAAACCCCTAGAACAACACAAAAATAATCTACAGCTGGAGGCAGTGGCTTTTACTGAGTACTTTGCATCCCCCTCTTTGTGCATTAAAATATATAACAGAGATCGATGGGTGCCTATAGCCCAGGCTTAGCTCTGATTTATGGCTTTTGCTCAAACTTTGTCACGTAAATGTGCAGCACACAAGCCCAGATGTACTAATTTGACCTGTTACCTTGCACAGCTGGAGGGCTGACTTCGCTACAAGGCAATGATTTGGGTCAGGGTGAAGCCAGCTGGCTTTGCCTTGAGGACCCACAAACTCATTTGATTGCTGCTGCTTCTCCGTTGCCCCTTACAATGCCTCCTAGGAGCTGGTAGGTTCTCCGGCCACAGATGTGATGGAGGAGACCAAAATAGCAATAAAAATTTGCTAGAGCATCTTAGGACAAAGAGCCCTGGAAAATGCTGCAAACCAGAGTTGACTGAGTACAGAAAATGCAGAACAGGATTTTCCTGTGGAAATAATTGTAGTCAGGCTAATGTTAGTGCATGGTGTCAGAGAGCAATTGCCTCATCCAATCCGATGCTGTGTCCATACCGTGAGGCTCCAAGTTACTGCTGCTGCCATAAGGTTTGACACAGACTCTATATGGAAGGTTGCTGTGGCTGTGTTTGGATATAAAATAGGAATGTAAAATTGAAATAATCTGGGATTGGGGCGGAGGGCATGGCAAACTTTCAACTTGAGGGTAAATGTAACCCGAACCATTTTGATTCTCTCAATCAAGGTACAAGAAGACAAGAGGACAACACTGGCCCTGGAGCTGTAGCCACATTTCAAGAGAGTCGAGCAGAAACAACAGTCTCGGCGACTGCTTGCCTTGGATGTACGTGGCATCTACAGATGCTGCCTGGTGAGCGGGACGTGGCACGTGACGTTTGAAAGCATGGCAGGACAAGCAGAGGGGAACCGCTGAAACCCCCTACCTACCGCTGCAGCTCCTGTTACGGTGAGACACAGTTGGCCTTGGTTTGTACCCAGATGGCCCTGGACTGGTGGATCAGTGGTGGCACGCTTCTTTGCAAAGCTTACAGAGGCTCTCAAAGTAAAGCGAAGTTATCAATTTTCTGACCGAGGTGGATGAAGCACCCCATTACCTCACTCCTCCTCACCTTCTACCCCTAGAAGATAGATTTTAAAGCAGGTAGCGGTCTCCTAGGGGCTTCAGTTCAGCAGCTTTGTGCTTAAAGGTTTCACGTAGCTACTGAAAAACACTTTTCCAGCCCAACAACTTTCATAAGAGGAGGAGGTTTGCTTTCATCACAGATGACACCCCTGTTTTACAGCTGTTAAACATGTGGCTTGTTCTGGACAGCGTCTCCACAGCTTTGTAAGCATTTAAGGGGCTAAAGAAAGCCACAGCAAGCCAAGTCAAATATATAGTGACTGCCTGTTGCGCAGAACTTCCTCTGTTGCCAGCCCCCAGCACTCTGCCAGATGTGGAGCAGGGGACGGGTCGTGCTGATGAGAGCTACCCACGCATTTGTGTGCCTTTATCCACCACTTGTGTGTTTTGATAAATGTGTTAAAGAAGCAGCTTTGTTACAAGTCAGTGTCTTGACAGATAGGCTTAATCAGCCAGTGAAGAAAACCCTATATGTCTCCTCTGGAGGAACCCGCATGTGCCCTATCTGCATATGAGTGTCCTCAGAAGTATGTTTTGCCTTTTTTGCCCTGCCAGAACAGTACAAGAGAGTTTTGATAGGACATATCATAACAATACTCACTTTTCATACAGGGAGCATATGTTTGCAAAACTATGTGTATGAAGACTATTACCTTTCTCTTTCCACCCATATTCACTCAAATGCAGCAGTTTAATGGACTGAGACTGAAGTATACTTGGGCTGCAAAGTTTGCAGATGTTTTTTGGTTCTGGCAGAAAGGATGTCCTTTGTATGCTTGCCAAAAGACTTCGTGGATACCTTCTCCCATCTTCTCAGTCCCATTCTTCCCAGACTTCATGGTCCTGCTACAATAATGACTACAACATAGAGATGAGCAAGATGGGTGTAACATAATGAATGGAGGGTTTCAAGTCAAATCTGGATGATTCCCCTTGGAAATCACCAAGCAGTCCCTTAGTCCATTAGGACCACTGCAAAAAGCATGAGGGCGCCTTCCCACTGTAGGTCTAGAAAATCTGGATTCCCACACCTCGTGAGACCATCATGCAGAAGAGAGACCTGCTGTGAGACAGGTCAGTTGGCAGTGGTGTGCACGGCACACTGATTTCCATGGCACAAAGGAGGATGTTGCGCTTCACAGGGCACCGTGTGTGTTGCCTTTGGAGAGATTGCATGGGCCATCCCCACAGGTGTATGAAGTCCATCAGCTGGTGAGAGGCAGGAAGGGATAAAGAGGTGCCCTCTAAGGACCTCTTTCATAGCCCAGGGCTGGTGAGCTCAGCAGATCAATTATGAACTGAGACATGGCCTTGCAAACCACAGATTGCTAATCATGACCTCAAGAGGTGTGGTGACATCAACCATGCAATCACTACTACTGATGGGATGTGTGAAGACTCCTGGATGTGATGAGATTTCATGATACAATAGCTAGGGGAGGAAATGATGCTTACCCTCAGGAGCTTGTGGAGTCCCATAAGAAGAGTCTAACATGGGCTCTTCCTTTGTGTCAGTTTTTGTCTGTTTGCTTGTTGATTAATAATATTCTAAAATGTTCTCTGCAAATGAACCAGCTTGCACTTCAAAAATAATCTCCCTCCCTGGGACAGCCTCTTTGCTACAACTTCTTGTGACACTGTCCCTTAAATTAATAACAGCTCCTTCATTTGTTTTGGACATCATGGATTATCCTTGGAAGATAACAGGCAGTGGGACTGTAGGGATGCACCTGGGTAGCCTGTGTTTAGTTTCTGTGGAAAATGGTGGTTCTTTTTCTTGGAGACTAAGGATTTCTTTATTCTCTTTTAATCTTTTTCCTTTGTCACAGTTAAAACACTTGTGATTTGACATGAGCCCTCCATGCCATGTATTCCATCCGTTCTGCTCATCTTTGTCATAATCATCATCATTGTAGTGCCTGTATCCCTTGTTACGACTGAACTGCTGCAAGAAGCTAAATGGGGTGGGCTGATCCCATTCCTGCAAATCACACTGAAAAGATTTGTCTTCTGCTTCCTTTGGACAGATATGTTGCGCATTGCAGTGTAGTAAGTAGTAACTTATGTTAACATAACACTCGCTATTGCTGGTGTTGGAGTCTTGCCAAAAATATTGTTAAGTTTATTTGTCAGATTTTAATACCAAAATATAAATAATCCAACCCAAGAGGTCTAGCGTAGATACCTTCTGGTTGACTTGGCAGGGACCCAGTCTAGCTGTGTGTTGACACAACGCGCTCCATGCTGAGCGTGGTGTCTTGGCTACAGCCCTGCTCCTCCTGGTTTGTGACAGTGACGTTCCAACCTTGCTGTCGTTGCGTATTCAAGTTGATTCTGTTCTTCCATAAACAGTCTGTTTTAGAAAAGTTTCCCTTAATGTTAGTGCAAGTTCTATCTTTTCCTGACCAGAGAGGAGTCACCATAGAGGACACGTGCTCCGGGGAGTCTTCCAGTCCTCACGCTCTAGAGCTGTGACAGCCCAGAAGACTGTTCCTGGGGAGACAGCAGCTGCGTGACTTTATTGCTGTTATTGACTTAGAAAGGCTAAGGCAATGTCTGATGGATTTTTTTTTTTAAGGAACTTCCCAACACTTTCCAGGAGACAGCAAAGACTGGGTAGTAAAAATGAATGACAAATAGACAGTTCCCAGGAAATAATAGGCTGCTGGGGAGAGGAGGAGGAATAACAAAAAACTTCAACGGAAGAACATGGAGTGCTTCGGTGATGGAGCAAGGCTATTAGAAGTTGCAAAATGTCAGGAGAACAAGTCTGGAAGGGATCAAAGAAGGTACAAAGCAATCCAAAGAGTACTCACAAGCTGAGCTGCAGGGGAAAGCAGCTCTGGGAGGTGAACAGCTGCAGCAGGCAAAGCCCTGAAGGAGAACTTGTGGAAGCAAGGTGGGCCTGGGTCTCCCTGCGGGCTCTCCCAGAAGACTTAAGATATTTCAGAAGATGACTGGAAGGTGATTTCTGGTGGAAGGATTTGTTTTTAGGAAGCCCAGTGTCTGCACCATTGGTGGCGACATTGCTCGGAGACTGGGAGTATTTGAAGCATCAGTGCCTTTTGGATGTTGACCACAGAATATTCTAGTGCCTTTTTTTTTTCTCTCTCTCTGAAATGAAACAAATGCTACCAACTCTGAACCTAGTAATAACTTTCCTCTGGCCACCAGTCACCAGATGGCAATGAACTCATACTATTTACTAAGGCCTCCTTTCTAACCCCCCATCCCCCCCACTTTTGGTGGCGGAGCAGTGGGGAGGGCTGAAATGGGACGGGGTAAGGTGAGATGGAAACCCTAGGACTCTCACTCCTGCTTCCTCTCTATCATAGTTTTGTATTTGGTACAAGATTGTAGCTTTTCACTACTGTCTAGGTGCCACAGCTCTCTTCTGAACTACGTAGGATACTGCTGGCTTGTGGGAATAAGGAAGCAGGGAGTCGCTGAGATTTCTAATGCCCGTGACAGTAAGGAACACGGGGCCATAGGCAGTGTGAGTGGGTTAAACTGAGAAACTAAAGGCCATTTTTGCTTTGGATTTGCATGAGTTTCTGTGCTAATATTTCAACTTCTGTTTGCTTTTTAGATTCAGTTACTGATAATTTATTGTTTTGTTAAAAAAAAAGCAACATTGTTCTGTCAAAATAAGAGAATGTGAATATAATTGAAGAGGAGAAAGACTGCTGTTTGGGAAAGCTAGTTTCGTTGGATGCTTTGTTCCTGAACCAGGAGCACATGATGTTGTATGTTTGTTTTTGCTTTTGTGGCCTTGTATTTGGATGCTGAAGAACTGAGCTGGCAGATAACTTAGGGGAGTTTTAATTTAAATGTATGATTTCCCCCCCCCCCCCTAAAAATGTAATTATTGATATAAAGACAAATCAAAGGGACAGGTGTCTTTATCAGATGTCACCTGTGTGAAGCTGGCTAGGAATGAAGCCAGACACTTTCAACCATATTCCAAACTCACTCTTGTTTTGCAGAAGGATAAACAATCCTATGCAGATGTTTCACTGGGAACCCAAAGCAGAACAGAGTGAACTGCATCCCATTGTAAACACAGTTTCCTGTGAAGAGCAATAATACTTAATCACTTTTTTATGTTGCAGTTTGAGTCTGGTGGCAGGCTGGCCTCCTTTGTGATCACTTGACAAAGGAAATAGCTCAAAAAATTGAATTACTACCAGAAAAACCCCAAACGCTTTAATCTGGTCACTCCATGTACCATGAAAGTATTAATATGAATTCTTCACTTCTTTCCCAGACTCAGCTGAAAGAAGAGAAGAATGATGCTTTTTACCAATCTTCATTTAGTTTCTTATTCCAGTGTTCATGTCTGCACATTTGAAGTAGTGTCTAGAAATGAACAAAAAAAGTTCCTGGTGAAGGTCCAGTTTAGTTCTTCATATGTTTTCTGTAACTCTTGAAGGGCAACATTTTGTTGAATTTTTAAGAACATGAATGTTCTTAAAAGTCCACTGTGAAGGGATTATGTTCACTTTTTCAAATATTTGTGTAAATACCTCACTTATTTGTGCTTATGAGAAGGAAAAAAGATGGTAGTTTCCTGTAATGGAATAAAGTGCTTACATTATCCACTGAAGACAGTGCGGAAAACATATGTAATTAAGAGAAACAAATGAGGGTTGGAGGAAAGACAAGCAATGATTTATTCTCTGAAATCATAACTAAATTCTGTCTGTATACAGTCTTTATGCAAGCTAACTTTGCTTAGGATAACAGCTCTCCTGATGAACATCACAAGGGTTTTTGGGAAATGGAACTGAGCAAAGATAACGTTTTCTGATACCTAGTCCAATGTTTTTTCTGTTATTTTCTAATGGTCTCTAAGACAGATGGTGGAAGCCTTAATGAAGACACCTGGACAGGACAAAACTGTGGGTCATCCTGTAGGGAACCAAACACAAAACTTGTTGTGAGTCATGAAGATAAGGTTAGTGCCCTGATGTTTAATAAAATTCTAGGGTTACAATCCAGTTTACGTTTCAGAGGGTAATATATAACTTCTGTGGAAGAGAAAACTAAAAGCTCATAATCCTGGAGAAGTAAGGATGACCAGCCAGAGTGGAAGATGATGAATTCTGACTCATAGATAGATGATGTATCTCATCCAGTCCCTGTTTCATTTAGGTGGTTAGACAGTATGAGGACTTTTTGATGTAGAGCCTCTGAACAAGGAAGCCTTTAGTTTGAGTGAGGAGGCTGTTAGATCCCAATGACCGGGCGATTATCTCAGCAGGACCCATCTCTCTAGCCTCTCTCATGCACCGGTCCCACCACGCCATGGGCTTGGGCCAGGGTCCCGTGGGGCCCAGGAGTGCCCGCGCAGACCTGGCGAGTGCCCTCTTCCCGGCAGCTCGGTGCAGTAAGGAGCAAGGGGTGACCGGCCTGGTCTCCCCTGACTTTAGCGTCCCTCTAATGGCCCAACGAGGGCCGAGCCTTTTCCTGAGTGTCCTACAGCATTGCTCTCAGTCCGTCTGGCTGCCACCTTCTTTCCTAATGTGTCCGTCTGCTTTCTGTAGCGCTGCCAACTCTCAACGGGTAACAGTCTTGCTGACACCTGCTCCCAGGAGTTGGTGAAAATTTTTCAAATAAAATGTTGGGTTTTTTTTCCCTCCCAGAGAACTGAAATATTTGCAAAAGCAGCAGGGCCAAATGCTCTCTGAAAGACGCCTTTCTCCTGACCAGGGAGCAAGAGGCACCCATAGTTCAGGTGCAGAAGACATGTATACGCAAATCTCAGCTCCCCATTTTTGCCAAAATTTTCCAGCCTCTGGCTGAAATATTTTGATATTCGTGTTTTAGGAATAATATATATGTATGTATATCTACATGTATACATACATATATATTTTCCAATGGAAAATGTCTATAATAAAGCTCGGGTTTTTTTGTTTTGTTTTTTTTTGTTTGTTTTTTGGGGTTTTTTTGGTGTGTGTGAAGTTTGTCCCTCCTTTTCAGACCAGCTCTCCTGTTAGTGGTATTTTCTCCTTAGGCCTCTCTTCTCAAATAAATACCAGCAGGTTGCTGACCAGCTTCCTTCTTCAGAAGAAGCATGCCTTTGCGGTGAAGACACTGAACTTGGGCTCACATCATCTGGGTTAGACTTTCTCTATGACCCTAGGCAAATAAATCACTTGCTCTGTTCTTCACTTTGTCTCCTTGAGCGTTTGGCTCTCTCCCCGCTTCATGGGGTAGCGTGAGGATAAAAGCCATTTGGGATTCAGAATTGTTTGGATACTGTGTGGATTTAGGGCTAAAAGAAAAAAAAACAGAAAAAAAATTTTTTTTAGAGTATTCCCTCTGGCCTCTAGCCCTCCTCATATAATTAGCCAACTGCTGTGTCTTTCCTCAGGACTGTTTGCCCTCCTGAGCTGCCAATCTTGCTGTCATCTGGTATCTTCTTGCAGTAGCTCCCCACAGGGCCCTGCAACTTCTCTGCCTAAGTGGCAGCTTTTAATTGACAAATCATCACCCTCTTCCAGAAGGCTTCATCCGTTTTGCTGCAAAGTCCTCGGTGATGCCTGAACCATGATTGTCACCCTCTTCCAGGGCCTTCCCCCCAATATCTGCTCCTTGGAGGAATCCTATGCCATCAGTGACCAGCAGTGCTTGTTTTAGGTCTTACTAAGCTATTATAGGATATAGATATGTTGTCTTTTTTACCTCAGTGTTCCCTGCTTCCAGGCCAAGATTTTGAATTTCACTGAAAAAAACCACACAGTCTTGATCACTGTTATCTTGGACAAAATTAACTGCGTAAAATAGGTGGGCAGGTTCTTAACTGTTGCATCCAACTCACTGTCTTCACCGCTTGTTTCAGATGCAAAGGAAGCTCTACATGCCTGAAAATTTACCTTTTTTTGACTGTATCTGTTGGTCTAATGAAAGATATTGTTTCTCCCAGCAAGCTTGTGCTTCTCATACATCCCCAGAAGTCACAGCTACAACAATGTAAGTATTGTTGTGTGGTGATGTCCAAGCTGATTAGATCGTTGTGGTTATGATATGAGATAAAGTGTTTTGTAAGGCTTGGTTAAAGGCATTTGGCTAAGTTTAAACAGCATATGCCTTGATCAGCCAACACTGATAGCAGTAGAGCTACCCTAATTCATACCAGCTTATGACCCTCAATTCCAATTAATTAAAGCTGACATTTATTTTTTGAATTAGAAGAGAATTACTTGTTTCTGTTTAAAAATTATTGTATGCTTGCATACTCTGTAGGATGATCTGGACTTTTCAATGCCACTAGCCAGAAGCCAGGTTTGAAGCACTTCTAGCACCATATATATGTTGGATGATACATGTCAGCTGGCATATTGGTTAGGTGTACTGCTTTCTGAAAGCACACGAGAGCAACCCTTTGCTTCTGCACTGGAATCACAGTGGCTTGCAAGCTCAGCATCTGATGATGCCGAGATGCTCTGGGAAGCATTTTTCTGCAGCTGGGCTCTATGAGCTGCCAATAACATTCATTTTCCTTCCTTCTGGCCCCAGTGCTAAGGCCACACTTGAAAAGGTAGCAGGTCAGCCAGAATCATTCTGCTGAACTACTTCACCTTGGGTGGAATATAGGATTGTTAGAAACAGCCACACATTGTAACATAAATTTACGTGGAAACAGCCATTTAGCTGTTGAGTTTGTAGGCAAGATACAGCAGCTGCTGCTGTATGTTCTGCCAAAGCTTTTACTGCTAGTAGCAGGGCAAATGCTGAGTATGTTTGCAGTGATACAGTTTTTGGAGGGGGAGCATACTTTAGTATGGGCCTAATATTATAAATTGCCTTTCCCTCAGTTCCCAAAGGATCTTCCCACCATGCAGAAGGTCAAGAGGTACCACTCTGGTGACTAACGGAAGTGAATGTCATCCTGGATTCTTCTTAGCAGGGTGAGAACATGGTCCTGAGCATGGTCCTGTGATAGTCCAGCGTTTATCTGTTGGCACAGGATTTCCTAGTAGTGCAAAGCAACGTGACGCCTACTCACAAAACTGAGCACATGCTTCAGAGGAAATTCCTGCTAGATGTAAGCAATGAAGCAAAAACAGCTGTTTGCTCAAATGTGGCTACAAATAATAATTTGTAGTACAAACAGAATCTCACTTTGAAATCAGTCTCTGTGTTGCTGGGTCCTTTGTTTTAGGCTTTAAATGGTTAACTTCACATCTTAGTTGGTCCTCCTCATCTTTTCATGGCTGATCATAAATACATGCAGGGAATTCCATTTATTAGATAACATTTGTAGAGAAGCATAGACATGAATAGTATTTTATAATAAACGGATAAGACATACTCCCTGTCTAGGAGACTTTGAAATCTAAAGTAGTCAAGTTAAACACATGGCAGAACATGGGAAAATATTTCAGGGTAAGGATTATCTAGGCTTACTAGTGATTAGAAGAGAGGAGTGCTGCTTGGAGAGGTTGAATTTTAAGCAGCTCTTTGAAGAAAAGAGGACATTTGACAGATGAACATAGGGAAGGGGCAAAGGCACAAGACCAAGACTGTGAAGATACAATAAGAGAAATTAGATGAGAAGTTAGAGATAAGCCAGTGCACTGTGAAATGAGGGTCCAGATCTTCATTCTTGTAAGAAAACCACAAATTATTAAAGGCAAGGGGCCAGCAAAGGTAGAAAAGGAGGGGTGTTGGCAGTGCTATGATTATACCTCCAAGTGCATGGTTAAACACTGTATTGGGTCTTGGTCTCAAAGAGGAAGGTGTGGATTTGGAAAACAAAGGAAAAAAATAAGTGATGTGATGTAAAAAGGCAGGAAAGTAGGAAGAAGAGTTAAATGTCTGGGAGAATGGAGAGGAGAAATCTGGAAGGAAAATGAGTTCTTTTCTGGAAAAAAAAGTGTGTCTGAGATGCAGGTTCTGGCAGGGATGCCCTGGGAACAGTGACAGGGTGGAGGGGGAAGGAGATATCAGAGCGCAGGGCTGAGGTTCAGTGTCGTGGCTGTACGGCAGAAGAAGCACAGAAGAAAAAAGTCAGGAGAGAAGATGGATAGCAATGAACACAGAGGACCAAAATCCAGACCCTGTGGGACACCAACACACAGCAGAGGACTCGAGAGAGAGGAGCTCTTGCAGAAAAAGCTGAAGGAAAAAGTGGGAGGGCTTGGAGGGGGTTGTGGATTCAATAGTGCCTACTTAGTGTCCGTTCTGTCACAGACATAGTTCCCTCTACCTTCTTGCACCCAACGTGGAGACACCAACTCCTTTTGCCTGGATACAGCTGTCATTGCCTATTTATTAGACTTCCAAAGAAACATATCTGTGCTTTTTCCATTCTGTGCCTCATCCTTGGGAAAACTTCCTTACAGACATCTACAAATAGGTCTACATCGTTCTCCTTCAAGCTCCTTTGCTACGATGCGTACAGAAATCTTGATGACTGCTATTGGGCAATGACTGTTGCTCATTGCTCTCAGTGGTTCCTTGTGCTCCTTGTGTCTGCATTCATGTGTCTGCCTCTTGCTTTATACTCTGATTGTGAGTCTGGTGTATCACAGACCATCTTTTCCCTTCTCTTTTTGCACAGTGAAGGCCTCACCCTTCACTAGACCTTCTGGGTGCTGCAGTGCTACAGAAAAATCATGTGCTAGTCTAGATTTTCCTCCTTGTTAGCTGAGGCTGAGTGTGCTGTCACCCTTCTGGCAGGTCTGGTGGAGCTCTTTGCCTTGGCTACAGTTATGTGTGTCAAGAAGCGCACTCCAACATTACATGGCAATAATTTACTCATGGATCCGCAAGAAGATGAGCTTGTTTGTCTTCTGGGCCTGTACATCTAAAGTTTCTCTGTATCCTGCAATGAGTCCCGTGATTCTCCCAAATCTTGGTCCACCAGCCATCCAGCCCCACACTTGTTTGCAATGAGCTATGGCTGTGATCTAGGCATGCTCCTGACTTTCCTTTGTAGGGAAATCAGCCTGCAGAGAAGAGCTAGTGCACAGCCCAGTTTGACCACAGTATGGATTCAGGAAGTAGCCTGGGACATCCACGCAGACATGGGAACTAGGAAACACCCCCAGGTGCAGCAGTATAGATGCAGACTCAATGAGCCATTTCCAGCAGCACAAAAGTAACAGAGAACAGCTATCAGCAATCCAGCGGGGGAGGAGGTGGGTGGATTAGAAATAAAAATAAAGAAACACATAAAAAAAAAGTTAGGATGACAATTTTTTTATGTCTGTGCTTGGTGCAATGATTCCGAGAAAAAGAATGAGGATAGCAAAATAATACCCTTTCACAAGCCAAAATTTGATTGTGAGTGGAAAAACAAACTCCTCTAAAAACAGCTGCTGTTTTATGTGTTGGCCATAAAATGCATAGTATTATGAAACATCTAATAATATTTAGCAACTGCAGTAATCTAGTTAATTTTTTAATAGAAATTAACTTACATCCTGTTTATAAGATGTCCCTGAACATCTGCAATATTCCAAAGATGTGTTGTCATGAAAAGGTGATTAGAGGAGATGTTTGCTTGGGGTAACAGTGATATTAGAGTTGTTTGATTTACAAGCTAGAAAATACGTTTTAGAGAAAACCTAAAGCAAACAAGCAACTAAATTATACGATATTAAGACAGGTCTTCAGCTAGTCCAACTTGGCATGTGTCATTCAAAGTCTAAACTCTGATCTATCTTTCTGTTCTGGGTTTTAATCAACATCATCTCATTTTACTTTATCTTATAATCTAGTTGCCTGTTTGCTTTATTTTATTATTATTATTATTATTAACATTGTATATACTCTGTCTTATTTTTATGACTGTTATTCTCCCATTTAAGGGGAGATGTTACCCAAACTACATAGTTCAGATTTGGAACAGAACTTGAGTGTTTCTTAAAAAAAAATAGGTATTCCCATTCAGGGATGTGTTTCGATCGGAGAGGTCTGAATGAAAATAGTCAGTCGGGGGAGATTTTCACAAAGACCCAAGTTCAGTGTGCATTTACCATTTTATCAAATTTTCCTTAGGGCATGTTCCCATACAAGATTGCCCTAATATCTATTTGTGTATGACTGTGGAATTTTGAGCTATTTTGGGAATTTTGGGTGACTAGGGCATGGCTGTGGGCTTACACACCTGCTGGAACAGTTACAGACTTTCCCTGTAAGCAGAAGGAGAAAGATTTCATTTCTTACTGACTTGAGCCCTGAGCAACTTTATTGGCTTGTTGGATGCAACAAGACATCAATGAATTTGGCAGGCTGGGCAGAGTGAGTAGCTAGTTTTGGTGCTGATATGGCTGATCTCATCACTTGTTTCAGCAAAAGAAGCGAAGACAGAACAAGAGCAGAGGCTCAGTCCCTGTGACACCTGTATGTCCAGCCACTGCATTTAGATGGTGTGGTGTGGGGACACCTTGCATGGCCGTAACCTCTTCTCTATTTGTCCTGCAGATAAACAGGAGGCTGCTTTCCCGAGACCTATTTGGCAGCTTCCAGCAGCACTGACTTTTTTAGCAAAGAAACCGGGGGAAAAAAACCCCTTCACCCTGATCAGTTTGTGTAGTAGTAGCAGTGAGTGTTTGTGATAGCAGCCAAACAACTTATTCTCCTCTCCTGTCATGTGGGGGTGTACAGGAGAGAGTCCAAAATCAATAATACCCCAAAACATAACAACAGTTAGCACACATCCATAATTAAACCTCCTTGCCTAAAATATCAACTCAGAGGACATATTTACCTACTCATGCTTCCCACTAAAAATAAACAGATTAAAGTCGCAGACCTACTGTGTGAGTAGGTGGGGGAAAAACATCACATGGGAAGTGTAGCATGTGATAGCAATTCCTCTGCACAGAGTATTCAGGCTCTCTTCCCATCCCTTCAACAGTCTGGATCTAGCTGCTGGACAAATCTTGCCAACAAACCCTGGGACAGCGCGTCTGCTTTGTGTCTGCATTATTATCAATTATCTCCAGCCACATTTCCATTCAGAAGTTCCCCCCCCCACACACTTTGTTTCTGTTAGTCTGCAGCTGGAGACAATGTTCTCTCCAAAAAATGGCACTGACGACTCAGATCCTTAGTTTGTTTTCTGGCTTTGCCACTGGTTTGCCTGGCTTTGTCTGGAGCAAGCTGCACTCATGACATGTGTGAAGTAGTATCAATCTGTGCCCATGCAAAAGTCTTTTCATCCATGATTTTGGGGTCCCCAGGAGCCTGGAGCTAGACTGGTAGCAACAGGTGGAAGCGGTAGAGCTGGGATGTGTGCGACAATCCCTTCTTGAGTTGAAATCTAGGAGTGTCCGAGATGACCAAAGCGCAGATAAAGTCTGCTAGCACTGCCGGGAGAAGGGGGAGCTCCTGGCCCCATAGGGGGAAAGCATCCTGCTGCCCTGCTCCGTACCTCCCTCCTCACTTTGTGTCGTGACTGCGTCTTGCCTGCTGAGCGCGGCACTGAAACTCCCCCAGAGCCTCCTGGGTGCTGCCATTGGGGTTGCCTTAGTGCGGTGCTGCTCTCAAAAGCGGTCCCTGGGTCAAGAGATGTTTCCTCCAGAGGACACATGACAATGCTGCTCCTTTGGTGCGTTTGCTGTTGGCTTTATACAGCCAGGATGAATTTCTGAGGTTATGCAGCAAAAAGCAAGAGAATTGGGAGGCTGATGGGCCTCATGATGTGCAGGGCTCCTTTTCACCACAGAAGTGTCTACACAGGGAGAGGAGAGAAGATACTTCTTAAACCCCTTGTTGAAGATGCTTTCCTGTTCCTCATCCTCAAGCTTTCATCTCATAACCTGTAGCTCAGGAAAACCGTCTTCCCACACAGCACAAACCCTTCTCTCTGTTTAAGGTCAGGATGGACTTTAATTAACCTTCTGTTTCTTGACATTTTTGGTTGGCCATTATTCAAGTTGGCTGGGAGCACACATCTTCGTAATTTCTGTCTGTGTATAGACTTGATTGTCCATATTTTGTAGGCGGTCATAACAGCTTTGTTGAATGTGCAAAAAATGGGGGGAGAGGAGACAAACCTTGGGCAGATACCTTTTGCCCCTGATTCCCCACCTACTCTTTGTGCCTTGTCTTTTCATCCTGTAAGGTCCTCTGGGCAAAGATTGTGTCTTCAGGTACTGGGAATTTATCCACATTTTTCAGAGAAGAATTAAAAATTCTTTGGACTTTTCATACATGGGGCACAGCCCAATGCAAGCTGAGATTTGATCAATAACCATGGCCTGTTACAGTAGAATTAGCTCCCAAAATTGTATTTCTCTCTTTCTACTTCCTGACAATTGTTTTTTTTTTGACACTGCAGTCGGTTCTGTGCAGTTTCTCTCTTGGCATTTTTGTTTGACACCAGAGCTCCCATTTGCTAAGACTGCAGTAGTTAGCACATGTTGTATTTCCCCATTGTTCTTGGATATAAGTTGACACAATTCGCCACATTAATCGTAGGGTTGATATAATGCACATGATTAGAACAAAAACCTTATGAAGTTCTTTCAGTTGAACTTTTCTCAAAAAGACTGGAGCATTCACAACTGAGCTGGGATTGCACATGATCTTTATACAGCCAAAAATACATAGATTTCTCTCTCTGCTCCCCTAGTTCCATATCTGACAAACCATATCTTTAAAGGAGATCCAGAATGCAAATTATTTTTGCTTGCATCCTATTTGGCACATAAAATATTCTGTGGGAGAAATGAATGCTATTTTTTCTCTAGAAGCAGAATTTCATCCACTTTAATCTAAAAAATAGCAAGCAACAATTCAACATCTTTGGATCGTGACCTCTATACTCAACCAGAATAGCAAAACAGATTGGCCTTTATGTGAGTCCTTTACCTGGAGGCACGTGTTGTTTCTGTTAGGCTCAGGAAATGAAAATAGTTTGGTGCCACCCTTTCTTTTGGGTTAAGCTGCGTAAGAAGTGTCCAAAAGCCCCAGGATGGGACATACGACATTTCTATGTCTTAAGCTTTATGTCCTGAGTGATAAGTTCTCCAAGGCTGTCTACACTAGCAAATTAAACTTGCTTGTGACTGCTCTCCAGCACTGATGCCAACTGGCATGGAGTGTCCATATTACTAAAGCCTCTTAGCTACCAAAAGATGGTATCTGAACATCCTGTGCTGTTTCCCAAATTGTGCTTAACAACATTTTGGGAGAGGGCTAGTTTGTCTTGCCAAGATATGTACTAAGATAGCTTAACAGTATTAACCACTGAGGTCTAGAGTCTAAGTCTGTTCCAGGGTGGTTTTTAGTTTACTAGAATAGGTTATACCTAAAAGACTATGCTGGCTTGGGTATTAATTTTCACACTGTATTTGCTTATTTTTGGGAGTCTTCTTGCTACTCTACAGTTTCTTCAGAGGTTGGGTAGTCCTTGTCCATTTCCTCTCACCTACAGAAAGACTCCCAAATATTTTGGACCACAGATCCTTCTAAGTCCTTGAAATTTCATACAGACCAAGCTGTACATTTCTATCAAACTTTAAACTGAAAATGTTATGAAGGTGGCATTGTTCCATGATCGGTTGTGCATCACTAAATATGGCTTTACACAGCATGTCTTGAGAACCTCTGATGCAAGGCACGTTCAAAGTAGGAGCAAGAGAATATCTTTTTCATGTTTTATTTCTTCTTTTGAGACCCATTTTTTTATTAAGGGTAAGGCATGTCTCACAGTCCTATTTTGTGTGCGTGTGTCCCTGTGTATGTCCAATGTCAGCAAAAGTCTGACAAGAAAAGTTTGCCTGGTGCTTCAGCAACCACCAACCTTCATGGGTAGATTCTCTGCCTAGAGAAATTAGATCTAGAGTCATCTTTCTCCTAGGCTCCCCATCTCTTTTGCAAGGTCTGGTGAATCACAAGGCAGTTTGTCTTTTGATCCAGTATCATTTATTGCATCACAAAGTCACCATACCTTTTAACTTATTTCTCAATGTCTTGTTTTCCCTCAGTGGGTGATTGCCATTGTTAACAACTTCATAACTAACAAAAGGATGTCCTAAAAGTGTTGATCTCTCTCAAAAATGAATTTTCTTAAATTCTGGAAGACTAGGAAGGAAGAAACAACCAATGCATTATTTACTTTGGTAACTTCATAACACTCATAACAGAGAAGTTAAATGAACTTACATGCTTTATTTCTTCTGTCCTTCCCAAACATGCCTGCATATTGCTCTGCATTGGTCAGAAAATGGGAAATAGAGAGCCTACAGCCTCTTTCTTCTCACAGGTCAGAAATCCAGTATTACTTCACTTCTTACAAAAAATGTCGACTAGCAACTTGGTAAGCAAAATCTGTGGCATTTGTCTATGATGTTATGAGAAAGGTGATATTGGCCTTTCTAACGTGTACATTTTTGCCGACAGCCAGGAAGTATCAAGAGCAGCTTCATAGATTGATAACCTGCTATACCAGAATGGCCAACCCCTCTCAACTTGTACAAGATTCAGTAAGACAGTGTTCTTTCCAATAAATGCACAAATCTTTTCCAAAGTGTTTTGGTTTGCTGGGAAGTTTTTAATCACTCTTACTTTTTTGGGGAGATGATCAGTCCCAGGGACATTAGTTTTCCTGTGAGAGAGGCTCCTGGAGGCCTCATCAAGATTGCAGCCTCTCAGAAATTAGTGAGACATCAAAAGACCTATTTTTACGGCTTGCAGTGTATGAAGGATCAGTAAAAAATACTAGAAAACAAAACAGAAAAGCACAGATGCAGCAAGAGTGATGGTAATTAGGTAGAGGAGATTCACATGTGCTGTTGGTCTAGTTCTTTTCCTGCCTAGACAAGGTATACACACAAATACATAGTTCAGACATGTTTCTCTGAGTATATTAGCACAAAATTGTGCTTGATGGACACCCAACCTAACTGATGAAGACCAAAGAGTTCTTAAAGGATTCACAGCATCAAATGTGTGTTCCTCTGCCTTGTTTCCTTCTTCTAATTTTCTCTTAGCTTATTTTTTGTTTAGGGAAAGTGTGAGTTCAAACTAGTCCAAGATCCTCAGAGAGCAGGTAAGCACCATTCCTGTGTCTGACGTATTCCCCTTTTGTTCACCCTGCAATGCATAAAGAGCTTTGCTACCTGGGAGGGGGAATGGGAAAGCGCAATTGTGTTGTGTCAATGGGCTGCTGAAGGAAATCCAGATGAAACACCGTTTCAGCAAGTAGATAACAAAACTTGTGTGGACAGACCAGGATCTCAAAGATCTCCTTCCTTCCCTTCTGGCTGAGCCTCCTGACCACAGGACTAGAGCCAGACTCCTTCCCCAGCTCTTTTTTTGGCCTTATTAATTGTGAGATGCAAGTACTGCATGCCCAGTGCGCCAGCGCGAGGAGAGGCTATGACATGAGTGTCTGCTGCCGTGTTTGGGTGGGAAGACAGTGCTTGGGCAGGAAACCCTGAGTCCCAACTTTGCAGAGGGAGATAAGTGAGATCATGCTAGTGATTGCGCTGCACGTATACCTGTCTCTTAGCAAACTCATGCTTCTGGCTCAAGTATCACAGCGTGGTTGGGAGTAGTGTGTTCCCTTTCAGACACTGTCTGTTCAGCACATAGACAACTTGGGTTCCCATCTGGGCATCATGAAATCCATCCCTGAAGCTGGCTGGCTGAGTTTTAGGCCATGCTATGGGAAGTATCACACACCTTTTATATCACCCAAGTGTCCGTTTGGCAGACGGGGTGGTCTAACTCCCACTGGTTTTAGCAGAAACAGGATCCAAAATTCCCAGTAAGACTTAGGTGTGCTGGATATAGCCTAGGTAAAGGTAGGTACCCAAGTTCAGGAGACAACCTAAACCTATTCTGAATTCCTCAGAGATTTTTGAAATCCTGAAGACATAAGTTTACTCCAGAAAACTTATTAGGGAAATAAAGTACTGTTAAACACAGAGGATCCATTACTACATGAGAGTTGATTATCTACAGAAGTATCTAACCTGGGGGGCAGTCATGCCAACCAAGACACTTCCTGGAAGTACTTTGGCTCCCTTGCTGTACATACACCCAAGTTTTCTTCCTGGGGAAATCTGCACATGGAAGGGTAGGAAAAAGCATGCAGCTGGATCTCTTCCTAACACATAGCCAAAAGCTGAAAAGTACTCCTGGCTCCTACCATTCTGCTGTCCTCCAATGCCCATTTCCCACCTGAACCACTTTAGGATGCACAGAATAAGTGTCATTGTGACAAAATCCCTGTTCCTTTCACACACACAGTATTTTCCAAGTATGGATTTGGGGACCTAGCATCCAGTGATAAACTTTGTGTAATCTTCTTCTGGAGCCCCCTGCTCATTCAGCATATAAACTCTTCTGCTCTTTGACCCCAAGGAGATTATTAAAAATACTGCCTTGGTGCGTCTGTACAACCTGCGCAGAACAGCAAGTAGATGAAAACCTGATTGTGGAGCATGAATTGCTGCTCTTGGTGTTTCCTAGGTGAAGGTTGTGGAGCACTCCGGTTGCCTTGAACCTTCTGTGGTTGTTCTGTATTCTCGTCTTACATACAAGCCCCATAAAAGGCCACTGTTACAATCTGTTCTATGATGAGAGAGATTCTGTGTGGTATATTTCACTAACAGCTAGAAAATCAGTAACATCTCTTATTTAAAAACTCAAATGAAAAATCCAGTATGCAGCAAAATTAGCTTTGACTGAAATGTTCCAGACTAACTCCAAGAAAGGCAAAAAGATCCCTATTTCTTAGTGATCCACAGCCCTGAACATCTGTCCCAAAATATTCAGGCTGAGGTTAAGGGCTTGAACTTCCTGAAGAAACTGTACTTGGCCAATAAAGACTTTGGCTACAAGGCTTACTGTGAGACAGATGAAAATTCATCTCAGAGCGGAAAATGATGCCAGTAGTTTGCTCAGATGTAACATTTTCATTGGTGATGTATTGGGTTTTTTTGGTTGTTGCTTCTTTTCGCAAAGTTGAAACTTGTCCAATAACAATCTTTTTTCAGCCTTTTATATGGATTATCAGATATTTAAGAAAAACAAACAAAAAAACCCAACCCCATAATATGATTTGCAAATCACATCTGCAGTTTCTTTTAAATTAAAAAAAAAATTTGAGAGTCAGCTAGTTTGTAATGAAAGAGGTGAACTGGGAGAGCTCTTAAAATTTCAGCTGAGATCTTGGCAGAAGAAAAAATAAGGAGCTGTTTTCCTTAGTAGCTGCCAGCATTTTTAATGTTTCCACCAGTTTCACTGGGCATCATATGGCCATCAAATTTGGGAAATATAATTTCCAGCACAATGCATGATGCACAACTCCTTCGACAAGGGCTGTGTTTGTGGGAAGTTTTGTACCTTGTGGTCTTTAAGTAAACACAGGTGAAACTGAGTTTGTTCACGAAGGCTGGGATTATTTCAACCATCATCATGGAATAGAAAGATAAACAGCAGTAATAACGTAACAAAGCTTTAAAACTACTCCTGAGACTTCAGCCCATCTGTAAGTTGCTCGGTGAATTAACGGGAAACGCACATGTTGAGGAAGAGCAAAGCGTGATTCGAAAGCCAGTTGTTGGGGCTTTATAACAATTTTGATGGGTAGGTAGGATGGGTCTGTATGTTGTTGCCAAATTAATGTCTGCCTAAATGCATATCTGAATCTGGCCTATAGCAAAAGCGGATGTCAATGAGCTGAGGATCAGGAGCCAATGACCTCTGAGCTGCAATGACTGAATCTCTCCATAGATTTAAGCTGTTTATTTAAACCCATGCTATGTTTCCTGGTCCAGCCCAGATGGAACCTAAAGCAATCTGCCTGTCTGATCTTGTGAAATTTCCACTATTTATATCTCATGGGATTAATTTCAGCATGGACACAAACCTAATTCTCTCTTAGACTAAATTTCATAAACTCCATACTTTCATTTTTGCCTAATCCAAATCTGTCTCTCACTCCACCCTTGGATCCTACCCTGATGGGGCTAGACAGAGCTAATGAGTTTCCTTATCCAAACCCAGTGAAATCACTAGAAAGACTCGCTGATGTGACCAGGCTCCACATAATCCCAAACTAGTCATTTCTGTAATTATACCTCCACACGATTACATAGAATTTGTGCTCATTATTTCTTACAACAGCAGAGGGAACCTGTTTAGAGACTTCAGTGTATAAAACAGTCCACCTGGCATCTTTTGCCAATATTAAGATCCGAAGTGAAGAGAGAGGGTTTGGAAAATAATAGCGAGAAGAGTGCTCATGGCTATGCTGAGAAAGAATGAAAGCTGTTTTTCCAGTGAGGTGGCCAGTCAGTGGTTTACAACTAAAGGGGATTGACTCACAAACATAAATTGAAGGGTGTTTAAGAGTCTGAAACAAAATAATTATAAAAACTATTGGCCTTTTGGTGGGAGTGAAGTGAATTTCTATTCAGGCTGATTGGAGTAAGTGGGTTGATCTTAAAATAGGTCTGTTGATTACATTAATTGATGTATTAGGGCATCCAGGAAAGACCAGGCTATTTTTAAATGACATAAAAGGGGAAAAAATTGCTTCAAGGTTCTGTTTAATTAGCACAGGGAAACAGTCACTGATGTATCATAGCTCAAATCCTGCACACCAGTGAAATTTGTCAAAAAGATATGTAAACATGTAATATTATTCCTCTCCCAAATCCAGCCATGTCAAGTCTTAGTGATTTATTCCTTTGTTCCCAGAGTGGTCATTGTTCATTCCCTTGTTTCTCCAGATTCGCACCAGTATAGGTCTACTGGAGTTAAATTTTACACTGCCGTAAATGTGGAGAAACATCAAGAATTGCTGCACTAATCAGTGCTCCCAATCAAGTCTACAAGAAATGAAATCTATATGACGTTCTCTCAAGTATGATCCAGGGTGGATTTGTGGATAAAAATGACTAGTTGGCTAATAGTTAAGCACATCATTGATTTCTTCCTCTGCTGCACCAGGACCTCAGTACAACAAAAGGTTCATTGACACTTATGGAAATCTCGGTGCCCCGGGAGTATTCCTTTCCAGAGCAATTCCAGCATATCCCTCTCCAGGAACTGCACAGACCGCTGCATCACTGTGACTAATAACAGCAGCGTTTTGGGTTTTTACTCAGTGCCATACCTAATTATTTCCTCTTGCATAACGTAGAACAAAGCCACAGATTACCTTTACACAAAGCAGCAATCCTGACCATTGCTACCTGTCTCTTTTCTCGGCACCATTTAATTGGCTTTATACCTGAAACACTGCATACGTCTTATAGTAAATGGCACAGAGGCCTGGGAGAGGATCTGTGTGCCTGATTACATACGTGCAATGACTGGCTTATTCCCTCCAGCCTTTTAGTCTTATCTCACTGTTGTGAAGTCTCACAAGTCTCTTTTTTGCTCTCTCTGATTGCTTACTTTGACAGGGATTAGCAGGGGAATTGCCATTAAAAATTATTTACTGGGAAGCCTACGTTGTATGACGGTTTGCAAATGTCGCAATTTTTTAATCTGAAAGACAAAACTTAGCTGGTGTGTGGGAATAATATGTAGGAGTTGCCTGTCAACACATTTTTTTTGTCCTTTATCAAAGTAGCTTCAAGCTCCAAAGCTATATGTAAAATACTGTTTTTCATCACTTCATCTACCAGTAAGCTTACAGGAAGGAGAAGCAGGCTCAAGAGGGGGCCTACAGGGGTTGAATTTCAGTATCTTCTGCCCCAACACATATCAGAACAATGTTATTTCTGATACGCCCGGGTCTCGTGTAGCAAAAGGGGTCGGCACCATTTCTTTTACTGTCCCTTCACAGCCACAGTCAGTGCGTTGAGGTGCCGTTGAGCTGCACTGTGGTTCAGTTGCCGCCTTTGCAGCCTTCTGGGTGTCACCTCGGTGGTTTCACCACCCGTGGTGGTTTCCAGGCTGCACGGTCAGAAACAGCCTCCCAGTCGGTCCCTGGGAAAGCCCCTGCCTTGCCCACCTTGGGGCCGTGAAGATGTTGGTGTCTGTCCAGAGCAGGGGATCTGCACAGGTCCTCACATCACTGGCCGAATCCTCAGCTGGTGCAAGCCACATCTCCTCCTGCCTGAACAGTGCAAGCCAACGGCACCATGTCTAGTTCGAACCAACGGCGGAGCACATTCAGCCAGGGTAACAGAGACGGCATGAGACAACCTGCCCTCCTGTAGGACCACGTCGTAACTTAAAGCACACAGTGAGCATTCACTGAGCCAAGCATCGTCTCCCTGGTGAGGTACCTAGGCTTTGCTTCACCCATTAGCAGGGTGCCGTTAGTTATTTCACTGTTCGATGGTGTGAGAGCAGCACTAGTCTGCAGTCTCGTCCTGCGGTCTGAGATGAGGTCTGGAGTGACAGAAAGGAGATCGGGCCAGGACTGGACTTTTAATGACCAGTGCTTGGGTTTATGTCTTATTGGTAACGTGATGAAAGCCTGCTGACCTGTTTTGCTAGCGGTTTTGTGTGGGAGAGTTGCTTAATCCAGTTCTATCTAATTGCATAAAAACGTAGAGGTCCTTAGTAACTCAAATTACTCCTGAACTCAGCTGCCCGAAGGAGCTGATGAGCTCTGTGTCGGGCTGCATTTTCCAAGGCAAAAGCAGCATGTATTATGTGACAAACATGGCTTTCTAAAGCACAGGGGTTTTCAGAGTTGTCTCGGCTGGTCTGCAATTAGCTGTGAGGACTAAGACATTTGCAGTCTGAGAATGTATAGCAGGTTTTCAATTTACCTTCCCCTAATTTGTGAGATTCTTTTTTGACAAGGGCAAGATGTACTTGCAGACCTTCAGCCTTCTTCGTGAGCAGTGGGAGTTCGGTGCCAGTCTCACAAAGTAGGTTTCAGTTAGCGTGGGCCTGGCATGTAGATCTGGAGGGGAAAACCTCCTGAAAACCTGCTGCGACCGCTACTGCAGTGCTCTGAGGAGAATGACACTAGCATTGAAATTATGGGTGAATAATTAGAGGTATGATAAGATATTTCCTCAAGCAGAAAGATCCCCATTGGCTCATTGCATAGACTGGTTCCATTTCTTCATTTCCTCTTCTTTAGTTTGATGTTATATCCTGCTTTCACTGTTATCTAGCGACCTTTGAGTCCTCGGTGCAACTTTCATTTTAATTGCTTTTATCCGCACCTGATTTCTAACCCTATCCGAGAACTTCTCACATCTGTGTCTGAGGAAGGCTGGATTCTCATTCACAAAAAGGTGACTGAAGCGTAATACTGCAGCATCACACCGAGTTAATTGCTTTTGAAGCTCACAGAATTAGAGGTGAGGCATAAAGGCAAGAAACACTGAAACTCTTCACTCCTAAGGCCTTAAAAGATGTTTGTAACTTCCAGCATGTCATGGGTCCTCATCAGGCTTTGCTGAGAGCCTGATGCTTCTTAAGCCACTGTTCCAAATTTGACTGTAAGGAAACAGAGCTTCTATCTAGGAGTTGTCTAATAATCATTAATAAGGTACGCAGAGCAGAGCCTAACAGACCAGAATTTACAGAGCATTAAAAAAAGTCAACCAAATGACATCATGATATGACCCTAAACTATGTGATTATCTCTAGGTAAAGGTATCCCGCTATCCTAAACTGTGAGGAGGCTGGACATCTGGCTTTGTCCACAGCGAATGGTCATTTCATCCAAAGAAGCTGTTGCTGCCAAGAGAAATCATCCTGTGCAAGTCTTTGCTTTCTCAAAATTGTTCCTTCTTCCTGCGCTTAACTGGTCTGTACTCCCACTGGAAGGCCAGAGCAGAGCAAGCCACCTAAGCGAACTATTGACTCACATACACTTTCACCTCAAATTGGCAAAGACCACTTAAAGTTGGGCCAGACACATTCATTGCACAAACTTAATCAACTTCAGATTTTTGCCTGCCTTTCAGGGTTTTTATGAATTTTTTTCATACTTCAGTCACTTGGGGCTGATTCTACTTCTTGTTATTCCGATGCCACAACAACTCCATGGAGATACATGGTATTTGTATTGCTGTTGGTGCAAAGGCGATTGCATCTGCAGGGCTTGGTTTGATCCCTACTGGAGCCTTGACACATGCTTGCACCTCCTGTCTGGGGGTAAAAGCATCTCAGCAGTGTTTTGGGATGATACCTGAGGAGCCTGTCTTTGCAAAGGGGAAGAGAGGGCTGGTGTGCAGACAGGGAGGCAGGACACATCATCTGGCCCAATGATGTGAGAAATTGCAGCAGATCATGTAGCATTTATCTGCAGTCAAAACACAGCTACAGAGCTACAAGGTTTGATCTGCGGTGCTGGGGGCTTTCAGATATACTGGGGAAGGCCATTGAATACCTTGAAAATGATGACCGGCAACTTTGATTTGACTTGATGTTGGTGAGAAGGGCAGAGAAGGGGTGTGAGGTCTCCTCGGGAGCCCTTGGGAGTGAGGAGCTGCCCTGCAATGTGCTGTACTTCTTGGACTGAGTTGGAGACTGGTGACTCCAGGCACGCACAGTCTTTCCATTGACTTCAACCCGCTCTGGATCATGCCCAGAATGTATCATCGTGGCTGTGATATGTAGTGTGATGCTTTTGTATACATGACTATGTTACCAAGTAAGGCTTCTTTTAAGGACATAATTGGTTGTGCAGCAAGATCGTAAGTTTACAGGGAGAGGACTATATAAGCTGATTAATTTTTAAAGACTGCAGATATTTTCCCCCCCCCCCTTCCTTTTGAGCTTAATTTTAAAAATGGTCTGTTAGGTTTGCTGCCAAATACCGGTTCATCACTTTTTTTGTGAAACCTTCACAGCTGGGGACTTTCCATGGGACGGTTTGTTTGGAAAAAGTGATGTAAATTGTAAATCACGTCTTAATATGTCTTAAAATATCTGAGCCTGGGAAAACATGTCATCTTACTGAAGATAATACAGATGCTCAGAACCTCAATAGGTATCTGTTGAAAATTCACACCAGCAATGAAAATCACAGTTATTTTTAAAAATGGTTGTTAAAAAGTATAGCTGATCCTAAAATGAGATAATTAAATTTATTCATGATGTAATTTTTTTTTAACTTGGTGGTGGTTATGAGACCCTATAAGAAAATAATTGTGAAGAAATAAATGTCAGCTGAAACATTTTTGGTGACATTTCAAAAGGCAATTGGTAAATTAACTACATTACTTTCAATTTATTGCCCAAATACAGAAAAAAGCATGGTTCAAAACTGGAGTTCAAAACCTACATCTTGAGTTAGACATTCTCTTGTATGATCTATTGCTATTTAGGAGAGGGGCAAAGTCCGAGAGATTTTGGGGTTGTCATCCCACATAAGGCTATTTGTCTTCTGAATATTTCATAATAAAGATATAGGACAGGATATTAAGCCATATTCAAAATGTAAATTCATATAATTCAGCAAAAGTTCATAAAATCTCTTGGTTAAATGAGATCTTACCAAACTGATGTTGTCTGATTTTGAAGGAACTGTCACAAGGGATGTGTGTGTGTATGTGTATATATTTCTTTACTCTAGCTTTATTATGTAATAAAAGTAAAAACACAGGGCTTCATGCTTTGCATCTTGAAGGAATTTGTAGGATTTTACACATAATAGATGCTTAAAACAGTGATTTCATCTTATTATTTAGTACAAGTTTCCCCCCAAAGGAAACGGGACACCATATATCTGACATTTGCCTAGTTCGAACAAACATCTCTCCCCTATTGAAATGCAACTGCTTGTGAGATGAAATATTCACAAGTGTTTTAGAGTTCATTGCACTAGACCTTTTACATTCTGTAGATAGAGTAAGGGAAGAAAACCTACATGGCAAAATTTTCTAGATCAACATTTTAAAACTAAGTTCTTAAATTAGGCTTTAAAGTCTATATTTAGACACTTGAAGTTGCCTGTATTTCAAAGGTGTTGAGTACCTCTGCTTTCCATTGACACAGAAAGGTTTTCAGCACTCATCTGAATGAGAACACATTTCTCAGAACGCCTAAATATGGTTGTAGGCACCCAGTTTTGACTCATTTGGCTGAAAATTTCGTGGTAAAACTGAATCTCCAAGCCAACCACTGTAAATAATTACTGAAGCAACCCCCAGTGCTTCAGTGGTCACATGCAACAAACGTATGGTCATGCTGATCCGTTGGAGAGGAATGTAGGTTCACCATGGAATTTGACCGCAGAAGATGTGACATAAACACCTCCAGGGAAAGTAACTGACTGTAATAAAAGAGATTTATACTAATTGACTCTCCTGTGTGCCCATAACTTAGGGCCTAGTACAGAGTCCTTAGAAACCATAGCGTAGGAAAGGCAGGACTTCAGCATCCTTCCCCACCCTCAGGTGGTCTGCACACAACCAGGGCTGTTCCAGCAGAGAGCAGAGCACTTACCAGGGCAAGGAAAAAAAAAAATCCCTTTTTTGGATCTTTACCATCCTCTTATTTCAGTTGAAGGCACTACTCCGCCATTTCAGGCTCTCCAGTAGCTTCAAACTAGAGACGCTGCGAATTCCCTCATCTCTTGTGATTCATTGCTGGAGCCAAACCCACCATGAGGAAAAAATTCTCTCTAGGCTCCAAGCAGTTCTTACCCTTGTTTTTGAAAGTGCTAACAACTGCCCCAGATGAGTGTGAACTGGGGTGACGATTTTTCTCGTAGACACCTGGCCACTATTGAAATGTCCTGAGACCACCAAACATTGGCCAAAGAATCATCCTTAACTGACTATACCTCTTTGTTACCACCGATTTTCTCCTAAAACCCACAACTCTTAGCACTGGTAAGGCTGGGTGCGGTACGAGTTTGGTCACTGAAGTCCACATCACTTGGCTCAAATCTCTCATCAGTGGGAGATTTATGAGATTTCCATTCCTCCTGACTTTTGCCAGGAGAAACCTCTAAGCACCACTGAGGCTCTACACTGCTGTTTTGAACTCAGAAGGGCAGGCATAACTGTGAGAATGAAAAGTAATGCAAAAGATAAACTGCAGGATATTTTGGGTCAGATTTTCCAGCAGTGGTGTATCAAGTTTTCACGCTCTGTGCAATATATTCTGGGACGTGAAAGCACTCACATCTCCTATATGCCTGGTGCACAAAGCATGGGCCTGCAGGGTAGATCCCCCAGAGGTTTCGTTCTGGCTGGCAGCCTTGTTTAAGCAGAAAGTTGCTGCATATCCTGTAGTCCACAATGTACTGACTTCCTGTTGCTACAGAGATTTAAAAATGACAAACAGTAAGGTCTGAGTCAGTTAAAGTAGTCAGATACCAGACCAGAGTATCAATTATTATTTTATTTTATTTTATTTTATTTTTCATTTCATTTCATTAAAGAAATAGCATTTTGAAATGCATTTCAGACTTTGCTGAAATAGCTAAAAGATTGCCTAGTTTGGGACAAACCACAGAAGATGTGATTCCTCACATCTTCACACACAGCTTTAGGTGTATGCTATGTAAACATCTGTATCTGATCTAGTCACCCATGACTCCCTTTACGGTCAGTAGAAAATGGGCACTTTCAGGGTGCGATTCATCTGACATGCCTGAGACATCTGCTTCCCAAGAGGGTGACTTGCACCCTGGGAGTGCCTGTTTCTCCCCTTTGGTTATAAGCAAAGCCCAGGGTGACTCAGACTCCAGTCAGAGGCTGCTTTTGCTCCGAGTGATCCCAGCCTTATCGTCTGTGCCTTTATTTCCCATCTTTAAAATGGGTCCCCTATTCCTCCCCTGGTCAGTGTGGTCACTCAGGTGATGTCCCTACTCTTTGAATGCAAGGAGTGACCATAAGTGGCAACTGCTATTTTTCTTTTTTGAGGACTTTGTGGGTTCAGAAGTGGGATGTAATGTGTTAGGTGTAGTTATTTAGTCATTAATATTGTGCTGGTACTTAAAAAGTCAGAAGGATGGAAAATGAAAGCATAGGAGCCCACATCTAAGAGATTCCAGTGGTATTTGAACTCTGATTTCAGACTTTTAATCATTTCACATGGAGATTAAGGGAGATTTAGGAAGCCCCATTTTTTATATTTGTTTCAATAAACATGCCCTCAGATTTCAACAGAAGACCTTCGTAAGGGTGTTTTGGTATCTTTGCACTTGTCTGAGCTGCAGATATGGGAATGAAAAACTAAGGTTTGGTATTAGACTATTTGCAGTTTGCTAGTGATGAACAATTTATTTCACGCGGTTATTCCCAGGATGATTTTCTGGGATCTATTCAAACCACTTCAAGCCTTTCTTCCTATGGAGTAAGACATGTTGAGCCTCAATAACACTATTCATATTGACCAAATTTCTCTGTCACATTAACAGAGGTAAATGTGGGTTATTCGGAAGCCCAACCTCCATCTGAATCAGGAACCTGTCTAGCTGCAAGGCAATAACTACACCAGAAGGTTTTGAACTACTTCCTAACAGCGTTAATTAAGCAGGGGGAACCTGGCCTTTTCTGGTCCAAGCAAAACTACACCTAGAAACTACACTTAAAAGATAGAGTCCATACAGGCTAACACAGTGCAGAGCAGGCAGAGCAGAATCACTGCATGTGAAGTGCTGACTTCAGACTAAAGCAATGACAAACCATTAAAAAAGTTTTGTAAAACACTTTCTGTAGAATGCCGAGAAAAAAAGAAAGACATTCAGATATGCTGCGTTCATTCACTCCCCAGGAATTTCCCTTCATGCAGCGCTAGATTCATGACTAAGAATTGTTTTCCGACTCATCTGTGCTGTAATGGAGTAAATGAAAACAATCTTGACTGTGTGGGGCAATAATTGTTTGTACCATTTTTTTTTCTTCCCAGAACATGAAGATGATCAGATTATTAGTGGAAAAAAAACATGTAAGTAAAAAAAAAGAACAAATATACATACTCCCAAAATATCCCCGAGCTCAGAATTACTAATCGTTCCTGTTGCGTAGATGGAATGGGTATGAAAAACACTTCCACATCTGTAACATGTCTGGACTGCTAATGACTTTTTTCTGTTGCTCAGCGGATCTTTTTTTTTTTCTTTTTTTTTCCAGTGACCTTTAGAGCTTAGGATCTCAAGAGTCTGAGGTCCTCTTTAGCCCTATATAACAGTAAGAATGGCCTTCACAGTTTATTTACTATAGTTTATCTACCATAAATTACATTTTAGGAAAGTACTTTTGAACGCTTTTCTGCACCTGAGTAGCTCACATCATTCAGAGTTCTTCACTAATAATCTAAAGTTTCTTTTCCCAAAACAGTTATTTTCATTTAGGTTCTGGTAGTTTCTGAAGACTTCAGCTAAGATCAGGGCTTTGTTATAACAGATATTTTATAAACAGGGACTAAATAGGCAAAGCTGAAAAAAACGGTTTAAAAAAAAGTGTGGAAAAAGGATTATTCTTCTTTATACAGTTCAGGAGTTGAAGTACAGAGCAAAATCACACAGGAAGTGTATAACCAGAAGCTGAACAAGGTCTTCTGAGACCCAGTCCAGTGTCTATTATAATAATTTGCTTAGGGGTCTAGGACATAGCAAATAGATCAATTGTAGGTGAAACCTGAAATCTTCATGCCAAAAAGAAAAAGATAGGGTAAGCATAATCTGAGAAGAGGAATGTAGTAAGAAAAACAGCTTGTGTTTGATGATAAGCTAGAAAAAGAGAAGCCCATGGAAGGATATAATGTTAGAGAAGGTAGTTAAAATAATGGATTAGAAAGAAATCTTTGTTTTGTATTTGTCAGAATGAGAGAAAAGGAAGTTGCAATAACTGAAATACAAGATGCTATGAATATTGTACCTGTGTGGATTAGGAGAGGCCATATCATGAAGGCATCTAACAGAAAGAATCTGCAAAACCAGTTATATCCTGGATGGAAAAACTCAGAGAAAGGTTGAAGCTGAAGACGACACTATGGGAAAGCACTGATGTCTTCCAAGCTTTCAGGTCACCATGACCTCAGCCATTTTACAGCCTTAAAAATGTCTTTTTCCTTTAATGGAATGTAAAAGTCTTTTATGCCTTTTGGCCGCCGTCCTGAACTGGTGGGGAGAGGCATCGTATCACTCATTTGTCTGCAGAACTGCAGAGCAAGGTAGCTGTGCGGTTTGTGCCCTCCATCACACTCCGGGTACCATGCTCCACTCTGCTAGATGCTCTTGGGAAAGTCCCTTTCTATGTCTGTTCATTGGCCTGCTCATCGGCAAAAGATGAGTGATGAGGATTTTTTTCTGTAGGTTGTTTGAGATTTGCTGATGCGAAATGTAGGTTCTATATTTACGCATATTCCTGGTCCTCCTGCTCCCTTGATGATGTTGCTCACTAGGCTGCAGCCTGGATGGCAGCTTACAGGGATCTCCCTTCTTCCCTGCGGGATCTAGTGGAAGGGTATCAGACCATATGGTGAGCAACCCCTCATATGGGCCTCAGCTCCCTTAATTAAACCAAAAGGCATCCTACTATGTGGATATTAACAACATGTGTGTCCTCTGCTATTGTTTCCTCAGCCATTCCCAGTTTGCCCCTATCATCCAGGTTCACTAAAGAGACAAATATTTCCTGGTTTATTCTCACAGCCTATGCTCTGATTCACGTAACTATATTATTGCCTACATGAGCAGTGGCACAAGCCATAATCAAGAAGAGAAAGTGCAAAGTAAAGCCTGAGTTGTGACCTGTTCCCAAAACCTCTGAGCAGCTGGAAGCATCTCATCTGCCATACTCCAGTGTATGTCCTGGATACTACTTGGATGTGGAGGTCTGCAGGCATAAGTTGCCACAGTAAATGACAACCCAGCCAGAACAACCAAATGGGAAGATTTTCCTTCCGTACACGAGAGGCTTCCTCCAGTGTTCAAACTGATCCCTTCAACAGGAGGATTGTTGCAAATTCAAAAACCTTCACCACAAGGCAGAAGTTCCCAACTCTTCCTCTTTTGATGCCATTTTTGCTTTCACTTCTGGGCCTGTGAACAGTAGATCACAAGTATGGCAACCACTTCTGTAAAAGGCAAGATACCCAGCGTCTAGTCAGGTGGTCTGATTCCTGTGTGTTTTCTTATCACTGATAAATTTATTGAACTCATTTTGAATGTCTGTTCCTATGAAAGTAAGAGCATTAACCACCTAATGATGATAAATGGTGTGACAGGACAAAAAAAAGCTGGTAAATATAGATCAATTAATATTTAGACTCTTTTTGTATGCTCCATGACTGAGTGTTACTCACAGAGTACATGTCAGTATAACTGTAATAGTCTTTGATCACGGTCTTGAAACTGGTCTGTGCTAGAAGAGCCCTGCACTACCTGGGCCTCCACTGCCCTCAGATAAGGCCACTGCCCCAGAAAAAGGACTAGAAATCCAGGCATTTAGTGAGTGTCCTTACTCCTCTTTTTTTTTTTTTTTCCCTTTTTCTGACACTAACAAGTTTGCTGCACAACACTAAATATTTAACTTTTCATGTATCAATGAGATAAATCTGTGGTGCTGTTATCTTCAGACTCTAAACTTAGGATTCTTAACAGACATGCTGAGTACTTCATAGACTCAGTGAATCCATTTGCAGAAGAAATAGAGATAGAGTCAGCAGCAAGAAATATGACAGTCACATTTGGCTCAAAACTACAGGAATAAGCATCTAGATTGCTTTGTAATTATTAGTCACCACTTGAACAGACCCCCAAAAGTTTTTTCTCACTGGAGTTATCAAAACACAGAGTGGTTGCTTGGTCTGTCAGATTTAGCAAACCAGTGAGGTACATGTTAAATACTCTGCATTTCAAATGGAAAGCAAACTCTTTGCTTAATAACACTGGACTCTTCAAACAGGACATACTGCATGAGTCCTGAACCAGGTCACTGCATCAGACAACGTATAAAATATTCTCTCCTTCCTTGAGATTCTCATTCCAAATCCCAACTTACTTATTCTAAGAAGCACATTGCAACAGACTGTCCTGCAGTCCAGAAAGTGTGGTCAAATTTCTATCTGCACTAAAGAAAGGCCATTTCCTCCAGGGTATCCTCTGGGGAATATCTAGCGTCTTAGGAACATGATGGAAAGGCTGTTCCAAGAAGTTAATTTTTAGGTTACAAGGCCCTTTGGAGCAAGGTGGTGCCCTCTCACCCTGAACAAGTATTCATATCTTTGCACAACTCATGGTCACATTCCAGAAGCTGCCCACAGCATAAGGCAAATATTTATCCAGTGGTCTGAAGTTTAAGCTATAGAGAATCAGAAGGACATGATGTTTTACTCGTCTTTCCAAATTCCCAGCAAACCAGTTCCATAGACCACAGAGCTGATGCACATTCGCTCCTTGAGGTCTCCGTAACACATTCAGTTACCGCTCTGAAAAAAAGAAAAATATCATATGTGAGTAAGGCATGCTTGAGCAAGTACATATGGAAATGTTCTAGGCAGGAGACGTATAACTCTCAGAAGACTCCAATGTCTACAGTCCAAATGGTCAGATGGATTTGGGATATTCTCAGTTCTTTCGCCGAGATGGCCAAAACATCCAGGATGCAAGCTGCTTGGTCCTGAAAATTTTAGAAATCCTGGGCTTTGTATATTCAGCCTGGAGTTGAAAACAGGCAGTAATAAGGGACTTGGATGGACTTGGCATGGGAGGCTTTTGGGAAAAATAATTAGGTGTCAACACACTTTTAAAACTCTGGCCTACATTCTCCCTTACTTTTCCTTTTGACTGCAGGAGACAGGGGAATTATCAATATAATTACATAACTTAGCTCCCAAAGTCATTCCTAGTCCTGCTGCCCTGATCATCAAGACTTAAAAAAAAAAAAAAAAAAAAAAAGCTAGTTTATCCTGGACTCTTCTTAGGAGTGAGCCAAATCTAAAGCTTTGCACCCCTCACTCCACATGGTTCTCCCACACTGCCCTGAAAACCTTGCAGCCGCAATAGCTTCCAGACACCCTCATGCTGTGCACAAAGATAAACATGTGTCCTTGCCACCATAGCATTTAGCACCATTCTGGGGCTGCAACACAGAGCCAATGAATTCAAATGCTTCAAGAAGACACAAACACAAAATAAGAAAAAAGCAGAAAGTGTGGCTAGTCCTTATCCTTGGGGCTGGACATGGATTTAAAGCAATGTGTATGCATGCATTTGAGAATGAAAGCATCAGCATTTTATCAAACTTGCTGTAATTATCATTCAGTAGACCACAGTCCAACCACCTTTTTCACCACTGTTTCTAATGAGCCCACCAACCACGCACTGATGCTCAAACTATATATTTTTAACTGGATAATAACAGCATGAGGAAGATCAGAGTAGAGATGTCTCTCTAGGAACACAGAGCATTTTTTTGTCTGCTTGCGCATTACACACTCTTTAAAGGTCTGTTTATTTTTTAATGCTGCCATGGAATCTTTCTAGACGCAAGATGCTTGAGATAAACTAATCCCAAGTCCTATGTGTCAAAGCAGCTGCGAAGTGGAGAATTTTCTGTCTCAGGAGGGCATGGTGAAAAACCTTTGTAATGAATTACACTCCTTCCCGGGAGAGAAAGGAATGAGTGGAATGATTTAGCTGAGCTGTGTATAGTCCAAGGCTGCACGCCAAGCGACAGAAGACGGTCACATCCCTTATATAGCTTAGCCCCACCCGGCTGGAAAGACACACAGCAGAGTGGCTGAAATAGCACAGATGATGGAAAATGCCATCTGAGTTCGCACAGCAGACAACAGGACGAGTAGGCAGTGAAGGCTGGGAGTCTCTGAGACAGGAGCCCGCACTGGCATGAGGCAGCGCCACGCACAGTTTGTGCTTCAGAGTCTCTATTTCCAAAGAGACAGGAAGGCCCTGGAGATATGAAGAACATCAACTCTCCCGGCTAGCTGCCTGCCTAATCTTTATCTGTAGGTGAGTTAGTTTAACTCTTGAGGGAAGCGGTGTTTCGAAGGGGGCCCAGAGGGCAATCAAAGAAAAGACTATCTAGATTTTTCCTAGGAGACCGTTCCTGATGGAGGAGCAGCAACTGCAGCAGTGCACGTGATAACAGCCACCAGTATAGTGACCAAAAGTTGTGTTAACATCTGTATAGCTGATAGAAAGTGTTTAGTTTAAACACCAAGTAAATACCTCTGTAGCTGTATGCAAAGATGTAATACCTAAAGGCCTGGGGTAGTGAATAGCAGTAGAAGTACAAACTTCAGTGTTGCAACCCCACCAAGACAGAGATAGTCACTTCACCGGCCATAACTTTCAGGTTTTCTAGACGACTATGTTACTCCCTGTTCTACCTGAACTTTTTTCTACCTATGAACTTCTCATGGCCAATCCTGCTTAATTTAGGGGATCTGCTGGTCCCTAGCCAGCAATGACAACTCCCCAGATGTCCTATAGCCCTTTTGCACTCAGGTTGCAGTGCTTCATAGACCACTTAGCTCTTCTTATGGAGAGGCAATGGAAACACATTGTGCAAAGGATCAGCATATTCACTGCCTTATCACTGAAGTCCCTGAAGTCTTGACTTATTCTTCATGTCTCAGAAAACTTTTGCTGTAATCTAATGGCATAAAACCCTGCTTGGATGAAATCCCCAGCACCATGGTTTAGCTGAATAGATTTATTACCGTACTTAAAATTCCCATCTCACAATCTTTGTAATTAATGAACACCCAAAGAACATATTTCACACAGACTTGGAACAGGAAAGGCTTTAAGGCTTTAAGCCATGAATCTGCTTTTTTTCAGTGCAATGTGCATTTAAAAGGGGGTATTTTTTCCTTATGATCAGAAAAAAAATAGGTATGAAAAATACAGTGAAGTAGAGTTCATGAAAAGGGGGAGTAGATAACACAAGAAATTTATTCATGTGGTTAAAGCACCAGACTGGACCTCAAGGGATCAGATTTTGTTCCCATCTCGGCCACAGACTAGTTTGTGACCTTGGCTAAGATGCTTTGCCAGGTCTGCACTGTGTATTTTAGTTGTGGTAGACAAGAGCATGGCAGACAAAACTGCTACTCAGCCACTGTCTTACCCTGAGGGTACTACATTGCTGCTGGTGGACACCAACATGCTAACATCTGTCTGCAGCCAACAAGTTGATCAGACTTTATGCCAAAGACCTAAGCAGGATTCTTAGGTTGGTCCCTTGTGCTGCCTGATCATGCAGGAAAGCTTTGAGCCCGAGCTGGATGCATCTTGCACAAGAGATGGCCAGGTGACAATGGTGTGTTTAAATGGGTCCTTCTCCTTTTTGAAGGTGACATGGGATCTCATTCTTGCTCCACTGGATATGAAGAAGAGACGATCTCAGTCCCCCACATATCCAAGGCACCTGTTGCTCTTCCCTAGGACACAAGCTGCCCAGCTCTTTAGTATCGTGGGGTGGTAAATGTTCTCTGAACAGGACTATTGGGCAATTGAATATAGTAGCAAGGATACAAAGGCTGGAGCTGAAGAAGAAGGAGGGCCATGTCTTGGCTAGATGTAAATGGTTAAGAAACGTCCCTTTCTTCCAACCTGATTAGTGGAGAAAGATCTCTGTTCCCCTGGATTTGGAGATCTCTTCTCTAGTAGAAGTTATCTCTGCATATTCTCTCTGTGGGAAGGAAGCGCCTTGTACAGACCTGAGGATTTCATAATGTGACAAGTGGCAAAAAGCATTGTGCTACAACAGTCACCAAGTCATTTGGAAAGCAGAGCCTGAAGACCTCCGAAGCGCACAGCTGGCCAGGTCCTAGTGATTCCATAGGACTCAGATGCCATTATGCCGCAGTAGTCCCACTTAGCTCTCCAGCTGTAAAATGGAGGTGATGACACATCCCTCCTTTGGTTGATGTACATGGGAAACTCTTCAGCAACGGGGATTTCTTACCAACTGCTTACTCAGTGTTTGGAGCTGGGCCTCTGCAGGCTACTTACATCTTACATCTCTTACATCTCTGCAGACCTTATATCTCTTTGTAATGCAAATGAAGATGTACCGGGAGGCTATATATAAGTACTATTAGCCCATGGAGTACTGTCAGAAAGACCAGAGGCTCTTTGCCAAGGGCTTGGCTGGGTGACCCCCATATCACTATCATCTCTCCCATTCAGATTTTTAATGACAATTTTGCCCTGAGAGTTATTTATCTGTGTGTAAATTCTGGGTTTTCCCTTGTGAGGATCTGCAGAGTCAGTTGGAGGAGAAGGGCTCTGTTCCTAAGAGAGATTTTCGCACACACTACAATGACTGTTTCTGGGGAGACATCTCTAATGTACCCAGACCACAAAAAAATTGACAGCTCCAGAGATGAGTGTGAGATATAAAAGGAGAAAGAGTGGGACTGGGGGAGATCCCAGAGGAAGGACAGTAGTCTGCTCTCACACAAGGATTAGAGAGCGTGATGCTGATCCTGGCCATTCACTCAGGGTAAACCAAGGGCAAGTTAATAGAAGTCAACGACATTAATTAAAATGGGTGGGTGGGAGGAGAGCCATTTCCAGAGATGCTACCAGATGAAGTCCTAAAGGAGCAATATGTTGAGAACTTTGCAGGCTGCAAATCACATACCAGAGATCCAAGTGCCAGGGCTGAACATGAAAATCCACCAAAATCCTAAACTGAAGTGTTAGTCATCAGCTCTGTAGAAATGAAAACTGACAAGGCAGCAGCTGCCTTGGTCAAAGCTGTTTCATATTTGAATGGCTCCATATGGAGAAAGTTTGAATCAGAAATACAGTGAAGCCAAGACAGAGGATGAGACATTAAGCCACCACGGGGGATAAAAGGGAGAATGTTTTAATATGTAAACAGCCAGAAATCTCCTGGGTTGCATAGATGAATATCAACTTAGAGCAAGAGGACAATGCCCAGTGATGACACAGAATAAGAGTGGCTGAAGCAGAATTAGTTTCACTGTCTACTCTGGGTCTTATGTGCAAGTGGATTGGAAGGTCACTGAATAGGCATTTCCTGGCTGAATCTACATTGTGCAATTACTCTTGGTTTTAGTTTGGGGTAAAATTGATATTTATTACTTGCAGAGCACCATGGATGTATCATACAGCTACAGACTGCAAGGTACCAGATCAAAACTGGGAAACTGGGACCAAACTCCTTCCTGTACTGTCCTGCCACGTAAGACTTTTGGCCAGACTACGTAACCAGGCCCATGACTTTGCTCCCCTACAACGGAGACAAAAACCCTCCCTTGACCTGTCTTGTCTTGAGCTCTTCAGGCCAACGGTGACTGAAGGAGTACTTTGAGTTCCCCCAGCTCTCCTGTATTCCTGGGAAGCAGTTGTGTTTGCCAGGGCTAAATGTTCTGAAAGAAAGCAGAGGTTTGGGTCATTGTACAGGGAGTTCTGCTGACTTGGAGTTGACAAGAAACCTTTCAGAGCTGTTTTACAAGCATGCAAAGACATAAGAACAGCTGCGCTGAGTTAGACCAGGTCTGTGCAGCCCAGTAACTTTTCCTCATCCCCCCTGGGGTGGAAGCCTAGCAAAGGAACATAAGATTGGCACCAGAGCAGTGATGCTGCTGTGATACCTTCTGTGTGCCTCCAGGGCTGTGGCTGAGGGACTTGCCAAGCCGGAGGCTGTACATTTGTGTTTAAGAGCCTTTGATGGACATTTCTTCCCCTGGTTGTCTGATTGCCTTTGGGATCTATATAAACGTTTGGCATTCACAATACCTGCTGACAAGGTGGTCCACAGCTTAACTCCAAGCTTTGTGAAAAGGCATATTCTTGAGTTTTTTTCTGACCCTACTGCCCAATAACAGCATTTGATGCCGTTGATCCTAATTTTGCCATTATTGGAAACAATGAATAATTATTCTCTGTGCCATGGTGCACCTGAATATAAAGACTTTTACTGTATCTCTCTTGTATCATCTCTTACCAGGTTGAAGAGTCCTTGTCCTTTTTGCGCTTCTTGTGCAAAACCATTTTACGCTGTTGATCCTTTTAATACATTTCTAATTCTACTGTATCCTTGTGAGAAGTAAAGCTCAGAGAGCAAAAGAGTTTTCAAGATTTGGGTGCACTGTGGTAATAGCTTCCCCATAATAGCTTTTACTATATGTTTTTTAACCACAGCTGAGTGCTCAGCTGATATTTTCATAGAACTCACTCTTATAATACCAAAATCTCGTTTCCAAGTGCCAAGAGGTGGTTCAGAGACCATTAGATCAGATCAGACCACATGGGGAATGAGGGATTAGAGTTTGGAGAAAGTCCTCCAACGCTTCCTCTAGCGCCCTAAAAACCCAATGATCCACTAATCCCTCCTCCAAACAGTTCAACAACATTACAGTACTGAATGATACCGGGACAGGTTTTCTGGCTCAGGAGATAATCAGCAGTTCCCACCTCTGGTCTAGCCTGCTCTGCTGACAGTGGTAGACCCTCTGTTTTAGTCCTAACTCATGTCTTGTACTGTCTTTTTCATGAGGCTATAAAGAATCATCCTTCCACAATCCAGGACAGATGTTATGGGCCGAGCTACATACACAGCTGCAGCAACGTGAACCTTGACTATTTCTACTGAACTTCAGCAAAATCATTCTAAGCTTTCGCTACCAACAACAGGGTTGATTTCACCTCACTTGTACCAGCACCAAGACCCTTTTATCTTCCTCCATTGCCACAGGATATTGACACCCAGATGAACATTAAGAGTACCTGAACTGCTCAGCTTCTACATTATCCCTCTTAAAGTATGTAAAAGTGGAAGGGCATGACAAACTGTGTATCTGCTCCTGTTAGAGTCAATAGTCTTGTAGGTCTTTACTGTTCACCTCATTTACTTCTTCTTAGGGTATTTTTCACAGAATCACAGAATGGATGAGGTTGGAAGGCACCTCTAGTGATCACCTCGTCCAACCCCTCTTGCTCATAGCAGGGTCACGTAAAGCATGTTGCCCAGGACCATGTCCAGATGGTTTTTAAATATCTCCAGAGAAGGAGACTCCACGACCTCTCTGGGCAATCTGTTCCAGTGCTCAGTCACCCTCACAGTAAAGAAGTTTTTCCTCATGTTCAGACGGCACTGCCTGTGTTTCAGTTTGTGCCCATTGCCTCTCCTCCTATCGCTGGGCACCACTGAAAAGAGTCTGGCTCTGTCTTTTTTATACCCTCCATCAGGTATTTGTACAGAGTGATAAGACTCACCTGACCCTTCTCTTCTCCAGGCTAAACAGTCCCAAAGACCAGTCATCCAGTCACCATTTCATAAAAGACCAGTCATCTGCCTTTGATGTCTCCCACTGACTTCAAGCTTTCTCTTCTCTGTGAGCAGAAAGAAGAAAAAAGTAGAAGAAAATTTGTTCTTGACTGTAAAAGCAGCTTTATTCCTCATGGTCAATGAGAACACATTTTCAAGCTCTGAATTTGCACAGTGATGCATGCAGCATTGATAAGGAACATGCATTGCAGTGTATTTTTCTCACTGAATTTAATATCCCTTTAACATGTTGGTCCATAAGGTGTCCCTCCAGAGTATTTAATACTAGTCATCTCTACGCAATGAAAAATGAAATATGTGTTGGAATAATTCACACCATAAGATGACTCATAAAATTTCTCTACAAGAGACACTAATTTTTGAAATATCATCAGATGAACACAGGAAAATTAAGGAGCATGTTGAAGGATATCATATCAAAGCCAAGGGCTGCAGGCAATATGTTTGAAGGCCCATTATTTTCATTAATAGATCTGTAGCCTTCAAATATGAAAACAAAACGAGATTAGATTCAGTCATCCATCCTGGAAAGAAAGCTGTGAGCATTGCAGGGATTTTAGTTGGCTCCTGTGAGCTGGGATTTGAAGGTACTGTAAAGAGGGCATACTATCTCTGCAGTCATCGATGTTTCTGAGTGCCTATATATAGGTTTATATATAGAGAGAGAGAGAGGGAGAGAGAGAGAGTTATGCATATAGTTTTATATATAGTTTTTTTATACATATATAGAGAGAGAAAGAAAGAAAGAAAAGAAGGTGAATTTGGTGGATAACTGCGTATATTTAATCCAGGATTGTGGTAGTTTTCTTTTAGCTAGTTGCAAGTGCCCAACAATAGAAATCTCAGCTCATCACCGTATGATAATCTCTTTATTGCATTTCCCTGTCTCTGAGAGTGGCCAGCAGCAAACATGTAGAGAAGGAGAGCATAAGGAACTGCTTCTCCACTCTCATCTTCCAGCAACACCCGGCACAGCGAGCAAATGAGCAGATAGCAGGATTACAGCGATTCCACAGTTGTGACAAACTGAAGAACACCAGGTAAGGTATAGCACTTTTTAGTCATGCTTCTTCTCTGTTCTGGCCAGACTTTAATCTGCCTTTTCTTCATATGTGTCAGAGGAAACCTCATCCCCTTTATGACTTTGCTATGAACCACAGCCCTCCGGGCGAATCACAAAGTTCTTACCCAGCAGAGGGGAGCCTGATCACTTCTTAATTGCATCTCTGGGAAAAAGTTCAATTATAACCGTTTCCTAAGTGTGGAAATAAACACTTTGTGTGGGTTGCCTCAGCGGTTAAGAACCTCCTACCACGTCCTGACTTAGAGACCAAGAAAATTGCCTCCCTGTTAGGTAGAATTAAAACAAAAATATCTCATTTTAGCCCTCCTAAACCTGAAAGGTTCTTAACAGTCTCAGAAAAAAACAAACAAGCAAACAAAAATACCAGCCATCCAAAACTATTCCTTTGTGCCTTCTTGTCCTCTGTCCTGTGTGGAACAGCTGGGAGCAGCTTGTTAGGAGAAACCAACTGACATGTCTGTGTTTAGGCAGCCCATCCTCCTGCACAGTAAATCAATAACAACTGAAAATGAGAGCACTTCCGAGGCATTGGGATGACAGCCACCATGTAAACAGACAGCTAACAAGGGGAACACGGGTTAAGAAAGCTGCTCTCCCCTCTCTTCTCCATAGAAACCCTCATTACCTAAGTGGAGCTGGTAAAGCTCATTCTAGGTATCTTGACAGGATAATTTGTTACTATTCTTTTCCTAGCAAAAGGGCCCGAAGCAAAAAAAAATTATTCTTGGATCTGGCCTGAACCATGTATCCAGGGATTTATCATTCCCTTCCTCTCTCCAGCATGTTTGATAAGGATGTCTCACTTCCATGTTTTTCCCAGTACAGAAGTTTTATGGGACAACTGGAATAATGAGCTGGATTCACAATAAAGATAGGAACTGTTTCATCAACATGAAGCACAACTTAAATCACTTAAAAACACACAGTTCCTATTATATCAAGGGTCTGATGAAGTTTCCCTGCACGAGGGCAGCTCTTCCAACACGGCAGGATGCAAATCACCCCCAAATGGTGGGGCTGGTGGAGAGAAATCCATCTGGAGAGAAGGGGCCGTGCTAGGACATGGGAGACCTGACTCACCCACCCCTCAGAGACACAGGCCTTCTCATGAGCCCCTGTAGATATCAAGGTTTGACAGCCCCCTCCTGGTATAAAGCCCTAAGGACAGCTGGACTATGTGGGGTGCATGACCCAAGGGAGGCACAGCTCTGGCTGCTGGAGAGCTGTCTCAGAGTAGCCGGAAGCGATATCAGAGGTGAAGAGCATAAAGCAGCCCCAGATCTGTCTTCTGAATGACTAATTGGGCTGAGACTTGACTGGACATCAGATGGTGTCTCATCTACAGCCAGACTCTGTTGTCATGCTCCATTGATGCTAAAAATGAATAGTGATAAACCCCTCTCCGGGGGAGAAATGGCTTGCAGTGTGAAAGGTGAATCTCAAACTTTTCGAAACCCTAGTAGTACTGCAAGCACTGGAAATGATAAAGACAAGTTTTCTACTGATCTGTGTCTCTTGGTTGATTGCCTTTGGTGCCTGAAAAACCCGTGAGCTCTGATTTACATTTTTCTTGTGGTGGGGTCATTTATAAAGTCGCTCTCCCCGTCTCTCTCCCACCGTGTGGGTTCTCAGATGAGCATTTGTAGAGTCTCGTCTCTGTCCAGCTGCCGGTCTTCACACAGCTGGTGGGAACGTAACATGTCTGAGAACTTCACCCCTCTATTAAGTGTGGCTGAAATGAGAGGCCAAAAAGACATTGGTATAGACACAAATACCCACTCACCGCTCATGTAAGCCTTGTTTTGGGGGATTATACACAGGCCAAATGGCTTATACCCAAGTACAAAGGAATTAGAGAAAGTTAATAATTTCCTGGACTTTGGAGCTAGAAGGGACCTTTGTGATAATCTGAGTTGTACAACTCAGACCAAAGAACTACATTAAATATCTTGTGTATAAGGCCCATATCTGCTTTTCTTTTAGCTTATATAAGAAACGGTAAACTGGGATTTGAGAGATCAGCATTCAGGATCTAATTTGCTATTTGACTTCATGTTGCTTAATTAATTCTGTACTTCAATTCCCTCTGGGCAAAATGCACATAACAATACTTCAGTGTTTCACAAAATTATTGTATCATCTGTTTAATGTTTGTAAAGTCATTCAGATACCACAGTGATGAGAGCTATGGAAAAATCCATACATAAATCAGTGCTGTTTATATTTCTGTTGATAGAAGACATATCTCAGAGTTTTTCTTGTATGTTTTTTTTTTATCCCCAAGTGTGGAGAAGATGTCGCCTCCATCATATTACACACTGAAAAAAAATTAAGCTTGTCAACAAAATAGTACAAAAAAGGGGAATAAATACTTTTTAGTAGCAATGTCGTTCTTTACATCTTCAAAGCACTTTACAAATATCTGCCAGGAAGCTGACTTTCCACTCTGACATTCAGATTCCCAGGGTATTGTTTCTATTTTGGTGAAATGTTTGTTATGACAGCATGACCTTCCTGAAAGAATAGCCCTAACATTTTAGAACCCATCCCTGGCAGAACTGTGTTGCAGACCACATTTTTAAGTGGCTCTTCTAAAATATATCTCAACACACATATTCACATTCCCCTTCCTTCTTGTGAATTGACCAAGAGCTGCCAGCACCTGAGAGAATGAGCAAAGTCTTTCTCTTCTAATGTGTAATAAGGAGGTTGGAGGGATGCCTTTGTGGGAGGAGATGGGATTTAACATCATAAACGCAGTCAGTTTGGGGAAAAATAGCTGCAAGTTGAAACGGTGTGTGCTAACTTCTTAGTGGTTGTGCTTCTGAAGTTCCAATCCCCCAGCGACCTGAATCGCATTTAGTGCACACAGCTACATAAAGTATTCGTGAAGAAGACTGGCCTCCTACCATTCCCCTTTTCCAAGGGGAAGAAAGGCACAGAGAGACGTGAGGTTGCTCCCCTGACAGTGAACTGAAATCATGGAAGGAGAGCTGAGCCCTGCGTGACCTGCTGGGGGGACCTGCATCCTGATCCTCTGCTGCTAAGGCTGATGGCCATGGGAAGGAGCAAGTCCTCAGCAAGTCGCTGCTTCTGGGGAGCCAAGACATGAAGGTGTCTGGGAAACTGATCCCCCAAAATTCAGGCTGGAGTCCCTGGAAAAACCTTCTTAGGGCCTCACAGAACCGCCCTCTCGAAGCTTCGGGGTGGGATTGCCCTCTCTTCGTTTTGAGTGAGACACACATCACGGTCACCCTTGGGATTTGGTCTGCTTCCTAAGGCAGGGCAGCTTTGTGAATTTGCACGTATGTGCATGGAGGGGCCTGTTTGCCAGTCCCCTGTTTATAAAACCAATAGCTAATGCCATCCAGAAATAATGTCATGAAAATGGATTGCTCGGAGAAAGTCTTGACAAGGCCTCTAGCTGAGGGAAAAGCTGTAGGTGACTCGGTCCTTCTTTGACTGCAGGAATCCCTGACATATCCTCAGCCCTGAGGAGAGCACAGGCTCTTCTGCTGACACAGCAGCTTGCTCTGTTTTGAATCCTAGACTCAAGGTAAAACTTGCACATTGCGGAGGGGAGAGGAGAAGCGTCTGATCACCAGAGATCTGATCCTTGATGCTTTTGACTCTTCTTGGCTCTGCTTCCCTCTCCCCGTCTAACCATTAGACTGCACTTTTCCAAAAGAGCACGCACACCCAAGACTCTCAGCTGCAGCAAGGGCACTGGAATCAAACACGTTGCAGAAATGGCCTCTCTGTAGGCTCCCATTGCTCTGGCACGCAGAGCAGCAGCAAGCAGTGTAAACAGATCGGCCTGGAGAAATAAACATTAGACTCAAGATTATTTAATGACTGTTTTTAATTAAGTGATTTACTGACTGAGGTTGGTGACACGTGATCCCACCTCGTATGAAGACTTTGAGGACTGGAATCTACAAGACGTGTAAATCAGGGGAATTCCTCTGAAGTGCAGAGGGTGTCCCAATCTATACCAAGATAAGGATCTGACCCTGTGATTTTGCCACTTTCTTCAGTCAGAACAAGGGCAGGCTCAGGTTTTGCAAGACTGAAAAAGATCAAAGAGGCACAGTTTCTTGAAAACAACAGAGGAGGGGAAACCAGTCCCTAAAGATTTCCTGCTCCTTCTGTAGGAGAAATGAACAAACAGCCAGGCAGAAAAAGTGAGCAACAGGGTTCCTTATATAACCAAATCTCCCTTTAAACCTCTCTCCCCATCTGGGGCATGCATAATTGCTAGCTTCCGGTTCAAGCCACAAATAAAAGGCAGTGTAAACATTTTAGAAGAAGGGCCTGGATTCATCCTACCTAAATATAGGCAGGCAATGAGCTATGCTTTCAGAATCATGATCACGTGACCCTAGGCTCCCTCTATAGTTAATAGGAAGTATATACCTTCCACGCCACTAAGCCAGAGACAGGGATTCAGATCTAGTGTAAGGCTGATATTCATTGCTTATACTTATCACTCTGTAGATCCAAAAGCTTGCATTGAAATTACATGGCCCTGACTCCTCTCTGTGCTCTATGTGCTGCTCTGTGGCCCCAAGTCATCCAAAGTACTTGAAATAATGTAGGCATGACAGATCCCACTAGTGTGGTGTGCTGATGGGATGAAACCACAAAGGTGCTGAATGCCCTGGGTGGAGGATCAGGGCATGTGAGAGAGTGTGAAGGTGCAAAGCTTGCTGAACCAGTGCTGGAGGACTGCATGACCAATTCTTCTCTTGGGCAGAGCTAGCAGGAGCAAGCCTGAACACAGCCAGGGAGCTGGGAACAACGAACAAGGATGGACAATCTGGGGTCAAGGGCTAGACCCCATTTCTGACATTTTATCCAGTACAGTACATAGTAAACATTTATTATACCACCAAATAGATGCTCTAAGACATGACATCCAAGGGCATCTGGTTCTCTACTGACTATGGAGGGAACCTACAGTGGCACATGGTCCTAAATTAGGAACCTTGAATGCATAGACCCAAATGACTAAATATGCACACCCCCCTCCCCCACGCATATATACTTATGTATATGAATTTAGCCTGACACATTCACATTCACAGCTATGATACCACAAAATATGCACAAGATTTAGTGATTATTTTCCTAGATACCAGCATGATCTCTGTCTTTGCCTCATCTTATTCTCTTCTGATTGCTCACGTGGTCATCTTCCCAGCACAAGTGTGACACAGGGAAGGTCTCATATCCCATTAGGACAGTGTGGCCAAGGGATGCTGGCAGCTGTGCCCCAGGAGAAGAGGGACATTTACATGGGAGAATAAAGGGAGCTGAAGCTGTGTTCCTACCGCCAGAGAGAGCCTCCTTTCTCATGAGCTTAGTAATAAGTGGTATTCCTCACTACTACAAATTCTTACATGATTTCTTGCACTAGGCTTCAATAAACTCATCCTGATGTGACTAGCCTGTGCTATTGGACTCTCCGAGTACAAGAAAGGAAATAATTATTTATCCCTGGCAGAAAATAACAAACCATGTTTTAATTCCATGTCCACAGAGACAAACTCTAAATGATAGAAATTAAGATTAATTGGAGAAAAAGAATCAAATGAGATAATGTATTGGTGGATCATGCTCTAGACCTGGCAGTTCTGATGGGCTGGATTTCTTTTCAAGTAGCCTGCTGATTCATGATCTGTGCTCCTTGGAGGATGTATTTGTGATTGGACCCAGATGTTCATCAATGGGAATGAACAATTTCATCTCTGTGATAACAATGGAGAAACTGCTGCTAGTTCTGTCGGCGGCTGTTGAAAAGTGAAAGGATTCTTGCGGCATATGTACACAAGGGTAAGTTCTTGGGAGAAATGAGTAAAAGGTGATGTGGTCTGTCTGGTTTCTTGGTGTTTGTTTCCTAGAAACCTAGCACGTCCTTTGGGGAAACATTCAGCTTAGCAAGAATTTTGCCTCCAGGCCAAAGTGTGCTACGTTACCCTCTCCTTATGCTGGCGTGAGGAGACGTGTCAGGCGTTTCATCCTGCAGATCTCCTGAGGGATACAGAATGTCTCCTTTTCCTCAAATTTATTTTGAAATTTCCTAACCAGTTTACAAATCTTACACCTTGGGTACCAGCAGGGATGGCTCAACCATGCAGCTGGGAAGACTTCCTTGACATTTCGTGCAACAGTCTTTTGCCAGAGACTTTATCTACACATAAAAACTATGCTGCTGTGCTGAAAACAGTGGAGCCTCTATTAGAGCTAGAGGAGCACTAAAGCTTATTTAAGTACAGCATATTTACCGCAAGTAAATGAGATGATCCGTTTCAACATCTAGCACTTTTGTACTGAGAGAAGTATTGATGGTCGTAGGTATTGCAGCAGGGTTTTTTTCTTTTTTGTGGGGGGAAAGAAAATTGTTCTCCTAACCAAAACAATGCTATTGATAAGAAATCTGGTCGTATTCAACAGACCTGTTTCAGCATCACAAGTGCTGCCACGCAAGCGCTTTCAGGGAGCGCAATAGCATGAACAAAACAACACAGAAAAAAAAACCACAAAAACAACACACACAAAATCAGCATCAGCAACACTTATTAGATAAGCTGAACAGAGTAAAAATGTGACCTTTTTCTCTTCACAATGGTTATCAACAGAAATGCATGTTGAACCAGATGCTAAATGTCCCAAAATATCTTTATGAACCTGAAGGCTTAACCCAGAGTAATGAGTAAAGATTCCTCTTCTCTTGAAACTGCAAGAAGCTGTGCCCTGAAATAACTCACATGCTAAAAATTCAAAAAACTCTCCCCGATAGTTGTTGTGACTGCAAGTGTTAAACTCACATTGCTGTTATTTGGGCAGAGGGGGTAGCTATGAACCCAAACACAGCTTCCCGCTGGTTAGAAAACTGTGAACCATAGGAGTTTGATAGATTTTCTTGCAGGGGGTTTCTTATCCAAAAGCCCACAGAGCTGAATGAGACACCTTCAAAATAACTGCAGGCTGTGTTTTCTTCAGCAAGTTTGACCTGATGCAGAGTCACAAAAAATTATAGTAATTCTCAGCCAGAATGCCTCAAGTGGTGAAGCCTATAGAAATTCCAAGGATTCAAGCTGAGTTAAAGGAGAAATGAATAATACTCAGTTAATGGAGCCAGAAAGGTTAGACTGGTCAATTGAAAATAGTTTTAAATCAGTGAACATAGTTTACTCCCATCGCATTCTTGCCTTGAAGTGGAGTGTAGAGTGAGCTGTTGGTTTAATGCAAACCGCCACAGATAAATGTCATCAGGCACCGATGCTCTGAAGGAAAGATCAGCATTTATTTCAAGAAGCAAAACCAAACAGTGGTGACAACAACAAAACTGACAGGAACAGGACCTCACCCATGCTAAGGAAAGCTCTGCCAGCCCCTAAATGTGCCATCTACAATGATGGAGGTTTTCTGCATCCTTTGCTTTGAATTATTTTTTGGGGACAAGGTGTGTGGGTGGGGAAATACCTCTTAACTCCTGGACTGGAAGGTCAGTATGGTGCCACATTTGACTCTCTACCTGACTTTTGGTCTTGTCATAACTCACCGGGGTGGATCTGGTGCATCTACAAGTCAGCACCACCTCCTGTTTATCGCCCGGGTAATACCGCTGCCCTTGCTGGTTGCTCAAGCCCCAGTTCTGCTTTGTGTCTCATTGCACCAGGATCTGAGCCAGCACAAAGAGGGACAACCTGGGTGTCAGAGCCTGACAACAGTGGTTCTCAGTCCTAGCAATTGGCAGATAAGTAATTATCTGGTAACTTGTTGTCTGGAAATTTCTGTTGTTGCCACTGTCCAGGTCAGTAGAGAAAGCAAAGTATGGTGTTATTTCAGTGCACTACTTCTTCACTGTCGTTGCCTCTGGGCCAGTGAAAGGATCTTTGTCTTACTTTACCAGGCCTCAGGCTTCAATGGGAATGATTTAGAAGAAAGACATCTCCGTGCTCAGAAACAATAGGCTTCTTCCCCTTCACTCTTCCACTGCTTTTTCTCATGAGGTTAGCTGATCACCCCATGGGTGTGGTACAAGAAGCAAGACTGATAATTATGCATACCAGGACACATATTCAGAAAAATATTCTAATATTTGGGGCAGATGAATTGGAACCACATGTATTTCCACAGAACCAAAAATCAAACAAGAGCTGTTTATCATCTGCGTATTGTACATTTCTACTGGCAAAGAAAACAATGATGAATGTTCACTATTGAAAAATGAAGTGCTACTTCAGGGTTGTCCTTACAAATGCCCTTTCTTCTCCAGCAGAATTTTCTGAATGGCACCAGCCTCCAAGCAGGCAGATGAGATTGCTTTGTTCGTGCAGCTGGCTGATGGCACTGGGAGAGCGTGTGAAACTCCCGGGAGGTAGTGCTAACGTAATTACAGCTAGATCCTCCAGAGGAGAGGCGTTTTAGATGCCACAGACTAAGCACCTGGATAGAGGTATCTTCAACAGGAAGAGCAGACCTGCCTCTTTCAAAGAAAGAGCTTACGATACTTGAAACTGGACGCTCTCAATCAGAGTCAGCTTAATTGTCCATTAGAAATCCTTGGCCCAGAAAGGCGGAGAGGAAGGTCTGGGATTAAAGGAAGGAATATGCAATCATAGGTTCTGCGTGACAGATTGTGTTATCTTTCACATGTAACCAAGGTCATCAGCTCGCATTTTGAGAGCAGGTCCCAGTGTCTCTGAAGTCCTGACCTTGATATGTGACCTGACCCAATGTGGAGCAGCCAAAGAAGAGAGAGGTGATTTTTCATAAATGTTCCCATTTTCTTCAGTTAGTTTCTCAGAGCATAATAAATGGGGTAATAAGTGGTGTCAGGACATTTGGACTTTGTGTCCCATTCCTCTTTCTACGCGAAGCTTTGTCTCTTGGCTGAGCTGCACGCTCTGTTATTGAGATGGCATTTTTAATTCCACTGGCTGGGGAAAGGGTCTGGTCCTGAGATGGGCTAGCAGAAGAGTTTAAGCCATCGCCAGTATTGATGCAACACACACACACTGCACCCTTGGAGCTGAGGTACAACCTGAGGAAAATGGTGGTGGCAGGGGGTCGAGGAGACCCACCTGCACCCTTCGGCTGCTCCTTCTCCCTCTGCCCACTCCGGCCCCTGCCTGCAGGACTGTCGTTATTTGTCCAACAGACTTTGTATATATGGAGTCAATCCAGAAGAGGGGATATCGAGTATATGTGATATACATGCATATATACATATATATGTGCTATATATAAGTGGGTCAGATTCATCCCCAAGGTTGTTCCTGTGAATAAGCAGTAATGGCTCTATGCCAGCATTTATTTTAGTTTCTGTCTTCTGATTTCTGATTCCCACTCCTCATTTTTATTGTCAGCCATGCCTGGACATTTTTGTCTAAGCTCCTCAGAGACTTAAAAGCTTTTTCTTCCAAGCGCTAAGTTCATAGACTCTTCTCTTGATAAAGCAGATAATCATCTGAACCAAAAGGGCGTCTACTAGCAAACAACCCAGCCAGCCTGGGGACCTCTGAGACAAACTTCTTAGCCGAATACAACCGTGAAGTCTGGGAGAAAGGGACAGGCTTAGGTTAGATAAGGTTTTTTAACCCTCTAAAGCAAGTCTTCAGCTGGAAAATAAACTCCAAACTTGACATGTTTTGGGGATGGGAAACGTACAGCAATGACTAATTTCATGACTTTCTCATTTCTCCTCCTTCTGATTCTATTAGGAAGTTTTTCAGAGGGAACCTGTGAGAAACTTAGATCTTCTTCTCGGTGAAGTGTTGAGATCACAGAGCATGTGATTTTTTTTTTTTTTTCTGGTCTCAAAGTGGAGAGAAAAGACAAGCAACAATAGGGAAGGGGGAGTTAGTAATGAAGTTATTTTGTACACATGCAAACACACACTTAAGATCTTGGTGATGCAAACCAGATGTTCACTGTCTGACTCTTAGGAAGACTCTAATTTAACTCATCCACATTTGTAGAAAATATAGAGGCTTCTATCAAAATGTTGCCAAGAGAGGATTTAGCTATTATTTCTTGTAGGAACGACACAATTATTCAAATGCAGTTGTTACAAATTAATCCTTGGTTGAAGTATAGTTCCTTAATCAGTCAAAATTTCAAAGATTCCATTATTATTTGTAAGAAAACACCAGTTTCACTGCAAATTTTTCATTCTGTGGCAGCAGTTCCCATTTCTCCTCTTATTTCTCCAGCTCTGATATTTAACTCCTTGTTAATCTGCCTGATGTCCTCAGTCCAAAAATAATTGAATTTCCACCAGTCTCATAACCCTACTCATAACTTCAGTGACCTCTCAGCTGGGAGCTGCTGCTACAAACTTGGTTGTTCTCGTACTCTTCATTCGGGTCTGTACTGGTCTCTGCTTCTGTTTTTTTTGGATGTATTGCTCATATGGTATCACTTAAGCTCTCTTGTTGCACCCTATTTGAATAGGAGGATGACAACTCCAAAATACAGCTCCAGGGATAATTTTTAAGAGAATAAATGCTACAGTTCATTTCAGGATTCCCAAACTAGTTCCCATAATCCTCCAATAACCAATAACAAAACCTTGCAATTCAAAGTGAAGCAAAAGCTGAGTTTTAATTTAAGAAAATATTTACAATTCTGGCTTAAGATTAATATTCTGCTTTCTGGCTACCAGTAGCTATCACGCTGCTCTTTAGAAACAGACCACTGTCCTGTTAACCTTTGACATTGCTGAGAAATTTTACATGAGATTCAGATCTCGCCTGCGACTATCCTACGTAAAGGCAGAGGCACGACCTTTGTGCCATTAGCGTTATGAAACTGCTCCAAAATCTACTTGAAACTTCAAGGGAAGTTTGTCTGAAAGACACCAGTCTGTTCCTGTCTCTGAGGGGTGGCTGGAAGGAGCCTTTACAGTCATCCTTCATGCTCAACGTGACCCAGAAGGGAGGACAGGGAGAAGACAGCTAAACCGAGCTTCGCTCACACCCCTTTCCCAAGCTGCAGATATGCATGTGCTCTGCAGCGGTGGTAGATCTGCACATAGCAAGTCATTCATTTCTGGGAACCGTATTCCTGGAAAGCAAGAGCTGCGTGAGGAAGGATTAAAGAGTTTGATACGTAAAGCTTGGCACGGAGATGACTGAGGAGGAACGTAGGACAGCAGCCAGTCGACATGTGAAGGCTGTAAACATAAAAGAAAGCAAGGGGTTGTTTGCAAGCTTTGCTGAGAGGAAATAGTATAAATGGGAAGAGGCCCAGAGGAGAATGTCAGCCTGGCTTTTGGGAAACTGGATACGTTTTTCGGATGCCTGGTGTGAGGATTAAATGAGCAGTGCATTATCAGATAAGGTGCTGAGTCACGCGAGATAATCATGATATCCGAGTATCACACCAGCCCCACAACTGGAAGCCGGGGGCCTCTTCCTGTTCCTTCATCTGTTTGCCAACCTTGGGGAAACTGCCTCTTCTCTTTGGCTCATTCACTTATTGTCTGATTAAACTGTAATCTCTTTGGCCAGAGCCTTTTGGGACTTGCTTTCAGTTTATTTTATAATGCCTACCCCGAGGGTTTTCTGGGTGCTATTTTAATAGCATTGGTAAATAGTCTCTGCCAGGGTCAGATTTACAAGGAGGATTGTTTGGTGTAAGGGTTTCTTAGGTGCCCAGCCTCTCCTGAGCAGCTAATGTTGGATTTGGGTTTTGCCACATGGCGTGGTGCTCCAAGGATAAGGGTTATGCTGCTGAGCAGAGCGATACCTAAGACAGCTAATAGAAAATGTAATGGGAAGACAGGACATTCATGGAGACATGAAAGGCTGGATTCAGGTCCCTGAATGACTGGAGAACTCAGTTCCTACCCTGAAATAAGAGTGCCTTTACAGTACCTTGAAGGACATCCCAGCACCATGTCTTCTCGGTGCTATTCTGAGGGACAGGGCAAAGTCTGAGCGTGTTTACCAGACTAGACCCTGAAGAGGAGATAGAGAAACACCTGATTTATTAATATCATTGGATTTTAGGGGTAAGCTTGGTACTAAAAGGTGATGTCAAGATCTAGACAGTTCTCTTATACCATCAACAGACCATTGTAGGCAGCTATGGATTGCTACTGATGCAAACGCTGGTGCAAATGGGATTTTAGGGATCTTCAGGGTTAGTGAGCAGCTAATTGGAGGTTTGGGGCATTACACTGGTGTCAAAAGTAACAACTAGGTGCTCTGTTTTTCTGTAGATCTAACCTTTAAACTTTTGAAACTTCTTTTTCCAATTTCTTGAGAGTAATGACCTTCCAGCATGTTAAGAGAAAATTCCCAGGGAATTGAGAAATTTTAGAAACAAATCAAAACCAAAAGAGCAGGATGTGATACTAGCAATAAATATGACAGTGCTCTTTTTCTCTCACAGAAACACTCCTCTGCTGGGAACTTTGCCTTCAAAATGCCTGCTGGGAGGTTCCCTGGCAGAGATTGTACAGGTAAAGTGTTTCCAAGCTAATTGAACTCAAACAGATAAGACCAGGAACTTGTTTGGCGAGGAAACAACTCCTTCCTTTCTCTTCCAAAGGAACGTTTAGAGTAACATTATTGAGTAACCACAATTCACATAAAATATTTGGTCTCTGGGAAATGAAATTGAGATAGTCTCGAGTCTGGCAAAAATTCCCAATAACCTCAAAAGAATATAGAATGTGAAGGGGAAATACCATTGGCTCTGCAAATTCAAGCAAAGATAAAAGCCCCTGAACTATGGGGTTTTTTTTTAACAATATTTGTATGTTTTAGCATGAACTCTTCACATGCAGTCTCCTTGCTCAGAATTTCCCCCACAAACATATTGTTACTGATTTTTTGATGTACTTCAGATGGCTGACAGGAAAAAAGATCACATTTCCTTGGGGGTGTGTGTGTGTGTGTGTGCGTGTGTGCGAGTGTGTGTGCAACCTGTTGGCAGAGTTGTAATAGCATTGATCATCATATCATATAAAGGTATAGTCAGATTGGATCCTGTTATATTAGGCAACATAGAAACATCTAAGCCGTGACAATCCTTTTCTCAACAAGCTGAAAGATGATATAACAGACAGATGAGACAAATAAGTAAATATATTATGAAGTGAGAGGAGACAAGATGACCAACAAATGTAATAGGATGTGTTACATCCTTTATTGACTGGCTTTTCATGGCTAAATGTGGTTATTGGCGGCCTGTCCCTTAGACTCAATACTGGAAATCAGGCTTTGAGTCTTGAGCTCAGACCTTGCTGGCAAAACACGGGGGGAATGTTTATTATGCAAGCACTGTGGATTGAAATGACAAAAATAACATTATCAATAATTTTAAGCACCAAACAAAATGATTTTATTCATCTCCAAACTTCATCTCCATCTCAAACTTTCCTATAGCAGGGAAGGGGAACTGTGAACCCATGCTGAAGCTCAGTTCCTGTTCTGAAGGTCACCACAAACTCAAGGATGAGATGGAGCAGTGTGTCCTTGCTTCTGAAATTCTTCAGTTCTGTAGTGTTTCAAACAGGATAAACATTTTGGCCAAGAGCATGAGCTAGCGGCATGTTTTTCCCCAGGAGGAACAAAGCTGTGGGTTGTAATCTTAAATCTAAACAATCCTTGTTAACCCATTTTTTATCAGTGCTATCACTAATTAGCATATACATTATTAACAGCATGTACAATTAATCAGGAAAAACATACCTATTGTAGCATGTCCCATCAAGGCCACGTTTCAGTCAAAACTGGGTGTTTTGCTTACAAATACAGTTTGGCACAAATAGGATCTTGTCCAGAGGAGCTTGCTCCCTACATTTTACAGATCAGGCTGAAAGATCAAACTGACCCACTCTGGTTTTATAATCTGTGAATGAAACTCAGTTTTACAAGTGTGATTGAGAGAGGAGCCTGTCTCCAAGCGAGCCGTGTCTGGAGAACAAGGATCACGCTAAGCCAAACTGTAAGCGGGCACCTGTCCTTTTCTGCAGACCATCAAACTAGCCCTCTTGGATGCGTTGGCAGAGGAGTGCTCTTTCAAGCACAGTAGTGGCAGCCCATTTCCTTCAAACAGCTGCTTAACATAGCTAATCAAACTCACACAAAAGAAATAGGGTGATGATTTGCAGGTGAAGTACTGCAGAAACGTTGATTCCTGGCATCTCCAGTGAGGTCCATGAAACTGCTGACCTAACAAGTAGGTGTTTTCCAAATATAACTTTCGCAAGAACACATCATCCTGTAAGGAACAGAGAAGAACAAGCTCTGATAGAAAAGGGCTCAGACAAATAGTTTAGAGGAAGAGTGCTACGTAATAGACTTCCTCTTGGCATTAGACACAGTGCCTGGGATTTCAAGGAACTGAAGAGGTGAATGAGTCAGGCAGGTGTGAGGTTGTAGGGGTCAATTATGCTCAACACCCCCATTCCTGACAAGCCCATGGAGGAGCTTCTGGAGGGTCCTGCTGACCTCTTTGTGGTTGAACTGGTATAAACGAGAGTAAAATTCGGCTTGCATGTTTCTGAGATGTCTCCCTGTGTAATGAGGAAAATTCGGAATTAAAGCCAAGAACAATTAAATATTCTGGATCAAATTCTATAACCATCTGGTTTCCAAATGCAAAAACACTGCCTCCACCTTGGCTTACAGAAGCAGTTCACATACTAACCCCCACAGGGCCACTATTTAAGCCCCCTGCAATTTGTTTCAACTGGGAATTGCCTTTAAATTTTTATCAGCACTCTGCTATCTGCCTGGGTTATTTATATGTGTGCACATGTATACCAGATCCTCAGTAAACTAATTTATAGCCACTGAGGAATGCAAAGAGAAACATGACACTATTTGCATGTGTAGCTGATTAAAAAAAAACAAAAAACACTTTGCCTTTTTTTGATAGCTGTGATATTGTTCTCAAATTAGGCTTTTGTTTTTGGTGTATTTCAGGCAGGCTGGTAGTTTGGGTTCTAATCCGTTTTGTTTTTGGTTCAGACCCCAGACTCACAGTATGAAAACCTTTGTTTTGGGACATTCCCATGTGATTGTCTACTCTGTGGGGCTGAGGTTAGTTTTTTTCCTCACAGACCAAGCCAGTGCGTTGGTTTTGAGGTCAAAGCTATGTGTATGCAGAGGGCTTTGTGGTAAGCCAATTCATATCATTATCTCTAGTGGTTGGAGATCAAAGAAAATGATGTTGCCTGTAATAACTTGGGAGAAAGATCTGTCAACTGGAATACAACATTTTCTGGAAATGAGCTTGTGAGAAATATGAGGCTCTTGTATTTGAGTTACTCCTTTTTTGCTTACTTCTAATCAGTGCTCTGAGTGTTAATGTCCTGCTTTGTGCCAACTAAACTTGATAAACCCATCTGTAGCTTCTCATTAAAGAAGGCTGTAGGATGATAAAGCCGGGTGTCTGGAATAGTTGAGTCAGATCCTGCAACAGAAGGAGAAGTCACTGTTTTGGTTTAGGTGAAGCTAACAACTGCTAGTGCGGATGGTGGTAGAAAGGGCTACAAGAGGGACCTAGGGCCTTCAGAGCACTAAGCCCTTGGCAATGACTTAAATGCTTCAGCGACCCGGAGCCAGTCTGGCTTCTGCCACCACTAAGCAGCCATGACCTCAAGAGGAGGGTGTTTTTACCAAAAAGGCTGCCTCCTCCCCCTGCTTATAGGGTGCTATAGTTGTGTCCCCAAGTGTGGTGACGTGGATCAAGAGCAGAGGTTTAGCAGCAGGGCTGGGGGGTCTGTGGCCTGACAGCTTTGCTCAGCAGCCTGCGGTAACGGGATTGCAGTGGTGCTCCTGTGATGCTTACACCTGTGCCCAAGGGGACACAGACCTTGGGGAATATCCTCCCACTTTCCAGAAGACAAGTCTGGTTTAGGCAACCTCAGGCCCAAACCCAGCTTCAGATCAGCTCAAAAGCTTCTCTCCAGCTTTGTGGACAGAACCGGAGCCAGACAGCAGGGACTGAAAGGGTGACACTGCATCTTCTCCCACACCGCTGAGCAGCCAGCAGAAGCGGCGCACCAAGTGCCTGCTCCACAGGTACCAAAACCCACACAACTCTCACAAGGATTTTCCCTTATGCAAAGAGGAGATAGCAAACAAATCATAGGACTTTTGCCCAGAGAAGCAAACCTATCATGTTTCAAGGGATGCTCTACCCAAAACTGAATAGGGTACTCTGCAAACTTGATATGAGGAGGTACTGACACTAGACAGCATTTATGTTCCACATAACACAAAGCTAAACAAAGAAGTTTTGTCTACATTTGGAGATTAACATCAATTTCCAGATATAATATTCAGAAATAATTAAACTTAATAGAAACAAGCCTTTCCATATTCTACCACCTCTACTCTCGTTCCATGCTCATTTCCTTCGTGTCTGGTTCTGGAGGGATATGTTCTCAACCACATGCTGTTTGGCAACCCTATAAAAGCCTTGGTGTCACTAAAAATCATAATTAGTCATTTACAGATGACACAAAGACAGGGAAAATGGCAAAGAATGAAGGAGACAGTTTACAACATAGAAAAAACATAAAATCATACATAGGGGATCAAAACTGAGAGTCACACTTACAAGATGAGGAAGATTATGGGAAGCAGCAAGGCAGGAAAAGACTTGGGAGGTGGCTATTCAACTGAATGTAATCATCCGACGGAGTCTCAGAGTGTATAAGGTGGGAAACTTGAGAAGTACTGGGGGCTTTGTTCTGTTCCTGTTTGACAGTGACTGTCTATAGTAAAAGGTACCCATTTCTGGAGTCTACAATAAAAAAAAATATATAAAAAAAAGAAAAATTGGAAAGGTTCAGTTAAAAGAACCAAGAATAACTGAGGTGCAGAAAAACTTGCCTTGTAGCAAAAGTGATCAGGGGTTCAGGCTGTGCAGCTACGAAAGCAAGAGGAAATAAGTGGTTTGATGAGATTCTTACAGCACTTACTTCAGAGGTTGATTTAGGAGGGTTTTTCAGTCTTACAGACAGAAGTAGAACAGGATCTGAAGGTTAGAGCTAGGCAAATTCAGATTTGGAGTAGGGGTGTGAAACAAGCCATTGGAAAAGCTTGAAACAGGGAATGTGGTTGGATTTCCATTGCTAGAAATTCTCTAAATCACCGCAGTACATTTTTTTTCTCTTTCAAGCATGAATTAATTGCCAGAAGTCTAAAGGCCTCTTACGCAAGAAGTCAGACAAGACGATCACAATGGCTTATAATCTATGACTAATGTATCATGTGTTTGTTCTCTCATTCTCTCTGGGGGGAAAGGGGATGCAGTGGAGTGTTTTGTTTTGGATTTTTTTTTTTTTTTTTTTAAGTATACATGATTCTCTGTACTTATTTTAGAGAACAGAGGTCAAAAATGTGTGTTGTGTTTGGAAAAGAGAGTTGCAATATTTGTGAGGGTTCTTTGTTCCTGTGGGAGTCTGTCCCATGCTGGCCCCTGAGAACGTTTTGTATTTTGTCACTCTTCTGGTAGAAAGTGTCACTGTGCCAGAAGAGTTAGTTGTTCCCAACCCTGGAGCTCTGGATGGTCTTTTGCCAATGACACTAAATCCTTAAGGAGCACTGTTATGACATTAATCTCTAGGAGACTACTGTGTGCAGGAGAGGCAAGGCAGGTCTCAGTGTCTGATGTGGTCTTCTGAGGGACTTTGGGCTCCATGAAAAGATCATTTGCTCATTTTAAAGACCTGTGTTGCTCCTCTACTCATCCACAGTCTTTCCTTCATGGATAACATAAATCCCATGGAAAACAAACAACTTACAACCCAACGATGCTTGCCGAGGGAATGGAATTGGCCCTATGAACCGTGTCAAAGGTTCAAAGATGAGTGTCCGGGGCTTCTGAGTCACTTTTTAAATATTAAGTTAGCTCATAATAACACTTGAAAACAGCCAAAGATAATTGTTTTCACTATCTGATATCCAAGATGTGACTAATCAAAATTATTTCTAAGGGGGGAAAATATTCATCCAGGACGAGAGCTTTCATTGTGAGTTACAAATCTCATCATTTCACAGTGTTTAATGGAACACGTAATGTCAGCAGTGATGTCAATTACTTCCAGAACATAGTCTATACTCAATACTCAATTCGGGAAACACTAAAAAGGGGAAAAAACCTAAAACTTTTCTTAGTAAATGTGCATCAAATCTTCAATATAGTATTGAGCAAAACATTATCTTCACTGTATTTGTCTGCACAACAGAGCACTGAATCAAGAGGAGAGTTTTTTTATTTATTTATTTTACACGTAAAGAGAAGAGGAACTAAAGACCATGTGCACAAAAGCAGTTAGGCTCATAAGTCCTCTGAAAGCAATAGGTCAAGCTTAGGTTCCCAAGCACCTTTTCAGGTCTGACCTCAAGTGACTGGCCAAAGTTACACAGGAAGGAATGTAATTCCTGTTCACTCATCCCAGGCTGTAAATTCTGACTGCTGGACTACTTTTGTTAATAAGACCCCATTCTTTCTGTTATGGAGGCTTTGCAATTTATCTGAACCAGAGCACAAACAATAACAAGCCTGAATTTGGGTTAAGTTCTGGTTCTTATTCTAGATTTGAGCTTCTTATTTTGGTGGCTCACAGTAAAAATATAAAGGCAGTGGACTTCATTGCCCCAGTTTGCAGTCGAAGGCATCAGCTTTAATCTGGAACCTCTTGCTGAACAATCCAACCTTCAAAGCTTTGATGGTTCCCGGGGCCCAGAACAGGCAAAACCTACTCCCTTGCAAAGGCAGTTTTTCATTATTTGTCTCTTATAACAAAAGCAAGAAAGGTACTATTCATACACACAATATAGGATTTTCTCTGAAAATCCCACACCCTATTCCGTACCAGTATAAGGAACATAGAGTCTGAGAGTGTAGACAGTGCAGAATGAATTGTTCAGTATGAGGAGCAGAAATCAGGATAAGAACCAAGATCTTGTGTGTTTTATCATTATGAAACTGCACAAGAAAGAGGATATCCTGTTCCCTTCAATTCAACGGCAAAGTAATGACCTCTCCCCATAGATTTTACACTTCAGTGAACTCATTCCTAACAGGTACTTTAATCCCACATACCAGAATTGTTCAGCTCTTTAAGCAGAGGTTTTGCTAAGAAAGATCAATTAAAATGTGTAAGTTCCCACTTATGCTTGGCGATTTGTCAAGATGTTGTTTTGGGACTCAACCCTGCAGGATCTCAGTCCTGCTGAAGCCACCTGAAGTTAGGGGTGCTCAGCTCTACTTGTCAGGGTTTTGAGACATGCATGATTTTGCAGCTTTGAGACTCACAAGGAGGGAAGAGCCCCCCACATTAGTGGATTGATCCTGGCCAGTGTGGGTAGAAATCTAGACCAATAGACCATACCAAACCTTAGAGCATCATACCCTCATTTGAAATAAATCTCTGGAGCAGCTCAGGCCACAGGAAGTCCTTCCCAAGTCCTGTTGTAAGTGTTCGGGAGCAATAGCCTCTTTTGCAATCTCCTTTCCATTGCAATGCCCTTTTACCAAAATGTTCCGAAATTCATTCTGACACTGCTTGGTGTGCAACACTTCCTGATGACACCAAGAACCGTAAAAGTATTACTTTCCCATTCTCCCAGCGCATCCCACTGTTTCCAGGGAACAAGCTATTGCGATGCATGTGACTCAGGTTTATTCAGCACGCTGTCATACTCGGAGTGCTGTCAGACTTGTTTATGGGTTTTATGTCCTTCCTGACCTCTTATAGGAAGTCACAGGAAGCTTCTGTGTCACTGTGTATATCTCTCATTAACAAACCAATGAGCAGCAGAATCCACTTCCTCTGTGTGATAAGCTATCTTCCAAAAATCCATGTGGCTTACTGTCATGTCTGAAGCTAACTGGCTTTATCCACAGATGCAGTAGGCCCAAACACATTGACATATTTTTGTAGCATGCCTTGCATTCAAATTTGACATTTTTCATACGATTTCTCAGTTCTGGGACTGCAGAGAGCCCAAAAATGTGTTTTAAAAAGAAAAAGTTCTTTAAATGACTCTTACAGATTTTTGTGCTGTTAAAGAATCACTGTATTTGGAGGAAATGCTTTTGAACAGGGTCAGCAATTAGTTTGGCTGCGCAAATCTTTGAGTGTTGCTCATTCTCGAGAAAGGCAATGCTTACATAAAGATTTACATTTCAGGAGGGTTAAAGGACATTTTATCTGTACAATACCCTTCTCCACTGTGCCAGTAAGATCTGCTCTGCTCCTTGTGCTAAAACGGAAACACGCTCGTGATCCCTTGCCCTACCCCTCCTCTCCCTTGCAGGAATAACCTTTGAGAAGCTGGTCTGAAGAAGGGTGGCTCAGAGGTTTGGCAGCACATCTCTGCTGACCTTTACCAAAATCCTGCTCTGTGCCGAGCTGCCGTCACTGTGCATGTTCCTGCTTTCAGTCTACCCTGGTTGTGCAGTGAAAAGCTTTTGCTTAAGTCTCTCTCCTCCGCTGCTCATGTCAAAGCTAAATTTGTACTCGTGCGTTCGAATGCATTAAGAATATGCACAAGCCAAGTACCAGAGCTGAGCCGTAACTTCTTAACCTCCCACTTGAGTATATTGAACAGTTTGCCTCAGGGCTTTCTTTTGCTTTTAGACCCCCCATACTGATAGTATTTACACATATATTTAACTTTATGTACACAAGTGTCTGATGTCAGTTAACCCAGTCTGATGAATGAAACTTAGCATATGTGTAAATGTTTGCAAGAAGGAAGCTTTGATCCTGTTTATAGCTTTCATATCTGTAAAGGGAAAGTATCTGTGGTCTCTAAATCCAGAGTCTATGAGAGATTCATCTTGTCACATCATTTTGCCGTTGGCCAACAATATTATCGTTCCTGTGGGAGACAAGCACTGCCAGCGGACGCCGTCTGAAAGCTTGAGCCAGCCAATCCTAAGTAAAGTTCCAGCCACAACCTTTAAATCCTCATCGAAAACATCCAGCGTGAGGGAAAAGTGTCCAGAGGTCAGACTTAGGGGAAAACTTTTGCCACACTGAAATCCAAACCCTCTCCCTTGTTGATGCCAGCATTTTACTGCTGGGGTTTGGTTTTGAGCTTTTCAGGAAAAAAAAAAAAGTCAAGTTGTTCACCCTTTAGTCTAGCTTAAATTAAGATGGCACTAAACAGAAGCAAGGTTGAGTAGGTGGTTCTATCTCCAGTGAACTACGTTGACATATAGAGTGTTATTCCCTGAAATTACTGAGATTTGTAAGGAACACAAGAAGAACCATACACCTGAAAACCGTGGGAATAGTTACCCATTTTCTGAAGAGACTGACCTATCCCATCTCTGTTCCTGTTGGAGAGGCCCACTTAGCATGAAGCTATGGAGGAAAGGCAGAGAAGAGGATCTCTTTATTAATCCTTGACTTGAGTTTTTGATGGATGGGTAGTCAGATGTTTACCTCTTTTCCATATACATAGAAAGAAATCTTTAGCTTCTCCAAAGACTGACTCTGTAAAGTGCATTGATAATGATGTGCTGTACTCATATATCCTTTCAATCTCATTGTAACAATATGGCAGAAGGTGATCTTCAGTTCATTTTTTAATTCATGCTACCTTGAAATGAAAATATATTTGCTTTCATCCCATTACTTAATTAATTCTTATTTGCTCAAAACCAGACCACAGCTATTCCCAGTGTTACCCGTTTTCATTTGGAGGGAGAGTGTGAGTGGAATTTGCTTCTGATGCTTTTTGAAGGAGCCCACAATGATTTATAGTCACATAAGATTCTGGAGAATGTGCAATTTTTAGCTCTACATTATCACCCTATCCTCAAATCTTCCTCCCACTCAGTGCTCCTCATCTTCTTGCTGAAACATCTGGTCTTTAGACAACCAGAAAGTGTACTGAATTATAAACTGTGAGGATGATCTCCAACCTTGCACATTATCACTCAATAGCAGATATCAGAAATGCTTTACTTCTAATAAACATCGTATGCATTGCAATGGTTTTAGAGATCTTTCTACATTGCCAGTAAGTAGGAGATATCCAGCTGTGTTATCAAAACTGACACTTTTGCAAATACTTGAGACTAAATTGCACAAGATGTGCTTTCCATTTGAACCACATTGGTGGGATTTGCTGCATTAAATATAGATGTATGCAATGTAGATGTTTGTGTCTGAGCTCTCTTTACAGCCAGTGAAAAGAAATAGGCACTTCCAGAGACTGGTTGTAGACATGAAGGAGAAATTCTTTCCGGAAGGGCCTGATCCAGCTACTGCTCTTCATTCCATACAATCCTATAGACATATAGATTGGGAAGGTCCTCATGGCCACTTGTGTCCCCACTAAGTCTGTTAGGGTGGATCAGGTATGTCTGGACCTTGCCTGGCAAGTGTTTGTCTGAGCTGTTCCTCATAAGAGGGGAAGACCATGTACCCTGCTAACTTTAGTAGAAAAAACATGCACAGATGACTTAATCCAGCACTAATTGATGAAGAATTAATGGCTGGATTTGACGCTTTTCTTTTCAGCTACTCAAAAGTAACGTACCAACTTTAATTTACTCTTCTACTCCTACTATTGGCAGGGGAGAGAGAAACGAATCTCCAAAGATCACCCTTCCTGCCCAAAACCAGATGTAAAATATAGGTGGGGTGACTCCTCTGGAAGTACCTCTGTCTCTCTATTGGCTATAGACAAATACCTCAAATTATCTGCCTAGCTTTTAAGGTGATGAAGTGAGAGGGGATGAATCTGAATATCATTGGGCCAGGACTCAGATCCCAGATCTGAAAACAGATTTTCATGGGATGACATTGAAAGTGTTCAAGTTCCAGACCTAATTTGTGCCAAATTTTTATTCATAAAATTCATATTTTATTTTTACTCCACTGAGACATGGAATTAGAAGCCTGAAAACATGTGGCAGAGAACTAGGACTCAGTATCAAAAGGAAAAGGTATGCTGAAATCTGGATTTGGAAAGAGAGATGCTGGTAGCAGGGAAGGTAAATCCATGCTGAGAGAAGAAGTAGAGGGAAGAAGGGGAAAGGAAAATCATTAGTTGCCTGAAGGACAGGAGTTTATGAAGAAACCTAAACAAGCTACGAAGACTGGCTGGAAAAAAACTGAAGACAAGCCTGGACCGGTAAACATTGTTAAAAATGGCTCTAGGAGGACCAAGAGAGTCTTGGACCTAAGGGAGAACATTGCACTGTAATGCTGGGCGCCAATGTCTGCACTATATTGTTTTATGGTGGCAATGTGGAAATATTGGCAGTGAAGGATCCTGGGTTATTCCCTAGGATAATCCCCTGTCCTGGTTGGGGAGGAGATTTGATCTGGGGTAGAAGATGAAAAATCCAAATCATTCCAACAGCAACCAGCAGATGAGAGAAATGGGGGCAGAGTGGAAGTACGCCTAACTAAAAGGTAAGGCTCTTCCTCTTACCTGCTTTTTTTTCAAGTTTTGCCCAAGCAGAACACAAACAAACTAATGTTAGAAATAGTACCCACACTCTGAGCCTCCATGGGCTGAGTGAGCTGAAACTTCAGGAAATAAGTCTGCTGTTATCTGTAAAACAGACTCCAAAGGATTTTATTCTCCATAATATGAAACACTGGTTCTTTCAACAGGAATGTGCTGCACAGAAATCCCTGTGAGAGGCCACTGTGGAGTGTTTGGTCCCCAAAAGATCAAATCAGCAAACTCTAATTATGGATATTTGGATGGCAGATACGGTATCTTCCTAGGGCATGCATTTTCCCCATATTTAAACTACAGTATCAACGTAGCAGTCAGTGTAACACAGTTTGTCCAATACACAATAAACTGTAGAGAACAAAACTCCACACAGTTATGGAAATGAGTTATGTCCCGTTAATTGTGCAGTTTAGTTCTGGTCACCTTCACTGTCCCAAGAAAGCAAGAAAAAAAAATCCCTCTACCAAAATGGAGACTTAATGGTCTTTTAATATGTGTTTCTGAAAAATGTGAGCCTGCATAGCTTAGGTAGAAGAGACTGGATATGTATAATAAAATATCCATCAGTGACACTGTGATCTCATTAAATGCAGAGTTTGATTCAGAGGTGACGTGAAAATTACCACAAAGCTGAAACCAAATGGGAAGAACTAGATGACCAGAAGACCTCAGTCTCCTCTCACACCCATCGTTATTATCCTTCCATTAGGGCCTGATGGATAAAGTCCAACTTAAAAATTCAGCACTCCACTCTGACTGCAGTAAGCAGGCTGTCTCTGTCGTTTGCAGCTGACACTGGGATATTTTCTAGAATTAATCTCTGATGCTTGAAGATTATAAGTGCTGTTACTGCTGTATGGCTGCCTTTAATGGTCATTTAAAGGGACTGCTTGGGTAGTTTGAATTGCCTACGTTCAAAGAACATTTCTGAGTTCTGGTGAAAAATGAGGCTGAAAAAAAGACTCAAGTAGTTGTAAATGGCACTTCCTAGACATCATTGTACCTGTTTTCTCAGTCCCAGTGCAGTAAATGGCCCATTCTGATTCTTTCAGACCTCCCAGGTAAAACAACACTCCCCTTTTTACACAGTTTTTCGATAGTAGTTGCACAGAGGTGTAGCATGCAGTCCGAATCCTCAAAGATATGTCACTAACTTTGCAAAGTCATGTGAAAGTAGAGGAAATATTGCAGAAAGGGATAAGATGGCAACCGTTACTTAAATAATGGGATTACTTAAGCAAAGTGTCTAAGATAGTATTTCAGATGACTGTTAATCATTTCATTATTATGCAATTTCTCTATATCATTAACAGTCTCCCTTTGTAATCTACATATTTTTCTAACATAAGGTCCCTTTGATGATAGTCCATTTTATTATACTTGGCAGTGTTTCTAATTATCAGTGTCAGTGCATCATTACTTTTGCTGTTATTACACTCATTAATGATCTATGCAGTTTTTCCTTTTTGCTGTCTATCCCAGCTCAACACATCACGAAACAGGCACACTTTGCTGTAATGGGAAGTATAATATTGAAAATCAAAGTAATTTTCCCAATAACTTTTTCTGAGATTTTCCTATTTTCTGTCAAACCCAGAACACATGTTTGTAATCTCTCTTGATGTTAGAACATCGTCTACATGTTCTGGAAACTCTGAGACCTAAACTGCACATTTTCCAATAGCGATGATGCAATGATTTATACTGGATCCTTTTTAGACTGGCTCTCTGTGCTTTTGATGTGTCCAACCAGATGTACTTAAACTTTATCTGGACTTATGTGGGTCCCAGATCTCTTTCCAGTCTCAAGTAATGCTATAGAAGTAAATGAACTATTTGAAGTGTCAAATGGCAAAACCCGAGACTGGAATCCCAGACTGAGAACGTAATAAATCTGAAGTTATTGAGCAAAAAATCGAAGACATATCTATTAAGAATCAAAACTCAGAATAAACATTTCTAAACACAGATAATAGGCCAAATATGGGAAAGACATTATAAGGAACAATGAGTAGTTTTTATTACATTGTTTATAAGAAAACAAATGTCAAATACTACATCTTTTGTAAGTGGATAGTTCCTTTAAGAGAGAAACAAAAACCAAGTTTGGAAGTGCAGGTCCACTCTCAGTTCAGTCTTTGAAATATGGATCAAAGTTGTTTCCACCACAGAGCCATCAGACAGCCCTGCTCTGTTTCTGCTTTTTGAAGGCATCTGCTTTGTATTTCATTAGGACTACTGCAAAATTGCTTTCAGCTATAAATTTACTGTGACTTTTTTTTCCCCAGAAAATGAAACACATAAGTGGCAGTTTACTAGCAAATGAACAGTTCCCAGGCCTTGCTAAGGCAGTGCATGCTGCTCTGAATGGTGCTTGCCTTTGCATAGAATAGAGCTGGTGGATCTACGGTTTGTGAAAATTAAGCCCATCATACATATTTGTGCTTCAGTTGCCAAACAAGAAACTGAAGAGATAGGTTGGATCAACATGAAATGAAAATTTCAAGCCATTTTCTATTTGGGGGTATTCGAGTTGAGCAATACCATTTGACATATTTGGAACAAAAATCAGTAGAAATCAAGGCTAGGTTTACGTGCTGTTCATTAAATGGAGGAGCAAGAAGAACAACTCGATATATCCCCCCAAGGAAATACATCATCCTTGCAATAGAGACGAAGGGTTCAAAACCGTCCTCTGCAAGGGATTTCAGCCTCTCTCTCTTCTACAGGAAGGAGCATCACTCTGAAGGTTAGAGGTTATTCTGGTGGGCGAGTGCAATTCAGTGAGCTGAGCTGGACAGAGCACCCAAACAACATCATGACCTCTTCCCCATCAGAAACAGGACATCACACTGTTCACAGTGGGCTGGGTGGCCCTGGACTGCTGGTGCATCTCCAGGACATTCCCAATATCCTGAAGCTGATTAATTCTGCTTAAACTTTTAAAGATTAGTTGGGATAGGGAACCCCATTTCTCAGGAAATGCTTTAGTAAGTGCTTTCCAGCATGTATTCCTGGGATCATATTGGCACATTAAGTTGAGCTAAGTCAGCAAGACCTGATGACTGAGGCTTTTATTTCTCCTGATTTCCTTGGTAACCTCTCACAAACTAATAACATTTTACCCACCMAAAGATCTTCAGCAAGGGCCACATGCAACTCAAATGTATATGGCATTGGCTTATTCAAAAACTTTTCATACACTAACTGTGGATGTCCCACTGAAAATCACCTCCTGGAGTTGGAGGTTGAGCTGCTAATCTTCTGCAACCATATTTTGCTATCTCAGGTAGAATGGGCTAAAATATACATCCGTCTTGTCTGACCCCACAACAGCTTGTCAGATATTTTCATGCTGTAGCAGGGTGAGTGGCCAGAGAAACCTTAAGGAAATATTGCGTATATGCAAGCACAATCTTTTTTCCCTCCTGCACAAACAGTGTCCCATTGTGTGGTTTTAATTTATAGTTCCCCTACGTGCTCCTTTAGCTTCCTTAAAGGGTTCTCAAATTTCCTGTCTGACTTGGCAGTGGTGCCCTGGCTGGAGTCTCTCTGCCCTGTGTTTAGATACGCAACCAAAACCCCAAGTGGCCCCTTTTGGTTATACCATCAATTAACCTTATTCTGAAGAGCAACCTCTCCAGCATGCACAACCTTTCATACACTTGCTAGGGATGGCGGGAAACAGTTATTTATATGTATCAGTTAGTCTTTAGGGTATTTATTTCTCTTATGTTAAATCTAGATTGTTGTTTATTTCTACTGGCCTGGTTAAAGCCTTCATTTTTCAGAAATTGGAGCTCTACAGGCAGTGGAAGCAATGCAAACAATACAGGGATACAAGCAAGTGACTGTGAGTCACAACTTCTACGTTCAATTTCCACCTACACTTCTACATTCAATTAACTCCTCTAAGGCTCAGCTTCAATCCTTTACAAGAGTCCARTAATTTCATAGGACTGTAGTGTTTTGGGGAGCTTAGGTGAAAGAGGCTTAAATATTCAAGCACTAATAATTAACTCAAACACTGTAAATCATGAATAATAACAATTAATTGACTACCATTTCCATTATTGCCTAATGATGACAGCTACTCAGTCTCCTTTAGACATCTGCCCTCCCAGTGATACAATTCGTGTGAACTGTGATTCAGGATTTATGAGAAAATTGAAGAACAAGCTGGGCCAGAAGGAAGACTGTTTACTTTGCGTTGTAATCACCACTGATAAGCAAATAGGCAAAAACAATGAAAACCACTGTTCATTTTTAAACTTGCCCATAAAACATCTTTGTCCCCATCTTTCTGTGCACCTGGCCCCCACCCCTTCCCTGGTTTCCCTCAGACATACAACAATGTTCCTCCTGCTTTATCTATACTCTGATCCCCTCGGCATCTGCACCGTGGAGGTCTCTTGCCGTCCACGTGCACCCCAGACTGATCACGTTGTCCCTGTGCTACCTGGGAGCTTGTGGGCGGTGGCTGAGACCTCGAAGTACCCCAGGGAGAGTGTCTGCTACCTTGAATGAACTCTGTCCACTCCCCCAGCTGGTTTTTCATGCCCCTTTGGATATTTTCCAAGCCTCCCCAACAGGGATAAGCCTCCCACTGTGAGAAAAACGTAATATTTGGCTTACTACGTTGATTATCATTTTTGCAGCTGATAATGAGGGCACTGCTTATCTGTTAACATCCCTAGTCAGGAGTGGCCTGGCCCACAGCAGGGACCACATGGACTTTTCAGCCCAGGGCAGCCAAAGAGTCTGCACGAGTAAAATTGCTGAATCAGCCAAAATCTCTCCCCGGGGCTGCTGCGTAGCCTCTCTACACCCCTTCCAGCCTCTCTCCCTCTCTGGGACGCAGTGAGGAAAGGGCTACAATGTGCTTCCAGGGAGCACTTGAGCCTCATCTCTGTCTCATGGACCTCTTTGCTTTACTGGAGTGTAACCATAATATTGCAGTGACAACAAGAGGCCTGGGGAGACCCAGATCACAGCTCCTCACTGGGAAGGAATGAGCTGCACCCAAAGCAGTCTTTATTCCAGCGAGACACCCATTGATTTATGTGAATTTTCTGACGGCAAAACTGGCTCCACTACTGCTTGATTAGGCAGAGGAATCTCCCCTTTGTCCATGGATACTGAACATATTCCTTCTTCAGAGCATTGCTATCCTGCAAGAGCCATAGCTTTCTCCAGGACCCTAAAGGAAAATGGGGCTGCTTATGTTGACTAACTGTGTGTGCTGTACAGCAAAGACTCATCCCTCCTATCCCAGTTGTCCATCACACCAGCTATCCTCTGTCTGTGATGTTAGCTAAAATCCTTGGATCGTTCCTCAGCCAAATGAGATGCAGTGAGCCGTGGTAGCACACTGCACTGCCCTTTTTGGGATCGCTTTCCTCCTGTTGGATAAAAGCAACGCTAAACATCAGAGCTATCTGTCTGGCTACTGAGTCATCACTGCCAACCCAAGTGGACTGAGGGGTTGGCTGGTTCCCATTTTATTAAGCATCTTCTTAATTTAATAGGGGGACCACTGTAGGACAGCTACGTCACCTCCTGGTTCTTCAGCCTTTGACTTCACCCTGGGCTTGTCAACACAGAGAGGCACTGGTAGGGCATGAGCTGACCGTTGTCTGGAGGCTGTGCGGTCATGTCTGGGATGCAAGCTAGTAACCCAGCTTCTCAGCGGAGCTTGTAAGCACAGTACTACAGAAATAAAGCTGGCTTGTGGCCGACCAGCTCAGCGCTTGGGTGGAGCAAATATACATCTGTCTGCACCCGTCCATGTAGACATACCCCTGGGGAGGTCTGAGAAGGACTGAGCTGCCGGGGGGGCGTTGTCCAATGCCTTCCCCAGAAGCATTTTCCCTGCAGAAAGGTTTTCTCTCCAGCATTGCTGGGATCCAGCCTGGGTCTGGGAGCAGCTCATGAGCTATGCTGGCCCAGGGGAAGAAGGAGGGCAGCTGTCCCACCAGCAGAACAATACAGGGAAACCCCATCCAGTTAAGTTTGCGCTGAGGAGCCGACTGGTCTGGCGGTGAAGCTGGCAGCCTCAAGGTCAGTTCCTACCCCAGGGGACCTCAAAAGACGGGGCATGGCCTTTGCAAAGAAATTCAGCAAAGGTGTGGATGTGTCAGGTATTTACTCAATAAGGATGCTCCAAACCGAGACACCATGTGTGGCTTCTCTGTGTGCTTCAAGGGACTTACACAGGTCCTTCCCCTCTATAGAAGGAGCCAAGTTGTGTTTCTTCCCCCCTGTTCTTGGCTGGCTTTGACCAGAAGTTCTTCAGACAGTTTTTGATACGCATCTACCACAAAGTAGTCCTGATCCCTGCTGGATTCCTTGTGCTATTTGCTACTGTAATTTGATAAGTGCTCACCTGAGGAATGCAAAAAAGTTGCTCTTCTTCCTCCACCTAGGTCTAAAGAATTTATTGATTTTTAAGTGAACTTTACATAGGTTCAGATGAAAAATCTTGCTTAGGCAGAACTTTCTATGTTTAGAAGGAATCTGTTGCTGCTTTGAAGTCTTCTCCATGCACTATGGATAACACACTCTACAAGCTGATGGATGAAATAAATACTTTTAACAAATTTTCAAGTCTTATGGTTAGAGATCCAGATCTTTGCATGGTGGAAATCAACAGACCGTCAGCAAAATCAAGAAACTTTTCTCCCATGAAGTTTTGACCCTTTACCTTTTCAACAGGGCTATGGGCTTTTTAAGCCTATACTATGAGCAGTCAAGACTAGACACCATTTCCCCTTGGTCTGCATCCTGTTTTTGAGAACAATAGCTGCATTTTTGACACAATGCCAACCTATAATTCATACTTGCCTGCATCCTTTAAAGCATAGCCTTGGCTGATATTATAACATTTTGGTGCATTGAAATGACAGTTCCAATTACAGTATTTTTTTTCTTATCAATAATATATATTTTTTAATTTAAATGTTGTAGGAATAATAAACAAGGAAGAGAGGCCTCATCTCTCGATGAAAGATGGGTGGATAAATTCCCTTGACCTAATCTCTAGTCCACTCAAATATAATAAGTTCAAAAGTTCAGCTCAGGCTCAAATGTTGTTGGGTTTATGTCCTGTTTGAGACAGGCATCTTGAAACAGATGAGAGGAATCCAGGGAAGAACAGAGGGGAAGCAGGGCAGTGTTGGGGATGGACTGAGCAGATGGAGATATAAAAGCAAGAAATGCATTAAAAGAACACATACTCTGTACAAAGCCTCACATTTTAAGGTGGCACCAGCTTTCACACTGATCTTCCTCTGAGCACAATCCAAAGTTGCTGGAATCACCACATGCCATTCCCTTTACTCCAGCTCTCTTGCATCAAACCTGCTGAGCACCATCCAATGTCATCTGCAGTCCCATACATCTTGTTGGCACCATTTCTAGAGCAAAAAGTGACTGCCAACAGCAGCAGTACCATTGCTGGTGTGCATGGAACTACAGGATTGCTCACTGTGAGACATAGATGGGGACTCAGAACCATATGATATATACAGAAGCTTAGATATTCAGGCTGAATCGTCCTTGGAGAACRCAAGCACATTTTTCATTAGTAGAACAAGAAGGATTCAGGAACTTAGGCTGATCCGAAAACCCTGCAGGATAATTAGAGTAGTCTCAGAAGTCCTAAATATTTCAAATTCCAAACATCTGCAAGTCCAAACTACTGATGGGAAAGTATCTGCTCCACTCCCCATGCATAAAGCATCTTCCAGGAGGCAGTCTCTGCTGAGTCCCCTGGGTTGAGGATTGATCCCAATATACATTTATATCTATGCCACAACTGAGACTGTATAAATTCACCCAACATTTGACTTACATTTCCTATGTATTTTTTCCTTCTTCCCTGCTGATTCAGAATGTTTAAAACATCCCTTTCTGTTTATATGCTCTAATTCTCCCCCTTCCACAGTCAACCATTTCTCATAACCTTTCTGCAAAGGTCCCATTTTTCACACCTTTCCCAGTTGCCGCTGCATCCCCTCTGAACTCTCTCACAGTGCCTAGCTGGAAAACTTTGCCAGGTTCTGTAATGTCATTCCTGAAAGTACGGACCGATGATCTTGAGAAGCACATTTGGGAATGCTGCAAAGCAAGACAGTAGAAGGGGGATAGGAGCAGCTGTCATGGAACTGAGTCTTGTGGCGTAATTAATTATCCCTAGTCAGGATGTAAACAATACTGGACATGGTCTTAGCCTGTCCCGGTTGTGAAGTAAAACATAAAGATGGTTTAATCTGCTTCACAAGCAGGGTGAGGTATAGGGAGTTATGAAAGCTTGACTGGTGAACAGACTGTAATTTGATCTCATTCAGCTATGGCTGAGACTTCTTTAAGTAAACTGCATTGGGTTAATCAGCAAAATTGTCGCCATACCTTCCAAATTCAGAGAGTATCGTGTTGTGTCTTTTCTTCTAATTTGAGGGGATAGCTGAAGTAAACAGTGCAGGGAAAAACAAGGGAGTTTTGGATATTTGTAGTCTTAGTTATGTCTTTTCGGTCTACATTAACTGAACAAAGTTTTTATTGGAAGAAGAAAATTACAGAGTTCTACTCATTTTATTTGATCCAAATAATGCAAGACCTTTCTTTGAGATACGGTTTTCTTCCCATAAAAACTCTTGCACAAGACCAAAATCCCAACAGACAAGTTGTGAAATAAGAAATAGCAGGAAAAAAACAACATTTGGGCCATAAGATGCTGACAGCATTGCTCCACAGACTACAGTAAGTGGTTTGTTTAACTTTGTGGCACTCAGGTACTATGCTAGGAGACATCTGAGAATACTTTGTGGGGGTGAGTCCAGAAGTCTGCTGAACAGCTGTAGGAAGTGCATGATGCAAACTGAACAAAGTAACATGATCTGTAACATACAAACACTTGATGTCATTGGACTTTATTGTATTTACTCGAAAGCCTCCTCAAGAGCAATCTAAGGAAGCAGGAGGTTGGAAAAGCAATTACATCGTGGGAAAAGAAGAAAACAGCTAATGTGACATGGATGTGCTCACCAGAACAGGCAGAGAACTGTGCAAAACCTTCCTGGTTGAAAACTGGTCCTGATTTCTGGTTGTGATTCCTGTTTAAGATGGTAAGGCAGCACCGRATTTCAGAAACCAGATCTGACATACCTACCAGTTCAAGCAAAGGATTCGGAGCGCCTCTTCTTCAAACTACTTCTGACTTGGACTTGACTGGGTGCCCACACATTGGTGTTTGGAGGCATTTGAGATACCCTTGGGTATGCTGCTAGGCCTCCAGCTGATACTCTATAATAACAAGATCTTGCGTCACACCTGCAAACTCTGTATTGCTGTAGCCCTAAACCTAGGGCATCCCAAACAGCACTAGTTTCTTGCCATAGGCTAAACTAGCTGCCTATCTTTAGGCAACTGAATCAGGCCTTTAACTCCAGGTTAATATACTTAAACGTAGGTGTCTAGATGTAGGTGTTACTACGTGAGCTGGTGGTCAAGGCTCCCATTACAGCCAGTGAAGATCTAGCCCATACTGTCAGTGGAGCCTGAAGAGAGGTTCAGCTCACCAGGTAGTAGGACTGTAGGTCTACTAGAAGACCTGAGTCACAGCTTCCAGTGCCATGTAGCGGCAGATGCTCTAGGAGAATTTAGATGTTCATCTGGATACTCAGATGCCATAATATTTCATGACAGCACCTTCATTTTAACCTCTCTTTGTGACTTGAATGCCTTAATTTGGGCTGTAGAGGAAGACAGCACAGGCCACTTGTGGTTCACATCTCTAAACCTTCTTTTGAAACATCCTTCCCTCATGAAACATGATGGCCGGAGGATGCGGTGGCTTTTTTTCCCCTTTTCTCCTGTAGTATAGTGTTTAGAACATCGTGTAGGGTATGGCACACCCTAATTCAATTTCCTCCTCTGCAGGAGCTGGTTAGCTTTAATCAGCACATTGAGGAATGTGGGAGCATGGTACTTCCCAGCCACCTTGTTCAGGTTATTCCCCTCTATCTTCTGTAATCCCAGTGGCCAATACATTGTGTTGAGGACACTGTTCCCTCTGTGAGGGAATACTTAAATTCTCCTTAAAGGATGCAACATTCTATAAATTGAGATAAAATTGAGGATAAATTGATAGGGTCCCACCAAGCCTTCCCCTTGACCTTGCAAGAAGGGCACTGCTTGAGGAGTAGAAAATCCAGTTCTGAGTTTCTGGATAGGGAAGAGAACTGAAATGACAGTCTAGGCACAATATACCTATCGCATAACGGAGGATGGCAGCTCTGTTTCCAACTGTACTTTGTACAGAGCTTTATCTAGTAGGGATACTTCAGTAATATCTACCAGCTTAGGAGCCTTGGCAGGGAATGCTTAACATGTGTATCCTGTCAGGGCTTACATATATATGAGTGGCTCTGTGCTGTCTGAGGCATTTCTAAATACGCCAAAGAGCTGTCTGTTACATTCACAGAGAATTTTAACATCAGAAACAGAGTCCTCTGCAGACTTTAGGCACCACCTGGAAGAGTCAGCAGCTGAACAAGGAATGTGAGGATTTAGATTTTGGACGTAAGTACCTGAAGTGGCAATTAAGGCACCTAAGTACTTTAATGGCCTTTAACCTCACTGGGCTTCCTTCTTTCCAAATAGGAGAGGACCTTGATTTAGTGATGGGTCCAGTTCAGTAATGCTCTAACTTGCCTAATGTCTATGGTGGACCATGAGGGACAGATTAGAGGCAATATACAGTCTTGAATCACATATGTAAGATAAGAAACATCTGCTAAGGTCTGTTACAAAGAGCTTTTTCCAAGAGTAAGCACTGACTAATGAAGCTCAGGTTTTTCAAACTCTCAAATCTACAATTCTTGTCAGAAGATTTTGTTACAGCACTTAAAAATGAAAAGCAATGGAGTCATAAAACCTGTAAATATTTTAAAAAATGCACCAATTATGATTAAAGTACTCATGGGGGAAGGAAGTTTCACAATTAAAAAAACATATTTTTGAAAGCATATCTTACCTTATAGGTTTCTTCTGGAATTTCAAAAGGTTACTTTTGAAAAAGGTTACTGTTATTTTATGTTCTTCCTGTGCCCAGGTGCTACTTGGTGTGTTATAACATGAAAAGATTTAATTTCAACAGCCTAAACATTTTGTTTTATTTTAGTGATAAGTAGGGGTGGATGCTATTTAACATTAGCTGATTGAAACATTTCCTCATCTTCTCTAGAACAAAGATTATAAAACTGAACTGAATATTTCAATTTTTTTTGTCGTATCAGAATGTGCTTGCCGCAGTAGGAATTGAATTCAAACTGAATCTTTGGACTTATGAAGCAAGCATTTCCCCATATCACATTTTTCAGAATTCTCAAGGAAAATTTTGAAACTATTTATTTTCGTTTTGCACCAAAAAAGAAAATGTTACATGAACTCAGACCTACATGTTCTGTCTAGCTCTGCCCATACATGATATCATCAGCCATTTTTTGCCATCTCTCTGGATTCTTCTACAGTTAAATCTCTTCTAGAGCTTTAGTGCAGGAAGTAGATGCCACTAACAAACTCTGTTGCTCAGTAGTTTCTCTATTAATCTATTCCCAACCTAAAAACATGACCAGTCCTCCGTGTTTTACAGAGACTTATACAATAGTTTAGGTTGGAAGGGGCCTCTGGAGGGCTGTAGTCAAACTCCCTGACCAAAGCAGGGCCAACTTCAATGTTAGATCATGTTTTTCATGGTCTTGTCCTGCTGAGTCTGGAAAATTTCCAAAGATTTTCCAGAGTTTCACCTCTCTCATTGTGAAGATTTGTTTTCCTTATGTCCAGTCTGAACTTCCTCAGTTGCAACTCTTAGCTGCTGCACCTTGTCCTTTCACTGAGAACCTCCAGGAAGAGCCTGGCTCTTCTTTGTAACTGCCCTTCACATATTGGAGGACTGCTAATAGATTGCCCTCCAAGCCTTCTCTTCTCCAGGCTGAGGAAGCCTGGGTCCCTCAGTCTTTTTCTCATATACTATATGCTCCAGCCCCCTGACTGGCTTGGTGGCCTCTGCTGGACTTATTACAGTTTGTTGGTATCTTTCTTGCACTAGGAGAGCCACAGCCGGACACTGTATCCAGATGTGGTCTTACAGGTGCCAAATAGAGAGGAATAATAACTTCCCTTGACCTACTGACTACAATTTTGCAAATACAGCTCAGTATGCAGTCAAATTTCTTTGCTGCAAGGGCACAGCGTTCACTCCTGGACAACTTGTTGTCCACCAGGATCCTCGGGTCCTTTTGTTCAGAGCTTCTTTCTAGTCGGCTTGTCCCCAGGCTGGATGGTTGCATGGGATTGTTCTCTCTGAGTGCAGGACTTTGCATTTATCTTTAGCAAAATTTGTAAAGTTTCTTTGGACCATTCCTCCACTGTGTCAAGATCCTTCTGAACAGCAGCCCTGCCCCCAGCATATCAACCACTGCTCTATTTGGTGTCCCACAAACATGTTGAAGTAACAACCAATATTGACCACACATTAAAGTAACACAGTAAAGTTTTATTTAGCTTAAAGCAGTGTGTAGCCTTCCTTGCTTTTATTTCTGCCCTGTAGTGCTGCATCCTCTACTTGTAGTTCACAATTTCATCCTAATCATTCCTTCCTTGTTGGTGTTCCAAATTCCTGCTTCAGCTTTGTTCATTCCCCTTCTATTCTCACCACCCCATGCCTCCTGCCCAGTTTTCTCTTCCAAACCTTCTTTACCTACTGTGGATTTCCTGCCTGAGAATGTGTTTCTTTCCTTCTCTGGTCTTGTCTCCAGGACCTTGTACACCATGCTCTACTCCATTTTTCAGGACAGTCAGATACACAATATTCTCTGTTGTTGTCACATTCTAGACTGCCTCTTCATAAAGGGACATTGACTGATGGCACCTTTCCCATTTATTACTGAGAAGTTCAATCGCTATCCTGGAGACAATCTAATATCAAAGCAACCGATGACATAGCTTTTGAACCTGGAAAATACGTGTCTTCAATGCAATAACACTAGAAGCAAACAGGAGGAGGAAACCCAGGAAACTAACGTGTTTCTGCAACACAACAAAACAGCCATGATCAATAGCCTGAGAGGAAAGGGACTCTCCTAGTGTTGCAGGATTGTTTCCTCATATTTGCCAAAATTTTGTCTAGTATCATGTTGCATCTGCCGCCAAACGTCTTTTCTTGTGAAAGAATGTTGCACAGCATGATGGGCCCTCTTCAGAAGGCTTTTCTTTGCTTATTCAGTCCCTTTTTCCTCCTGTTTCAGTTTCACCCTGTTTCCTTGGTTACCATAATTTCTGTTTGTCGCCCTCATGAGTTGATTTCCTCCTCTGTTTACATGCGTCACATATTTGTGGGTAGTTAGCATGTCACCCAGCCACGGTGTCCGTGTCTGCCCCTGCCCTTCATAACTCAGCTCTGGCAGGCTCTGTGTCAAGCTTTTCCCACCCCTCTCTCTTGGATGCTCCTCAGCTTCCAGTTACACTTCTCAGTTACCCATTGCGAAGAACTGAATTCAGTTGTACTAAAAACCTTTTTCTCTGTTCCATTTTCCTTTCTTTTTTCATTTCTTCTTCTATCATCCCTCCTTTCTGCTCCTCTATTATCTGCCTCCTAGCATCCCTCCTCACTTTTCCATGAGAAGAGAAGGGCTGAAACTTCACAGATGTCTTCTTACCTCTTGGGTCAAGGGAAGGTAGGTAGGTGCATTTTACTGCCTGTTCCTCTGGAGTATTTCCAGATCTCCACTGCTTTGAGGGAATTACACTTTATTTCCTTCCTTTCCCTTTGCTAACCCTGAGCTCTCTGATGGCTGGCAGCTCCTCTTACCCCTGTTTCCTCCTGCTTCTTGGCAAGTTCTATCTGACCCCTCACCAAGTCATGACCTGCAAGACCAAAATCTGCTCTGGCTGGACAGATGTAGAGTTTCCAGAGAGCTGCAGACCCTAGACTTAATTTTTGTTTATTCCTTATGTTTGCTTTTCCTTTTTCACCCAAATTAAGCCACAACTGTAGGTGAATGATTATTCTGTCAATGAGGAGATATTTAATTCAGTCTTTCTAAGAACAGACTACAGGGCAGAGCAGGCATTATTCAGTAGCTATATTTCAACTCTTTAAATGCTTAACACAACTTTGATGCAGTGGACAACTATCTTCATCAGTGAGGAAAGCTTGTAAGCGAAAGAAAGTAATATTAATCTGGACAGTCTCAGTTTTTCTGTGGCTTATATGAGACAAATTAAAGGAGTTTTGCAAAGAGAGACACTCAGTTCTCTGGAAAATCAGGCTTTCAAGGTTTCAGGATTTGCCAGATGCAGGTCACAAATTAAGGCATCTGAAAGAAATCATTAATTGTGTTTGAAAATCTTGATCAAATTGTTCCACACAAACAGGCATGAAATAGGAATCTGCAGGCACTGGTATAACAATATGGTTATTATTAGAGAAGATCATTTAGCACAGGCTGTTCTAATTTAGGTTAAACAAAGTTAATCCTTAAGTGAGGTATTTTTATACTAGTCTGTGTGTATGTGCACGTTTGCACATGTGTGCACAAACAGAATTGGTAATTGTTTATGGAAAATAAAGATATGGCTAGAGAATACTTTGCCTTGCAAGGTGAGACRTATGTTTTTCTCTCATATCGAGATAGATGCAGAAGAAGATTCAGGCTGTGGTTTTGAGTTGTTTCTTCCCAGTCATGTAAGAAGGTGCTGAATGATTGGGTGGATAGATGAGAACACAAAAGCGAATGCTCTGGGCTCCTAAAACATTAGGAGGCACTGTCTGGTTTTGATGTCCCCAATGGCTAGTCCAGAGCTGACTGTGGTCCTTGCAGAGAGCTCTGTCACCAGTGAATCTGCTGTTAGGGCAAATAATTCTCCGTAGCCATTGTTGTGCCTCATTATTTTTCGTGTTGTCACTATCAGGATGCTTCTGCATAGCAAAGGTAAAGTTAATTCCTGCAGAGAGAAGGGTTGCCAGGACTCTGCACTGCATCCACTTAAGTTCTCAAGGGAGGATGTAGTCTGAGTTAAATAGCTCCTTTGGGACCTCCACTGAAGATAGTAGGCTCTTGTATTCTGCATAGGTATTAGCCTTGGCTTTGCAGGAAAGGCTCACACCTTTGCAAGACAGGACTTCACTTTCCAAGGATGACCAACATGAGTCATGACTTGCTGCACTTTTAGGGACCCTCTCTGGGAATGTTTCTAGTGCTTCAGGTGCCTATATSTGTCTTACCCCACTGCGCAGAAACTTTTCTGGGAACAAACCACAGGAGCCATTCAGTGTCTGAGTGTAGCAAATCATGGTAGGAAACATTTGAAGGATATCTGGTGTCTGAACCTGCCCCATGCAAGTAGCTGCAGAGAGGAAGTCACCTGCTGCATGCAACAGTTATAAAAAAAAAGAAAAAAAGTTTTTTTGGTTGTTTAATCCCAGGCACTGCACTACGTATCCCACAAAGATATTCTCTGGCTTAGTAGCATGGGTTATCTTTGCATTAACAGATGCAGCTGCAAGGACTTTATGAAGCAGTAATGAAAGAAGGTATACACCTAGGTTACAAAATCACAGTCATAACACTACGTATCCTGCCCACCTATTAGGAAGATGGGCTTGACTGGGAGAAAGATGTGTGATAAGTGAGTAGTGCTAGATTTGATCCAGGATCAGATATATCGGAATTCAGGCTTCTTGCAGGCACAAAAGTTGCTGGGGACAGCAAGAGTGAGGGCTGTCGTCTGTGTCCCCTAAGACTTAGTACTGCATTTTGAGGAATAAGAACTTGGAGATCTGCCATTTCTCCCTGTTTTCTCCCTCTTTGTGGCTTTATTCATGCTTTCTTTCCCTTTGCTCTCCCTCACGTTCCTCATCCCATCTACAATAAGGGAACTGGTCAGAGTGGGCTCATGTCACTTCTCGATYGCATATGCTGCTAACAGAGAAATCCAAATGAACCACGTTGCACATTACTCCCGGGGCTTATTCCTCGAGAAATCTGTTTTTGCTCCCATGGAAGTCAATGTGAGTTTAATTAGTCCCAGATGTCTAGTAATAACAAGCACTTCCTTTTCATTCTTTTGGTAGAGCCAAACAAAAGCAGTGTTAAAATTGTTAATTAAATGGGTTTGGCTCTGTCATCAGGTTATTAACTAATTCCAGTCATGGCAGCCAAGCTAATACTGGCTGATGAGATATAATCTTGCTGTGYTCAGCACAAGATGCATGAACTCAGTGTGTGGCTAAATTAGCCTGTGTTTGGACGCACAGCTCCGCTTGCTTTCACACCAAGGAAAAGCTCACTGACTTYGGCATCAGACTTCCAACTAAACCCTGGGATTGCTGCTTGTGCAAACTTTCTCCTGAAAGAATATGAGTTTGAACCAAAGTGTAGTGTTGGCTTTTGTAGATGTTGGATCGGGTCCTATTGCTTCTAACCCCCAGCACAAATGAATTACTCCAACACCACTTGCCTCAATCTTCAGCTGACTTCCTGGACATTCATTGGCTGCACTCTAAAATATTAAGCAGCTGCCTCTGCCTCAGGACTAGAAGACAAAAAAAAAAAAAGAAGAAAGAAAAAAAAAGACTAAGGTGAAGTCTGAACACCATAGAAGAAATAGGAAGACGTGGTTTTTCATCTGTGGAGTATTCCAAGCTGGTGCTTTAATATATTCACATCCCTGTGTATTTTACAAAAACTTGAAGGTGTTTTTATTGTACAAAATCCCACAATGAAAACTACCAGCCAATTTCTTACATAACTGCTTTAAAAATAGAATTATACATCCTTTTGTAGTGTGTTAATTTTGACATTCACTAGCTGGAAGAAACAGAAGCGGAGCAGCAAAYTGACTCTGAATTAACTACCTGGATAGGTTATGGTCAGATCTCTATTTCTCTTATGTGCCATAACATACAGTTCCTGGCATTAATAGAAACCCTGATATAGCTCTTTTGGAAGCCACTGGACCCCTATAGGATGTGGTCAGGCATTGGTGAGTTTATTTTCACTTCAAAAATGTGAATCTGCTATCAGAGTACAGGGCATAACATAACAGTCTGCTTTTAGTAACGTAATAGGTTGACCATGTTAAACCCATCTCAGAATGAGGGTCTACATAATTTTTCATGCAACCAGTCCTCTTGACCATAATCTCTTTCTGGATAGAAAGAGTGGACCTGTAATCTGAATAACGGCCTGGAAATAGGTTCTCCTTACATTGTTTCACACTCATATCTTTAAAAAACCTTTTTGCTGTCTAACCTCCTGTGACCTTTAAAATTAGATATATATATTTTTTTTGCATTGAAATGCAACCATATGCAGTGAGTTCCCAGCAGTCTTCCTCAGAAATATAAACGTATCAGTCCAATGTTAGCTGGCTGAAATTCATTCTCTAAGATATTTTTTTAAAGCGTTCACCCCAGAGATGAATTTCTTCACATTAAACCCAGTTAAATATGTATTGCACGTGAGGGTCAAATTCTTCTCTTTGAGTTGAACTGTGGAACTGTGACCTTCAGAGCAGATCTGGGTGACGTAGATCTGGATGACAGAGCAGATCTGGGTAATGCCGAGTGCAGCTGTTTCACACCTGAGATTTCTGTTGCATCGCTCGTAGGTATTAAGTGACAAGACCAGTGTATTTGGTCACTTCTCTCTCTGGCGTCTTGTCCCAGTGGCTGGAGCAATGTCCTACAAGCAAAAGGAGGTATCCAAAGAGAGTGTCCTACGATTAAAGTCTTTGGTTTCCACAAACAGCTGTGGAATTTCTAAATGGCAGTCATGAACACAACAGACTGGCATGAAACGTGGCTTGCTTGTTTAGCTACATTATTTTGGCTTTGGACGGGAGATTTGCAATCAAATTCAAAAGAATGCATGATCATATTTTGCACCGCAGTGGTGTTGGTTTGTATGATTTCAGTTTAAGAAGGTTTAGGAACTGTTTTTTTTTTTTTTTAACCACTAAGGAAAAAGCAAAGTTCAGACCARAGTGAAATACCTCATGGAGATGCATCATTTTGTGAAGCTTCACGAAGCTTCCCCACCCAGCTGATGTCATCAACTGCCCCACTGACTGTCATAAAAAGGTGATTCAGTTAACATGTTCAATTTACAAAATTTCTTTCTATGCAGGTGACATCAGCAAAGTATCTCTGAGTTTAATGAAAAGTTTCAAGACATCAAAGGTTTTTTTTTCTTTTTTTTGGTCAGATTTAAATTACTAATCCCTTACAACAGCAGGGCTTTATAGGGGTCTCTGCTATGACTATATACACTTTTTAGACAGATCTACTTGTGAATGAAGCAAGTGCAAAATATGACAAATACTCCATTCCCCACAAGCTAGAGCACTATAGTGGTGCAGTTCAGGGGAGTTTTGAAACGGTCTTAAAATCCACAGTTTAAAATCAAAGACAATAATTTTACCCTTCATTTCTACACGCTTGCAGCGTAGCACCTGATTTCTTCAGTTGTCAAGGCATTGTGTGAGCTATGCTTTAAATTGATGGCTAAAGTTCTGCCTGCGGAAGCAAAAAAATGAACCCACTCCAATGATGATCACGGATAACACCAAAACAAATGTTAATATAATAAGAAAGTTGATTTTCTTTAGATCCTCTTTTTCACAGTCTTCTGGTCTAATATTCCCAATGTGCATTTCTTCCTGGTACCCGAAGTTCTGAGTGTACTGGCATGTTAAGTGCTCTACATTGGGGATCTGGACATTTTTGTTCTGGATCATTGATGAAAGCCAGATGTTTCCACAGCAATTGAGTGGGTTCCCAGTGAGATACAAGTTCTTAAGGGAATTTTCTAATGCTAAAATATTGCTGCTCTGTAGCGTACTAAACCTGTTATTCCGTAGGTCCAGAACTTCCAATGGAGAGTCACTACCCCACGTAGGTAGCCAGTTCAGCTGATTTTCAGAGAGGTTTAAATGTTTAAGGTGACTAAAACAAGGCAAGTCAATATTTAGTTCTGCCAGGCTATTGCCATGTAAATACAAATATTCTAGAGACCTTTCCAGTCCTGTTAGTGCTTTAGCTTCTATTTTCAGTCCTGGATTCATGGAGAGATCCAAGACAATCAGGGAAGTCTTATAGAAAGTGTATGCTGGCAGGATGGTCAACATGTTGTCAGCTAGACACAAGTACTGAAGAGCAGGAGAATCAACAAATGATACACAACCACTTTCCTCTCCAGCAAGTCTTTGCTTAGCCAGTCCTGAGTACATGCTGCAAAGGCTGATATTATTGCTCTGTAGATTAAGCAGTTTGAGGCTAGGAAGACGTGAAAAGATATCAAACTGCAGAGTCTGAAGGTGGTTGTTTTGAATATAGATCTCCTTCAAATTTGACAGTGTGCCAGCATCGAGGAAAAGGTTCTGCAAAGCATTGTAGCTCAAGTCAAGGACAGTTAGGGAGACCAGTGTACTGTCATAAGTTACTGCAAAAGTCTGGAGACAGTTTTTACTGAGATTAAGGGTGTGAAGTGACAACATTGATTCAAAGAACTCGTTTGGAATAGATTTAATTTCATTATAACTTAAGTCTAAATATATGAGTTGGGATAAATAAAGAGAACTTTTATTTCTACTTTGCTTCTGATCAAGATGAAAAGATGCATCTAGCCAGTCTTTCTCCATATAGTCCATTTTATTATGAGGGGATTCGGCTGTGAGCTGAATTAAATTCTTTGATAAATTCAGAGTTACCAGCTTATTCACTTGGGGGATGACTGGGAAGGCCTGCAGTTTGTTTTCACTCAGATCCAAGCATCTTAAGCTATACTCATCCTCCGACTTTGTGGTATGGAAGGTCTCAATGCTATTCCTGCTAAGGTCAAGTACCTCCAACTGCCTGAGGTTGAAATCAGAGATGCAAGTAATTGAATTCATGGAGAGATTGAGTTTGGAAAGATTCGCTAGGGTCTCAAAAGCACCTTCTTCTATTTCCATGATGATATTGCTCTGAAGATCTATCTCCAGAAGACTGGGAGATCCCTGAAACATCTTCTGTGATATCATTATAATACTGTTGTCTGCCAAGGAAAGATATTGCAGTGCTGGAGCTTGTTCAATGAAATACTCAGCCATCCCGTTGTAGAGACTGTTGTGGGACAAGTCCAATATTTCCACCTTGGGTAAAAGTCCAATCCCCGCTGTCCCATTCTGAGCAAACTCATATAAATGGTTGTTGGCTAAATTTATTTCCCGCAATCTTGTCATGTGCGCAAAGACTCCGGGCTCGATGAAGCTTATCTGGTTAGAGCTTAAATCCAGGCACTGGAGGGAAGTATAAAATGATAATGGCATTTCAGGGATACTTTGAATCAGGTTTCCAGACAGATCTATTTTGTTTACATTCAGATGGAGTTCGTGAGGGATTTGGTGAAGGTCTTTGCTGTGGCAAAATGCCTGCATGTGTGCCTGCCAGAAAAACAGAGAAAAGGGTTGTCACCTGAGAAATGAACAGTAGCATTGCATGAAATATAAAAAAAAATAACATTCAGCACCCATTCAGATTCTTCTTCTGAAACATTGGTCATATTRTTTTCTTTGAGTGTTCAGACAACAAGCACAACAGTCCTAACACTTCTTTGTAACTTACAGTTAGTACTCATTTCATTTTAAAGATACTTCTGACTTAGACTAGTAGAGTTTTTTCAGCATGGGATACCTGCTATAACTTTGTCCATGATCTCTCCTATATAAATAAACCTACGTGGGAGAACTCAATCAGTAGATTATGGAGATCTAGTATCCAAAATTAGATCTGAAAAGAAACTCTCTAAAGAAATCACTTAGCCCAACTTTCAGCTGGTGTGAGAAAGTTCTCCTTTTTTTTCACCTTTCTCTCAGGCTCATTTTAATAGTCCCAAGTGATGGTGTTTCCTCTTCCCGCTGCAGTCAAACATTGTTTCTGCACTTCTGTTCTGATGTTTAATTTTCTCAACTTTATCCTAAATCACTGTATTAGATTCTGCAACTTTTACTTGCAATAGTAAGTGATATTTAAAAAAGCTCCTCTCTGTTGGTAGGATAGCTCCCGAAGCAAACCATGGAGAAATATATATGCATCCTAGGGCACAAACTTTATTTGTTAGTCACACCCCTCAGGTATTTGTGATCATGTCTTCTTTTAACCACAGCTTAGTTAAGCAATGCATTTTTAACCAAATTAATCCTTCAACTACTCAAACATTTCTGATGCAAACCTCCAAAGTCCTTGAATTTTTCCATCAGCATTTATCTTTTTCCTAAGGCAATAATTCCCTTCTCCTGACATGGGAAGCATACCTTGTGCAGCTCTCCGTATGAGACATTTTTGATACAGCAGGAAAAGGACATAGCATGTAAAACCATGTTTGGGGGGAGGAAAAGCTGTGGTGTGCAATGGGGTCATGCTCTTTCAGGCCACTTTTTGGCAGCACAGTAGAGAAGAACTCAAGTGTCAAAGTCAAATTCATCTCCTAGATGCAAGTCGGAGGTTTTATTGCAGCTAGGACCGAATCTGTGTCCAGAGCAGAATTTGGAGTGTATGCTCATAAGGAACTTCGGAAACGTCAACATAATCACCCTTGCATAAATGTCAAGCTGTATTTTGTTGTTAAGGAGAACATATAACAGCAGGAGGAAGTGGAATGCAAAAGGCTTAAGCAGCATTTAATTTACTGAAGGAAAACTCTCATTACAAATGTATATGGGTGACCGGGTCACGTACTGTTTAYAGAAAGATCAGAAAGAAAAGAAAGAAAAGGTCTGTTGAATCTTAACTTCTGTTGAGAAGCAGAATTCAGATTCCATGACGCAAAGCTTTGTATTAGCTTTTCCGACTCAAAAAATAAAAATAAAAATCAACAACCCTGTTCCCCAAACATCTGTTTCATGCAAAGCTCTAGGTGGATGAACTGGCAGGTCTGTTTAGGAGAAGTGGGGTAATAGCCAGAGTTTCGTGAATCTCTTTTGCATTGTGTGAGTTTTGGAGGCTGCACATGAATGAATGCACCAGAGAAACGTAACAGCACATCCAAACTCTGGATATACACAGGCTGCTCTGCAATCCTTCCCATGATACATCTTGTTCCCAGATAGATGGCCTATTAAAATGTGAGCCCCCTCCTTTTTTCCCTCCAGTCCATTCAGATCTCCCCCAGCTAAACAAATTAGAGAAAGASAGAGGGAATATTCTGGCTTCCCCCAGCCATTAGCTCTTTCCTGCAAGACCATTGTAGAGTTACTTGTCTTGAGCTAAAAAGGAGAAAAAGCTGGGTTAAGCCCAGAGAACCGAAGAATAGAGCAGGAAGTCTCATTTTATCCAGTTTGAGGAAGAGGGAGAAATCAGAAAGATGCAAAAATCTACAGTAAAATAGAAGCAGCCGTTTTGCAGCCCAAGAGAGACGACAAATTTCTTCCCACACTTTGAGCCAGAGCTCAACAAGTGTTGAGCACCCTCTGCTCCCTCTGGGCACCCCTCACCGTAGACAGGGCCTGATCCAAATCCCATCGATGTCAGGCGGCTGGTTTCCACCGATGTCCCTGAGGGTGAGGTCAGCCCCGGTTCACCTTGCAGGATTGGGCCTTTAATCTGCGTGCACTGAACCCTCCATGTGATAAAAGGATGATAAAATCTATACCTCCCACTGTCTGCCATTTGTTCCAATAACATTTCCCCTCCCATTTTTCTGGCTTTCATTCCTTTTCACTGACTATTTTGATCCTCGCTGTATTTCTTATCTCGTCAGTTCTGCACTGTGTTTTCTCCCCTGGGGCTCAAACTGCATTAATTTTGTTATATTCAACACTAGGAAGAAAAGATGAAGCACATCTCCGTGGGACTGAGTGAACAGCATCTGCTTGCATGTGTGTATCTCCCCTCCTCCCCCCCGTAGCCCAGTGGGTTGGCAGCTTGAGTCTGGAAAAGAGGTTTTTGTCTGTCTCACATTCTCACTTCATCAGCTCTGCCAGCGCTGTCACCGGTTTGTTTAAAGCCCATTGGCAGGAGGCGCTGCAGGTGGAGAGCGCTTGGTCCATCCGGTGTCTGGTTCTAATCAGGTGCTGCCCTAAAAACTGGCCCCACAACCCTACAGTTGAGGATCGTTTGGATTCTGGCTCCAGCCACATATCGGCTAACCTGTGGTAACTGGTTGTGCGTTCTTGCACTACCTCGATGCAGGGTGATGCACCGTTAACCACAACCTCTTCTCTTGTATGAAGTATTTGGAAGCTGCTTCCTTGTCAGGTAACATGAACTTGTAGAAACATCTTTCTCTGGGAGGTAAAACATGGACTAGTGGGAACTTCTCTCCTTGCAATGTAAAGTGAGTGAGGTTGAACCTCTTTCCTTGATGTTTAAGCTATGCCTTATTCTCTTGAAAATGGGTAGATTGCTGACAGTCACCTTGGCTCAGCAGATGTGTAATAACTTGTTAAATCAGTGCTGCTCACTCTGATGTCAGGGTTGTGATATGGATTGCTTACTTTCTAAAACCTCTTTGACAAGGCTTTGGTTTAACTAAACGAACACCAGTGGTGAGTCAGAGAAGGGTACAGGTTTCTGACTCACTCACCTCCAGAAGATCTGGGATGAAAGTTTCCATTTCTGATCTTTTGCTATTTTAAAGGTGTCACCACAGGGAAAGTAACATATAAAACAGCGAGACTGTGATGAAAAATCATTCCGCGAAATAACAGGGACTCCCAGTGGGCTTGTCAGCTAACTCAGTAGCTCGCTCTTTCTTTAAGCTGAGCGGAAATGTGTTTGGATTTATACTCTCCCACTTTCATTGGACCAAGTGTTCAGAAAGTGAGGTCTAGTAAAGCTCCATTGAAATTAGCAGTGCTGAGCTATTAATTTATACCAGATGAGAATCCCAGTTGCTGACTACAGAGCGTTTTCCGTCAGTACTGAATTTATCCCAGCCTTGTTGCACACAACCTTGGGTTTTTGGCCTGCACAGYTGGCCTGCCAAAAGCAGTTTACAGTGGAGTTGTGGAAACAAGCAAATGTTTACTTCTCAAGAATCAGCCTAATCTGTGACCCGTCAAGAAATGGGATGGGGCGAATCTCCTTGGATTTTTGCCTGTCTCACCCTGAGTTCATGCGACTGTGATACATGGGATCCAAACTGTCATGTTTACACTGGTTTCATCAGTCTTCCCTCTCCAGCCAATGAACGGAGCTACCCAGTCACCTTCCCAAGATCTTTTTTTATATACTAGGTCTTAATTTCTCTGGAATTCAGGAAGTGCAGTAATACAGAAGGGTGGGCAGGAATGGAATGAGTCCCATAAGGGAGATTTGTACAGCTAGCAAATTATTTTTTTCCCTATTTTGGAAGTTCTTGGGGATTTGTGCTAAACAGCTTCAACATTCAAAAAAACAGATAAGTATTTTTAAATGGCCTATTACTGTCAGCAGTACTGGGATAGGGAAGGGAGCGAGTGAACAGAAGTTCAGCTGTGAAGAACATTTACAATATTGTACCAGGCACTTGCAAAAATTCAAGGGGCAAATTCTGTATGGGAGCCAGAGGCTTCATCACTTTTCTTACCCCCAGATGAAATTAGGAACAACTCCACTGGAAGCAAAGATGTAGCAGGGCAGAAGAGATCAGACTCAGTGTCGTTGCAAAAGGAGGACTGATATGGACGTATTTCACAGAAGATGCTTTATTGAGATTACAATGYGACTTAGGCCTAATATAAAGAAGTAGAATTTAGGTCTAAGTTCTTTTTCTGTCTCTGTTATAGATCCTCTGTGCAGTTTGGGGGAAATCAGGTCATATCTCTGCCAAACAATTCCCCCTCAGAAAAAATGGAGACAATAATCCTTCTTTATGTGCTGTTGCTATGGCGAGGAACAGATGCTGCTTGGGAACAGCCTGCAGAGCATCCATTAGCCGAGCAAAGCCCACCTCTGCATCCAAGGAGAGGTTGGTCCTGGGGGGTGCCTTGGGTTTCCCTTYGCAGAGACCTCAGTTATTGCTACAGCGCCTGCAACAAGGGCGTCCCCACCTTATCTGGGATCTGAAGGGGCCTGTGTAGGGAGATATGCTTACCATGTCACAGGATGTCCCCTCCGTGGCCCGATAGTTGGAGATCCCTCTGTTCACCACTGCCAGGAAGAAGATGACGTACAGTTTCATGGTTCTGCTGGGAAAAGTGATCAGGGTTAGAGTGCAAACTCAACACAGCAGGCAGCTCATGAAGGCATGCGAAAGCTGGAGCCAGAACGTCATCTAGCACAGAGAGGCACGTACGCGGTGCAGTAAATTAACCCACCGACATACCTTCAAGCCTAGTGGGGAAAAGAGAGATTTATATGAGGACTTGAAAGGCAGGTCCAAGGCATTTCATGGGGTTTCCCTGGTGTGATTTGAGCTGCTRCCTGGATGGTATCCAGGTCACCCACCTAACTCCACGTGCCCAAGCCGGGCAGTGTTGTCTGGCATCATGAAGGAGAACAACCATCAAAGACAGAGTTACCTTCCAGAGCTACCTCTTTCTTTACAGAGGCAGCTCAAGTACTTTTAACCAGGTTAGAGTTTTGGGGTGCCAAGTCCTGACCGAAGGGTGGGTGCCACTAAGAAACAACAAGTGCTGGGAACAGTTTCCACAAGTCTCCATTCCTCTCATCACAGAGTGTCGAAGAGCTTTTACATGCTCATTAGTCATAGCGCATCCAGATTTGATGGGCTAATATAAACAGCTTAAATCATGGACTGAGAACTTTTTGTTCAAATCTCATTTTTCCATTTTATACATCCCAGGTACAGACAGACTTTTAAACAGATTTGAAAGCAGATGCCTTAGAGCACAGATATTAAATGGAATGGATTTGTTTGAAATGAAGGCTTCACCAGAGAATTTAACTCTTTGGAAAGCACTCAAAAGAATAAATAGCTGCAAACGGAGCAGTCAGCACTGGTAGGCCTGTTGCTGAGCAGTGGGAGAGAAATGCTAACAAGACTACATGTGTCTAGGTAGATGCTAATGAGATCTCTGAGTCCAAGCATGAGACTTCGATGTCACAACAGGTAACTCAGAAACAATAAAGGAAAGAGTTTTTCAGGAGGAGATGAGGCTGTGCGTGTCTCTCTCAAGCAGGCTGTTCACCAGCAAACAAGTAGTTCAAACCACTGAGTTTCAGCTCCAAGGCTCTTGAAGAGTCATTTACCTTTTAACAGACTGTTCTCAGAGAGGGGAAAATTTAGCAACGTAACGTTTAAGATATACAAAGCACAGCCCTGTGCAGCTGGAGGTGGCGAAGCCTTCAAGCTGAAGTGATCAAATAGGGAGAGTTCAGGCTTGTAGGCAGCACCCTGGCAAAGGGCTATCAGTACCATAAAATACCCAGGGCTATTTTACAGATGGGGAAATCACAGGCACGGGGGCAGTACCTCGCTTAAAGCAAATAGATTTTATCAAAGATGTGCGTGTTCCCCCATCATGAACACCGCCAACACGAGCTCTAGAGATCACCTGTTTATTACAGCCTCTGTTACAAACATGTTGACTTCTGTCTATGTTTGCATGGCCTCTTGCAGGCGGATCTGGGTTAGTCCTGCCCACATCCCGAACCAGTGAGACACACGCCAGCTCTCGACAGGAGTCCATGCAGCAGTGCTTAATTAGCACTGCTCTTGAGCCTTTCCAGGAGCAAGCCTGCATCCGGCTTGCTCAAAGCCAATCTCATTTGCATGTGCCTCCAAAAGGCCGTGTCAACGTACCATTACTCAGCGTCTTCCACCCACAGAGCATCACGAGGCTGGAAGCAAAAGAGAAAAGATGGAATCGTTCCCAGCTGGTGGAGATCCCTCTGCTTAGTCACTGCTTGAGGGATGCGTCTGAAGCTCTGCGTTTCCACAGAGCATGGCGACTGCTGAACAGGTTCACCTGGGGATGAAGTCTCCATGGGACTCCCCCAGATCAGCCTCATTCAGGGTGGGGAACCTGACACCCTGGGACATCYGTTTCTGCCAGTTTCAGTCTCAGTTTCCCCCTCTCCAAAACAAGCATGAACACGCTCATTCTCATGCCTTTTAATTATTGTTTGCAAAATGCTCCAAAATCTTTCTGTGGAGGGAGGAACTGCTGGTACCACCATCTATAATATCTTCRGTGTTCCCCCTTTGTTACACACTCCTGAGGCCTACGGGGAGTGGGTGCTTGTAGACTCTGAGCAAGAAAATTTGTCCAGGGGGTGGAGGGGAGGATGACTTTTATCATTTGGGTATTAGTTTGCTAGAACTGAGAGAAAAGACAGACATACTGATGATGTGTGATTTTTGAAGGCTTTACTCAGAACACTTAAAAGGAAATTGCTTGTGTTTAAATCCAATTAAATAAGATGACAAATTCTCCATGGATATTACCCACAACAGGACACCACCCTAACGGACGGTGTGTGTCCCATGCTGCCTGCAAAGTCTACTCTGTCACACTACCAGTGCAAAAAATGGTCTCTTTGTTTCTTAAATGATAATCTTGGCAGAATCCAGGGTCTTAACATGTTTTGAAAAGTCATAAATTCATAAAGCAACTGGGAAAATAATATATTTCCAACCAAGAACATGACTTAATGGCTTGTTGTGTAAGGCAGATCCATAGCGAGCAAAGAATCTGTCCCTCAGGGCGTTTCTAAGGCAGCTGTCACACTGGAGCCCCAAAGTACTAGAACATGATGATCTCTTCCTCAAAATATTAGACTACATGGACTCAGTCCAGAGCAGGGTAAGCCAGTCCTTATGGTATAGTGCTACATCCTCACCTACAGACATTCCCTTCCCAAGGTCATTTTCAGCTTAGTTGCCCAACTGCAGAGCTTTTCCTGTTTAGATTTTCTCCAAACAACTCTCTTGACCATGCACCCTGCTCGGCAATATCTTGTGTCAAGTACTGTGTCCCCCTCCTCTCTCCCCTCCTGGCAGGTCTCAGCCACCCACCGCCTTTGCCCAGTGCAGCACGTAGAGCTCAAAGGAGCCCATTGACCTCTTGTAGTTTAGCATCATGGACCCTTTGCTGTCACAGGTCCTCACACCAGAGGCACATCCCAACATGTGGCACAGTATGGTGCTGGCTCCCATGCCATGAAAGAGCGAATGCTAGACAAGGCAAAGAAGCCTGCTGGGCACAGCAACTGCCTGCTTGCATTGGGACTGATGGCTCTCACCTTGACTTTCAACACTGGTCTGGGGGCAGCAAAAGCAGTAACTCAACCTAAAGGAGCTTTTATTGCTGTGAGGCTTCCACCAAGTTGAAGCAGCTTCAGTCATGGTGCCGGTTTGCTCACACTGTCAACTGTGGTAAAAACCCCAGCATTTCTCAGAGCTGAACTGAGCTTTGAYCATATTTAATGTCACAACTTTCCGTCACAGTTTGGGAAAATTACCCAGCCCCATTCACAGTTGAAAAATACAGGTGGTTTCAGTGACACCACCAAGGAGTCTTAGCAAGTGGGTAAAGTATTCTGTCATTTAGAAAAAGCATGGTACCCAGGCAGTGTCACTATGTCCCTTTAACAGAGGGGAGGGCAGAAGCAGAGGAGAGCAGTGATTTGCCACAAGACACATTTGAAAACCGTGGTAGAACTAGGATTTAATCTCAGTTTGTCCAGTTCCCACTCTAGAACAAGATTTGCCCCCACCTCTTTTAAATATTAAACTTGAAAAAAATTAATAGATGACATTTGTAGCTAACAACAGCAGCAGCTTCCAATTTTTCCCCAAAAGTATTTTTTTTAACTGCTTAGACAACTTACAGTGAAGTTATTYTGTGCCAAACAGAGGTTAAATAAAAGCGAATACACAAAACACAAAACAAACTCCCCAGGGTCTGATCCTTCTTCAGACAAGAAACTTTGCTTCTGTGTTAGCGCCTTCACTGTTAAAAAGAGTGAATATTTCACATTTACCTTGTTTCAAGGGTTTCTTGCATCCCCAAACACTGCTTATCATGTCTTTGAAAAGCATATCCACGTCTTCAAAACTGATTCAGTCCTGGCACCGATGAAACTGTTCTTCAGCTTCCCATTCACCCATTCAGGATGCAAAGCGGCTTACTCGCAACTTTAGAACTAAGGCATTTTGAGGGAAATAACCTTATTTGGGACAGTGTCTGCTTTAAATTATGTTGCTTGTCTCCCTTTGACTCCTCTCCGGGCTCTTGCTGGGTCCTAGGCACCGCTGCGCTCTGAACAAAGCCAGCTTCTGTACGACATCCTGCAATCCTTGCACGGGACGGGCGTGCGTCGGGAAACTTGGGGATTTTGACAGAGAAACGGGCAGGATTGGGCCCCGGGTTTGCTCAGAGGAATAAGTGACTTATCTTTGCCGGCTGCATTGTTTAACTCTGTGCACAGTGCAGGCGGCGTGTTTACTTTAGGGTTTTGTGTCCGCGCGTCACATTCCTGAAGCGTTGCAGCCCTCCTGCCCCTCCACCTAAATCGCTATCTGCATCTTTATGAAAACGACTTTCGGGGATTCAAGGTTTCGGATTCGCTGTTGATAAATAGAAAGCCCACAGTCTTGAAATCTTTCATGGAAGACATAAACCCTTTTTAGCAACAGTCCCGCTAGTCCAAGAGTGCGATACCAGCCTGATGGAAGGACTGGGATTCGGTATCAGCTACCACGCACCTGACTTGAAGTACCTGTGTGGATTTCTTTGGGGTGATGCAGGAATGAGGGCAATTGATATGAACAAAGAAAGAGGGGTCTGAACGTCCGGATGAGATGTTTAATTTTTGGCAGCGAGTACACAGTGTTCAACCTACCAGACCCGCTAGTAAAAATTCCCATTGCAAAGGGACACTTTTGTCATTCAGAATATGATTTCAGCTTGCCTGAGAGTTCAGCTCTTTATTTATTATTTTGTGCTGCCCTCTAGGGCTGGAGCAGCTGCCTAACTGAGGAGTTTCCTCAGTTCATTTTCCTAATTAATTAAGACTTGCTTCTGGAAAACCTGCCATTGCCCTGATCTCCCCATTGCTGTTTCCCAACCTCGCAAGCCTGGATTGCTGCAATGCACTTCTCCTGCGGTTAAGCTAACATGCCAAAGAGCGGGGCTTTTATCATCTTGTTTGCTTTGCAATGCACGCTGAACATGAGAGGCGTAAGTGCTACRAAGGGGCGGCTGTATATGTGGGTGGAAGAGGGCGTGATTAGGTGCAAGGGATAGAAAAACCCATGTTTAGCTCTCAGGAGGGCTGTTTGTCAATGAGATTAACACAAGCTGGACAGGTTCCCCTTGGCTGGACTCTCATCAAACTAGTTTTGATCAGCTTCTCCTAGCATGTATGGTCTTAAGCTTTCGTTGGTGGGAGCTGGCCACAGCACTGTTTCTTTACTCAATCACTTTGGCATGTTCCCTAGACACAACCCTCCATCTGCTACCCCCTTGGTGGGAGCAGGAAACTCACATTGCAGCTGTACTTGGCCCCCAGGATCGCTGTGGAGTCCAGAAATTTAACTGCCTTTTGGAAGCTCTGGATTTATAGTTCAGCTCATCAGCAGCATGTGATATCACTTGTAATGCACAGCTACTCTTGTTGGGAAGCTTTCGCAAGGAAACCTCAAATATTTGAGGTCTTCAAAAAAAAAAAAAACAACCCATCATCTCTGGTGAAAGGACATTTTGATTTGATTTAGATTTGGGTATGGAATGAAAATATCATGCCTGTAATAAAGAATAGCGAATGTCTTAGATGATTGCAGTGTCACATTTTCCTGCACCTGGATGTTCGGAGCAATTTGCTTTGTGAGGTCAATGGGAAGCTTGGATTCACAGGGGGAAAAACAGCAGGGTTTTTGTTGGTCATTCTTTTTTTAAAAAGTTATATCAGTTCCTTGAGCTGATTTACTGAACTGCCAAGCAGCCGTGCCAGCAGAACTGTGTGGGTGGACTGGACAGAAAGAATGGACAAAGCRAGAGGGAAGGGCATCCACCGACCCTGCTGCTCAGGACTTTGCCCCACTGAAACTGTGACCTCAGAGACGCGCCAACCTTGCTGGGAAAGGAAAGCGGTCTCCTCGCGGTCTCTGCCCTTTCCCAAAAGGGACCTGAAGGGAAAAAATTTCAGAGAGTCTGAAACATTTGTTTGGCTTCTCATTTTCAGTATTTTCATGCTTGCTCTTCTGGACTGGGCCACTTAGCAGTGTACACCCTAAAGCGCTGTTGAAATATTAGCATGGTGTATGCTTGGTACCAGGGCTATAGAACAAGGGCCATTTCCATCAGACAGGTTGGGTCCTCTCCATCAGGTAGATGGAGAAGCAGGCTCTCTCGCCCGTTTCCATCAGGCAGCAAGGGCTTTCCCATCCTTCTGATGTCAGAGGGTTTTCAGAGCACCTGCGACTCTGTGAAATCAGACTTTTCCTGATTTTCCCGCGGTCTCCTCAGTTATCACTGCCTGCTTGGCTCCTGCTGAAGTCAGCTGGAGTTCCTGCCGGCTCCAGGCAAAGCCGGCTGCACCGCGAGGTGCAGCACCAGGTCCCTCTGCCACCGCTGGCTCTCAGTCTCTCGCCACAACAACCCAACCCGGGGTAGGGAGGAAAAGCAAATCCTGGCAGCTGGCTCTCATGAGACTGTCCGTCATCTGCTGCAGATTCCCAAGGGTTTCAGATAAACAAGAATATGTCTTGACGATTATGTGACTTGAACCTCCAGACCTTTTGGAGTCTGTCCATCCCTAACGATGCTGCTTTCTAAGGCACTGCTTTTGGGCTGAGCCCTGTGTCGAGCCACATGAATCAAACTCTCGAGAGAAATAAACAAAACAAACTCCCTGCTTAGAAATAGGTCTGAACTGCAGGGGCAGGAGAGGGGGCGAGTTTTGCTCCCTTGGACTGGAATAGCTCCCTGGTGATTCATCCCACCAGGAAACATTAATATTAACCCTATCAAAAAAATAAACAATCCATGCCATCCTCAGCCAACGCCATCAGGAAGGAGGCACATCTGCAGCTCCTGGGACCTCCCAACGTCTCCAGGAGTTCCCCCTCCTGGCTCAGTTCGCTGGTGCTGTCTTCACRGTGAGGTCTCACGGACCCACCAGGACCACTGCCATGAGCAGATCCGGCCTCCTGGCTCCCCGGTGTCAAGTCCACACATCAAAACTGCTACTCCTACACTGCCTGTATCACCAGTTTTACCCAAATCAGGCCTTTCCTCCTGTCTTTTCAAGCTGCTACCTTCCTTCCCTTTCTCTCACACAGTCCTCCCTGCATGCACTTCTATCAGGCCAGGCAACCAACGGCATTTCCCCCCAACAAAAAAGGATTTCCAGAGGGCATTAGTCTTTCCAATCCACTTGGACAAAAAAGTTAACATAGGGTTTAGCCAGTTCCCTGACTTCATTCACCTTTTCTCTACTCCTTGCTCCAGGAGAGAAACTGAAAATGAGTGAGAATCCCACAAAGTCCATTACCCTGGAGACTTTATAAGAGAGCAATTGGGCAAGAGACAGGAGAAAATACTTCAATGTACAAAACCAGAAATGAACTAACATTTTAAGACAAAACTAAATGAAATATTTACCCTGGAAAACAAAAGTCCTAGAGAAAAGTCAAATCTGGGAAACAAACAAGAACCTTTTCTCACCAACTTAATCTATGTACAGCAAAGACAGAGAGAAACTCATTTTTAAATCCACAATTTTTTCCTTTAACTGCAGGTGGATTCAGTCTTTAAGAAAAGATGTACTCAATTTATATGATCCAAGAAGAGATAAAATGAATCAAGGAAATTTATTTCTGATATATTTGACTTGAATGATACTGAATATCCCTCCTGTGAATTATCCATCATTCTGCTAGTAAAAGGCCAACCACTGATCTATTCACTAAGCTGTAACTAGCTGCTTTAAAAAGAGAAGACTGTTCATGAATTTTTGTTATTGAAAATAAAAGATTTTCAATATTTTAGAATGATAAGGTCATTTTAAAGTTGAAATGATTATATTTTAATAAAAAAATCAGATCTCCACTGTGGTTTAGCTTTGGCTTTTATTCAAGGGAAACACACTTGTACTTTTATGAAAAACACCACAGAGTTTGGCTTTAGAAACTTATCTTTGGCTCTTATATAAGCTGGGATTTTCTAGAACTTTAGAATTTCCAAATAGTGCGTAAACATTAATTCCTCGTGATAACAGTGCAGATGCAGCAAAATCGCTACTATCAGCAAGTCGTCATTCGCCCAAGGTGAGATCCAAGCTGTCAGGATCTTAAGAGTCGAAAAAAATAACTCTGCTGTCTCACATCTCGTACTCCAGCAAGGAGAGTTCAATGACAGCTTTAATAGCGAGAAGACCAGATGATCTCAATAGTACTCTGTTCATTTTATATGGGGACTGTGTGATTTGCCCAAGGCTGTGTTAGGAGTCAGTGTCAGAGAGCTTGGTTAGCAGCATTTAATCAGTGCATGATACTGATATTTCTGCAGCACTCTTGGTTCAGAGCTCCGTAATTCAGTAACACCATAAATAGACTAAAGTCCTGCAAAGAAAGAAAAAACATCTGCCCATCTTCTGTTACTGTTAACACTGAGAATAATAACAAAGAAGAAACATGATAACAGCGTTATTATAAACTAACCGGAGCCTCCTTAACTTAAAGGATCTAAATCACTGTGGTACAAGTCCCAGATGAATTAAATACACAGCCATGCAGATAGAGCCATTTACATAGCGCGTTTAATCAGTTCCTCAGCCTATTCACAAACACAGTATATTTTATTTATACAGTACCTTCCTCATCTGTGCTATTTTTAAAGGCTGCAGCTCTTAGTCACCGAAGCCCCGTTCCCTCCTGCAGGCAAAAGGCAGACAGCTCAACTTTCCAGCAGGCTCCCGGATTCACACGCTTCTCCACGTACCTGCTCTGTGGCTGGAGGAGGAGGTTTCGCCTCTGCTTGCAGCCTTTTGTCTCCCGGACTCTCCCAGCAGCCTTTCCAGCGAAAGCTGAGGAAGAGTTTCCTTGGGGAAGTCGTACCTCTGTTGCATGCCAGCTGACTAAAACTCTGCGAGCTCGGAGAGAAGTTTGAAGTCACAGGGAAAAAAAATACTCCCCATAGACTGGTCCCTGAATTCATTCCTTCGCAGTCATGAGCTCTTATATATTCCCAGGCTCCCATGAGCACGTGAATACATACCTCCGTAATAGTTTTAAAATGTGTGTGTGTCCTCTGCTCTTCTCTTTATTTTCCATTTCGTTCATTCAACCTTGGCTTATTTCCTGCAGTGCCTCAGCTGGTGATTACGCTCCTCTCGTATTGACACATGAAACATTCTGTGAATACCACAAAAATCCCCTCCGCAGGCTTCGGTGACATGTGCTGTCTCTGAAGTTCTGTGTCTGTCCTACAGATGCGAGCGTGTGCTTTAAGCTATACGTACTCCCAGGTACGCTGGGACAGGGCAGGCTGGTGCTTAGGCTGGGGTAAATCACAGCAACCGAAGTGACTGCGGTGGATTTACGGTGGTACGGACACGCAAGCAGAATTGGTCCCTTCAGGGCTGCAGCCTCAGCTTCTGCAGACTGCACACAGAATAGCTGAGGCTGGAGGGGACCCCTGGTCCGACCCTCCTGCTCAAGCAGGGCGAGCTAGAGCACCTCCATTAAAGAGCAAGCCCTAAACTCCAGCTATCCAGGACCGTGTAGGATGGGGCATGAAGGAAGAGGGTGCATCTGACTGAAGTGCCACAGCAGGGTAAATACGTTGCTTCAGGTATCCCAGCTAGCTCTGGTGTCTCTATGGGGCACAGCAGTGTGATGCCCAGATGTACCCTTGGGGGAGAGGATTAATTCAATTTAATGCTTGAATGGGTAATAGCATAAAGGCTTTCTAAAGAGAGCGTTGGGTCAGATTTTGGTTTCTTTTCCTTGGGTGCAAAACTCCATTTCACTTCAGAAGCATTGCCCTTGTGTAAACTGGTGGGAGACCTGAGCATCATCTGTGTTGTCTTCTTATGCTTAGAAGCAGCGCCCTGACATCTAGGCTGGTGTCCACTGGTTCCMTGTCTTATTTTGTAGGAATAAAACCTCCATTGTGGTTTTGTCAGCTCCTGACTGGATCCAGGATGCCTTAAGAAGACATTGAGTCTCAGATCCATCAGCCAAGGCCCCTCAGGCCGTCCCCCCACACCCTGGGAAGGACRGCTGCAAACCTCCCACCTTCTCCCCTGTGAGTGCATGGGGATCTTCTCCCCCCTTGCCATTGCTAACATAAATCTATGGCCCCGCACGCGCATACGTAACAACACAAACAGAAACCTCCGCCAAGACAATGCGCTGTGCACGTGGCTCCCCTGGGGAAGGATGTCACGCGTATGTGACGGATGTTAGTCACGCCGCTTCCCCTGCTAATGGAAGGCACCCTGATGTGACGGGGGTGCTTGCCAAGGAAGGACAAAACCCGTCGGAGGAGATGTTTGGATGCAGCGGTAGGCATTTTTCCCTTTGAGACAGCGATGGGCAAGCACGAGGTGAGACAGCTCTGCTGCAGAAAGGGGCCCTTTGGACCGTGATATGAAACAGCAACAATYCTCACTAAGAAAGGGGTGCTGATTCCCTGCCCTGGAGAACCTCCGTTCTGTCCTGTTTTCCTGGATCTGCTCAGTAAAATCAGATGAAAGCCATGTCCTTCTCATTCCACGTGCCAAGCAGCTTAGCGGGTTCTGCTAAACATATGCTGGGTTCCAGTCCAGAGGCCTTCGCTTCTCTGCAACAGGTTACTGATCATTTTATGTAGCACACAAGCTTTTGTGATTCAGAGTTATTTCAGATCTGTAACATGCTTGGAGACTTTAGATGAAAACATCTACAGATGTGCAAGATGTGGTTAGTTAAATATCACAGTAAATATATTTTGCACATGTTGTTGCAATAAGTATGTAACAAGGGTAATAAATTTAGTAGTAACAAGTATATAATAAATAACAATGAGAATTTTATTATTGCAATAGCTATACATATATGTTTGTGTACATAAGTGTACATATATATACACTTATTAAAGGTCAAATCACTTAACAATTAATAATTGAAAGATTTTTCATTGACTTTTCTTGGCAACTAAAGCAAGTCCTATGGAGAAGCTTGCTTGCATGCAGCAGTCCCAAAATCTTATTCATATCCTCAGAATAGCACTTTCACGGGACGTCATGTTCCTTGAATTCTCCCTCAGTACAGAGATGAATGTCGCCTATTTTTATAAGACTTCATGTACTGGAGCTCCTGTTTTACAGAAAATAAAGCCACCCTCTTAATAAATGTTACCTCTGACAGTAAGTTGAAGGATGGGCATCCTCTTGGGCCTTTGACAGCAATGCTGCTGTTCCAAGAGCATCCTAAGGAGTAACAGCTCGTGTCAGAAATGTTTTTACCTCTAATGTATGTCAATCCCCTAAAAAACAGAACAGGGCAGTGCCRAGATGTAAGCTCGAGGATCTGAAAGCCATAAGGCCAAGGCAGCCCTGTGCAGCACCTGAACTAACTGTCCTTCATCTTTTCGTCATGTGGCACCATGCCTAGTGAATATGGCCATACTGCTTGGTTTGGCATGAGTTTGAYGTTGTCCTGTTGACATACACCTCCACCCAAACTGAAACTCGTCTCTATTTCATGCTGKCTTACTTGGCTGGGACACAGGAAGAGTTCACCAAGGCACAAGGAGGTATTATGTCACCTCCTGTCACCATGCCCACCTGATGGCCAGCTTGTTGTCACAACAGCCAAGGCTGGAGGAGAGCTGTGGACTAATTACTTAGAGAAGTGGGTCCAATAGTATTTTCCAGGTGTTGCACAGCATATAGCAAAAAGATCCATTGCAGAAAGGATAACTGAACCTCCTGAAAACAACATATTTCAACCTCATATAGAAGCTGTAGGAATTATTCCCACAGACCTTGCTGCTGTTAGGCTTCCATCTCTGGTGTGTGGGCTGCAGAGGACATGGGTCAACCTATGGTTGATTCCCTTTGATGCCTGAGGGCTGATGCTTCCAAGGTTACAACTCTCCCACTAAAGGTGTCTGTCCCAGGGAGTGATCACTGGTGCCAACCACACAGACCTAGTCCCCCTCTAGAGCAAGCTGTCTGTGTGCAGTTACATAGCACTTGGATCTCTGGCCCTGGATGGTGTACTCATGGTCCTAAGACTGCTAGTTCACTGTTAAATTTCATTCAAGGTGTCTTTAATAAGGTGGGGACAGTGTGCAAAGCCTTCTGGGATAGTGTAGGAGGGCTGCACAGAGCAGAAAAAGCCAAACTTAATGCAGTCCCTGCAGCAAAGCACCCCCAGAACTAACCCAGCTTGGAGGGAATTAACTGGTTTAATGGGGAAGAGAGCCCAGAGGAGAGCTAATGTGCAATGTGGGTGACCAGGGATCAAGGCCTGGGAGTAAATACGGGAGCCAGGTTATCCAACAGCATAGATATGCCCATGCAAACCCTGTGAATGAACCTAAGGACACTAGGAGGAACATCACACCCTGAAGACTTGTAGGAACATGCCTCCAAAGCTGCTTGCAAGCATCAGCACTGCAATCAGTTCTGCTAAACCTGACATGCACATATGTGCATGTTCCACACTAGGGCAATGAGATGGGGCAACTGGTTAATCCAGCTACAAAAAAGGGGTCACAAGTCTACGCAGGTCACACAAGATCAAGCTTGGCCCATGTCCTTCCAAAGGCTCAACCCTGCCAAGTCTCGTGGGTTTCCCACTCTTCCATGGGAGAGATGAGCAGGCTTGGCTGGTGGGGCTGGCATGGAAACGAGCAGAGGAGCATAAACAGAAACCAAAACTCCCAGCTACTTAGATACTCCAAGACATCGCTGCCAGTATAAGCATCATTATCTTGAGATGACGTTAGTCCAGTTGCTTTTCAGAAATTATGCTAAAAAAAAAAAAAAGAAAGAAACCAGCAAGTCAGAGATGAACTGGCAGTTTTTAATCACTTGCAAAAGATTAGCAGCTGAGCACGTTCACCTCATGCTTAAAATAGGGTGTATCATGTCAACAGGATGCCCATCTCTAATTATAAATGATATTTCCCCAGACTAAACAAAGTTTGAATTTTTATATTTCTGTTCTGTTTCCTCCAGCTCCCATTATAGCCTGTTCTTTTTAAAAAATGCATGAAGAACCAGAAGGCCAAGAACTCCACTCTGGCCACTACCTCTTTTTCTGTTCCAGCTGCTGTTCAGTGAAGCTTGCTGCTGGGCCCATGGAGATGCTTTACATGTCAGGATCCTGGCCTGCCTTGATGCTGACGTTGGTGGAGAGCAGGACGACAGTGTTGTTCCGGTCACCAGGTTAGCTGTGTTTCCTGTCCCRTCTCAACCTCATCATATGGTTCCTGCAGGTCTCAGGCACTGGGTTTTTAGTTGTCCTGGAGGGACGTGCTGCTCTTGGCTTCCCCCCGGACTAAGCCTGGCTTAGTCCCCTGGGATACCAACCACAACCTCCCTCAGGTCCACCTGGCTTTGGACCATGAAGACATTCCTGCTGCGAGTTGTAGACAGAGTCAGTGTGCAGTGAGGCAGAGCCAGTGACTCCAAACAATGCTTTTTTGCTCAGTGTCCAGCAACTCTCTGAGCTTCCAGCCTTGAATATGGCACTTCCAAAATCTCCGTGATTTGGGAGTGCTTACCCCTCTCCCCAAGCACTGTTTTGTCTAGTCCCGGGAAGGCRTTAGTGTCTCTGTTTCTCTTTCTGTCCAGGGGTGAGCTGGCTCTCTGYAGTCTGTCCTGCTCTTCTGTCACACTCTCCCCATATATACTCATATCCACTCATTTTCCTAAAGCTCAAGGTCTCTTTGATCCCAGGCTTAGCTCTGGGAAGAGTTCCTCATTCTGTCCTGCACAGAGGCCTTTTGCTTGTCCCCCTGCCCCTCGATTCACCCATAGGGATGACCAGACACTGTTATCTTAACTCCTTTGAAGCCACAGGTATGCTTCCACAACCACCCACTTTCATCTGCAGAGGAGACATACCTGAGCTCGCTCTAAATCAGCTCCCCATAACCTGAGCAGCTGCAAAATCCACCCGAAAAGCATGATAAATGCATGGCCGGTGACACTCCACACTCACCCATCCAAATGTGGCTGGGGAGGTCAGCTGTGCCCATGCTACAATGCAGTGATTTGTCGAATGGGCATGTTCCTGACTCATTTTGTCCCTGTTTGCTGGCAACCTGTCTCCATGCACTGTTTGATGCTGAGGCACGCAGTGCTTCCAAACTGAAAAAGAAAGCAACCCTCACCTAACAGTGCTTGAGACATYTGTGGAGTGTTGGAAGAACATCGTACACCACATGGAGTGGCAGATGTTGTTGAAACTCCCAGTGCAAGTAGGTACCACTGCAGGATTTAGATGAGGTGGCTTTGGCAAATGACTCAGGAAGGGTCTTCTGCAGAGTGAGAGAGCAAGAAAGGAGACCCAAATACAGTTGTGGAGGGAATAGCCAGATGTGGAGGTTGCTGGGTCATGCGACAGTATCAGTAAGAGAAAAAGAATAAGAAAAATGTGGGCAAAACACCCAGAAAAGAAAAAGTATTACACTAGAGCTGCAGAGAGTCTAATAATTATTGGAGGGCAAGTGTGGTAAAGTGTCATTTGTCTTTGGATTTTGGAAGGCCAAAAGTGTCTTCATGGTCTTCTGGTTTTATTTTCTAATGGTTGTGGGCTGGAGGTTCCCACCAGTCCCCAGGGAAGTTTTTAGCTGCGGCTTGAATGCAGGAGAAGCTGTCAGGCGAATGTCTCAAGAAGGCAAAAATTAGGGCAGAGACCTTCTGTCTTGCACATGTCCTTGCAGCTCTGATGGTCGGAGACAGCTTGCATCCAGCAGCATTTGACCCACACTTTTTGCAGCRTCTCTGAGCTTTGTGTGCTGTTATCTCCAGGGGTGTCTTCTAGTCTGTATTTGAAATATCGCAAGCTTTATCAAAAGATTCAGGAAAATGTGTTCCATGTGACAAATCTGGTTTATCTTGACATGGCAAACCAGACAAGACTGATGTGGTTTCTCTTGCAAATATTTCTCATATCTTTGCCTGCCACTGAAATAACAAGAAGCTCTATGAATCAAGTGGTGCCAAACAAGCTACAGAACAGTTTGCTCTGTCATCTGAGTTAATGGGGTTAAACACCATATTTCTCCCTTCAGATCTCCTAGTCAGTTCAATATGTGAAATATCATTCTTCCTTCTTCCTTTTTTTCATTTTCCTTTGAGTTGGGGAATGAAGAGGAAGGCTGGTCTCTCCCTTTGCATTTTTAGTCCCTGTTTCTGACTCAAACCTCATGAAAATGACTTTATCAGTCACCATGGAGATGAGCAATTTTACTTTTTTGTTGCCCCTTCTCTTTCCACCAGCTACCATGTTAGCTTTGGGCAGGTGGTACCTTACTGCGGCGAAGCCATAGTGAAAGGATTATTGGCATTATATCTGCAAGGCCTTAAAGCTGACCATGAAATGGGTAGCTTTCAGCTCTTGTGGAAAAGGTTTCACCACCATCGGTCAAGAGTATGAACTGCCTTGTTCTTTGCTCTGGCTATACTGATTATTCAGGCAAACACTGAAAAACAGAAGTTTGCAACCATAATCCTAGGAGAGAAGAAGTGACTTAGAAATGCTCTATTTTTGTTATGTTCCTTAAACCCTTTGATCCTTCCCATAGCCCCTTGATCCATCCCTACGTCATCACTTATTGAATGCCTTTTTTTTTCAACAGACAGCTGGATTCTGGATTATTTCCAAAATGTCTTTACTTCCTCTTAAAGATGTTGGCTTTTCTTGAATTATCTAGTGCCCCCCAAAATGATATATTTGGATTTTTTTGCATGAAGGAAAAATGTTGAAACTCTAGTTCCATCCCTAAGTGTGCTCCCTGCTGTGGTCTTGCAGGACATCATGGGAGTCCCTATGCACAGTAGGTCAGGTGAAACATACTCTTGGAGAAGAAAAGCACCTGCACTGTCTAACTAAACCCTCTACTAAACAATGAAATGGGGGGTACAGTGGGAGACATGGGGGAATGACAGAGTTATTTCAGTGGAGAGGTAAAACAAATACAGGGCACAAACCTGAAGGAAACAGCACCTTTTTAATCCTGCTCTTCATCAGTCTCTTTGATTGTTCAAAACCCTGAAAATTTAGTTTGAGGCTGAGCATCTCCTAGATTTTGGAGGTGGGCTGCACTTAGGAAAAGCTTTAGAGCCACTGCACAAACTTCATTTCTTCATTTCATGTCCCCAGTCAAATACAGATAGAAGGACTAATGGCAGCAGCACTGAAGATCTGGGTAAACTGATAAATGACCTCTTGGTCTCCTTTTCCTTATGCAAGTTTGTAACCCCAGAATGATGTCATAGATGTAAGAGATGAGACTTCTCTGATCAGATGTAGACATCTACAAAGTAGACATCTATCAATGAGCCACTCAATCCCAATCTCCTTCACAGCTCATGGAAGAAAATGGAAGCTCTTGGTCATGATTTATCCCATTCTCCAGCAGACATCAAAAATGGGGCAGATGAGTCACCCACAATGAGCTCCTACTTTCTCCTGTGAACATGAAAGGAGTGGAGAGTGACTAACTCAGACACAGATTCAAAATTAAAGGGAATGAGTCTCTCTCAGAGTCAGGAAACAGAAAATAGCCTAGATTTATTGGTGGCTGTGGGTATACCTGCTGCTGGTACAAAGCCCAGCTTTCTACCCCAAGTTGGATATATCACAGTCACTTAAGATACCGTTCAGATTTCCTTGGGAGAAGCAACATTTTTTGCAGGGAGAGGCATTTCTAGAGGTGCTACAAACATTACAAGTGATTTTGCCATTCAGCTGTTGCTTTTGAGCCTATGACATACATCATCCCACTGGTCTAAGTCCTGTGCAGGATTCCTGCCCTGATGAACATCTGTACCCCCACAAAGCATTTCCTTGAGTACGAATGCAAAGATATTTGCTAGCAAATTGGGATCCAGCTTCTGGGATTTGATCCTATATCCTTTCCCCCTCCTCAGATCAAAGGCACTGGGTTTTAGACATCAATCCTTAGAGACTTCATGGGCTGTTATATCTAGAAGGTCATTTGTCATTGTTTGTCTATGCCATATCATAAGCATCCCCTGGCTGGAGGAGTGTGCTTCTTAGGAGTTACTTTCTAGTGATAAGACTCTTGTATTTCTATCTTCTTCATAACAGGAGTGAAAAGGAGAGAAGGTATTTTTTGCTAGTTGTATCTGTCTAGAAGGTCTGTGTTTCTGTGAGGACACCTCACTTGGAACATCTTAATGGATGAAATAGGTGTTCCTTGGTTTCGGAACTATGGGAATGGACACATTGTTTATTTGTCCATGCCAACATTATTAAAATCTAGATCTCACTTGTTTTCAGTTGTCAGGTAATACAGTCTTGATTAATGTTCAGTACACCCCAGAAGAGACCAGTTCTTTTATCTACCGTAAATCAGTGAATATCCACTGACTGCAAAAGAGTAATATTAGCTTATGTCAGTTGAAAAGAGGCAGTGTAAAACTTCCACTGGCCTACCACTTTCTCCTTCACACACACATGCCATTATTACTGTTTCAGCCATAGCACTGAAGAAGTTTCTCACAATTCACATGTGATAGTCCTCTGGTCACTCGGTGATGTACTACTTCCAGCTCAGCCCATYTCATCCTTGAAAAATGCTGAGAATTTCTAAATAAAATAAAATGCCCAGTGCATTGTGCAACATGGGAATTTGCCATACGGCTCAAGRTTCAGGATACAAAAGTCACTGGAGATGCTCAAAGAAAACATTGGCAATATCTTTCTGGACACTGAAAAATACACTCACTGATGTGTGCAGGCAACACATAGGACAATTCATTTACATATACTTTGCCTGCCCTCTGGTGGTGAATGGCTGCTGATTAATTTCATACATATATATATATGTATATGYATAAGCTTTGACATTTATGGCAGAAAATTCTGTCATCTAAATTGCACCTTAAATCTAAACGCTGCAGATAGGAGTAGTAGTTAATTATTGTCATTGGCTGTAACTGGTATTTTTCATCCTGAAGTTATTCCATCTCACTATGACTGTATTTACATTTAGTTCAGTTAAAATAATTCAGTGTGAAAATAATAGAAGTATACTTAAATATTCATTCCAGCTTGGGGAGAGCTGTGGGCTGCTCAAGTGTTCTTTTCTCTCTATAAATAAACCCTGCTGATACTGGGCGAGCTGTACAAAATCAAGAGCAAAATGTTTTTCCGGGTCCAGCTCTTATAGCAAATACAGGACAGCATAAAAATAACTGCAGCAGCATGAATATGCTTTACCCTACACAGTGCTAGCCTGAGTTACCAGGCAGGCTCAGAGAGAAAGCTGGCCTCTGGGCTGAAAGCAGAGTCTGTGTGATTGCTTGGAGGAGATGTATTCCTTCAGTGCCTCTGCGGAGTTTATTTTCAATCCAGGAGCATATTTCCACTCCTTTCCCCTTGGAGCTGCAAACAGCAGAGGGATTTGCCTTGCAGCCCCCTCCATGCCTTTCAGCTTCCCAGACTCTCTGTGTACTAGGGAAAGGCAATCTGTCACTGGCAAGGCAATGAGAAAAAGCAAAAGAGTTCATAAAAATAGTGATGTCTTTTCAGAAAGAAAAGAAGGGTTTAAATAGCAGTAGACTCATCCTTCCCTGCTGAGGTAGCTGCAGGACCTGTGTCTCCTCCCCTATCTTCTCACCCATTTGGTTTTCCTCTGTGGACTGTATCTCTCCTGGCTGATCACCAAGAGGAAGGAGGAGATGGGATGGGACACTCCTAGGACATCAAGATCCAGAGCGAGTCCTCTGTTCTGCCACATGCTGCCAGTATAAGGCACGAGGCATTTCACCCTTCTCTGGTGAAGGAAAGGGAAACAGGTCTTGGAAGAAATGTGTCCAGCACCTACATATGAGCTAGCGAGGATAAGCATGTAAGCGGTATGCAACTCTTGGGTCTTGTGTAAATATAATAAGCATTGCCCCATAAAAGCATGCTCCCAGGCTTTTCTCTTTGGGTATGATCTATTACAGTGGGAAAGACAGCAAAGGTGGCTTCTCAGGCTGTACTCATGTTCAACTAGTTTGAATATTGCTAGTGGGAAGCAAACCAGAGAAATTTCTCATCTAAATTCCTTAATTCAGTACCCAGCATTTCTAAGTGAAACTACAGTCTTCCCTCATTAGAAAAACATCCTTGAGCCCTTGGAGCCCTTGAGATCTGCAAGCCCTTCTGTAGATTTTATTATCCTGATTTCATATTTGCCTTGGACTGTGTTTCAAAGCTAGGCACAAGGATCAGGACACAATTTCACTGGACTCACATAGCCTAGAGAACATGGAGGTAGTGTTCATGGTGTCCAAAACAACCATTTCTAGCTCATTAAACAGTGCTGCGGCTGTACTTTTGGGGGGGTTACTCTGGCTTGTGTTAACTCCATCAATACCAGCAACCAGTTCCAGAGTGATGGACTCAGGCATCTATGCTGATTGCTGGTGGTCCCTAGGCCAACGGGCACCATCCCAAGCAATCTCTGGGCCATGTCTGGAGCCAGAAAAATTTCCACCAGGCAATTTGGGTGTTTGGGAGGAGAAGAGAGTTTAGTAGCTGGCTTCCATGCCAGAATCATGTCATTTAATCATACAGATGTAGCCATTGCTTTCTGAGAAGCATCCTTTTGTGCTTGCTCAGCAAGGCCTTTTATAAGGCTACAGAAGCACCATGCAAGGTGGTTTGCTCTCATTACTTAGGGCCTCCTGAAATTCCTTGCTTGCATGGATGTGGAGAACAATTTGCTAGAGACCTCTCAGGACACAAAACCCACTGAAACTCACCACAGCCAGAGGATTCACCAGCTAGGGAGGTTCTTCACTCAGTATCTTTCCATCTGCCCCTTTTCTACTGGCTGGTCATGTAGGGACAACCATGGCAGATTCATCCCACATAAATGAAGTCATTTTTGTCAGTTAAATCTAACCCCATCTGGTCAGGACATTATTATCCTCATGTTTCCTGTCCCTCTCCACACAGACCAGTGATGGATGGTTTGTTTGCACCCTTCCCAACACCCAGCCACCAGGACAAAGCAACAGCAGCAAGGGAAGAGAAGAAGGTTTTCAGGGTGATCCTTAGTCTCCATAGCCAGAGTGAGGGTGTCCTCTGGGTCACCCTGCAGATCGGGCCTGAGACCTGGACCCACCGTGAGTATCGGGTCGTACTTCCTTCTGGTCCTAACCTTGTTGTTGTCTTGACAGGTGCAATCAACCAAATCAAACTTGATGACAAGTCTTTGTGAATAAACTTTGGCACCTTATTTGGATAACAACCTATGATTATTCCCTCCAGCGCTTTCTTTGTGATGACGGTGTTTGGGGAACTAGAGTTACAGATTTGGCCAGGCAGATGATCACCTCCGCAGGGAGCCCACACATGTAGGTTAAACAAAAGCTCTATTTCCACACAGTGTTCCTGGGACACTGTGCCAAGATTTCACAGACGGATCCAAACAAGGATTGGCAAGGAACGCTTTGCTCCTGTGATGCTTTTTCATTACAAACAGTCCTGAGTCACAGTATGCATGYTGAGAGCCAAACTTGAGTTTCCTTTAAACTCAGAAGTGCTCAGATCGACAATTTTCAGGTTTGTACCTTAAAGCAATAAYGTCTCAGAGCAGAGCTCACTGCAGAGGAGTGTAAGCTGTTTGCTTCCTGCTTGCACAGCACCAGGTTCAAAGGACTCTCAGTCCATGGTCAGAGCCCTCTGGTATTGCTACACAACAAATATTCAATAAGCCATGAAATTTGGGCTATATGCTGCATGGACAATCAGACAGAGCACTGCTCCTGGTGAACAAAGGCCACAAGGCTGGAACTTGAGCCATGCAGTCTGCTTGCTGTCTCCTTTTCCTGCCTACATTTTTCTAACTAGCRTGGAGAAAGGTCAGTTGGTTTCCTGAAGGATTTCAAAATTTTGAAATGCTATGTCAGTTCCAGCTTTCTGAACAAAAAAATAAATAAATAAAGGAAATTGGATATGGAGGTTGGATCCAAGACATCTGCTTCCAGGGTTGCTTTGCAGCTAGATACTGGAATCAGTAACTGAGATAGTCCAACAGATGGGCAGCTGAGGTGTCTGGCAGACACACTGTTAGAAAACCAGACCCTTTTCCATTTGAAAACTGCAGAACGTTTGCAACTTGGCAAATTCTAACAACAACAAAAAGTTTCAACTCTAATAAACGCCTTCTGTTCAAGACCAGCTGGAAATTCATGCATCATAGTGTGGTTTGCATTTGGACATCAGGCCTACATAGATATAACATATTTCAGCTTTGGTCCTTGGGTCTATATCTGTTCGCCCTGAGTGAGCGTACTTATTTTTGGAATCTGTTGTACAGGTTTTTTAACTGCGCCTGCAGTCTGTGTTAACTAGTTTGGCCAATGCATAGCCCTAAGTTGAGGAGAGAGAGTGGCAAAAAGGGGATATGTTTCCTTTGAATAAAATTCTCTTATTGTGTCAATGGAAGTAATCAGTAAAGGAGTACCAACTGATACAATTTTTATTGACTTTCAGGAGATCCTATACAGGTCCTATGCARGAAAGGAGACTACTGAGTGAAGTAATCACAGAGTGAGGGGCAAATGTAATGGACCAAAACTGATGTGAAGGCAGGCAGCAAAGAGGAGGATTAAATGACCAGGGTCCATCATGCATAAACTTATCCACATGGTCYTTGCAGTTCCCTAGTGGGTTTTGTACTGTTTAATATAATTTACTTAGTCACTCAGAAATGTTGGTCAGGAAAGAATGGAGAACAATGATGGACTAAGATTTGTAGATAACRTAAAGTCAGACTTGGGGAGGACTGTGAGGAATACCAGTGAACAWGGAAAGGATGGTAAATAAAATCTGCCAGTGATGCCCATGGCCTTGCACCCGGCTGACGGCCACTGTTATTTGGGGAGGAAGGATGAGGGAGGGGTAAGGGTCTGCCTGTGTGTAGGACCTTGCAGAAGCACSGTTTCAATCGCATGGATAGAAGGGGTGCTCTGACGTCTCCCAGGCATTCGACAAAGGGACAAACCCATTGCTGGTGTGAGGACAAAAGGCTGTGGGGAAGGGAGGGCTCCTGTAGCAGTGACCCTGGAGCTGTCCCTGGCCTCACCCTGAAGGACACATCTTTCTGATGCCAAGGTAAATAACCAGAGCTTTGGGGAAAAGGGACTTACTGATGTCCTTGCTCGAGGGTGTCGGGACAGAGACAGCATTGCTTCATGAGTTCGAAGAGGGGTAATGCTGCAGAAGACCTATCCTTGACCCGACTCCTGCCTTCACCCAGCTGCAGTCCCAAACATCTTGATATCTTCTAATGAGAAATGGACTCTGGGGAGTGATATTTTTCCTTCCCCACCTTAATATCCCCTAGCTTGGGAAACTTTCCCAGACATACAGCCTTGCAGCTGTTGTGATGCCCCATAAATGCTGTGGCCATCCACACCTTCCTTTGATCCTTCTGCATCTCCATATATCTCCACTGCCTGGCTGTCCTGCTGATGGTTTGTGTGTTGTGAGACCCTGGTTTGGGGTCTGCCTCTAAATTAATGCAGAATGGAGTGAATATGTGAACAGGGCTCTCCATAGTATCTTATCTGCACAGGGAGCTGAAAAGTAAGCTGAGATGAAGGTGAAGACTGAAGCAATAACACGAATTTCAGTTAGGAGGGACGGGATCTTTATTGGCATTTGGTTTTAAATCGTTGTTAAAAATACTGTAGACCCTTTAAGAAATATGAACTACATTCAGACAGTGTATATTGTGCACAAATACATCTACAGCTCTCAGCAGGTCTGCAGGATTACATTAAAATTTATCCTGTAACATTAGCAGCAAACCCTCCAGCAATCACATTGTAGTTTTTTGTTGATACAGTTTTCTAGAGTGTGTGCTTCACTATCKGAGAAATCAGACGAGCGACTTGTCCAGAATCACCTGAGAAGTCTTTTGCAGAGCTAGAAAATTTGCATTTGCTGTTTCTAGGCCATATCTTCTTCATCAGAACAACCACACACTAGTTTTAGGAGCAAAAAAAACAAGAAAAGAGCCTGATACAATAAGCACATTTAATATGGAAAGAAGTCCCAAGAGTAAACCTAAACCTGTCTAAACAGAAMAATGCTAGGAAAATATAAATATATTTTATAGCTTTTTAACAGCAGAGGTTATCACACTTAGGGATGAGTCCTTGGCCTCTTCCTGTTGAAATTAAGACAAAAAAATACCACTGGCTTCAAAGAGATTAAGAATTATCCTGGGATTACTAAAGTCGTCAGTGATCAGAATTTTGCTTCTCTGCTCCCCTTTCCCACAGATTTACTATTTTATTTTTTTTTAATAAATTCAAAGAATGTTGTTTATTTTTGAAGACAACAGGCTGAAGAAAGAATCCCAAAACTGCGTGCAATAGGGCTGGTTAAAAACTTTTTGTTTAAATGGTTTTCAGCTGGAAAATTGGGTATATAACTAGCCAACTCTTTTTTCCTAACAATTGTATTTTTCTGCATAAGCATAAACACATTCTCAAAAGATTATTTTTCAGTGAGGAAATAGGAAGTCAAAAGCTGGAGACCATAAAACTGAAATATGTATGTAGATGTTGAAAGAGGGAATATATACATAGTGGTGGTGGGGGGGTTGTTTTGTTTTTTTCCACTTTCATGCTCTTACAAATGTTTAGGTTGGTATTTAATAGAACTAGAACTTCACTCTCCCTCCTGCTCATTGTCACATTACCAGTTAAATGGATCAGTGGGAAGTTATCCAGGAGATGATGGCAGAGCTTCCTGCATCTGCCATGTATGTCTTGTGTGACTGGGGAAAGCCACTTCACCAATTTTATATATATTTTCTGCTCATATGCATCCTCCTTTACATCCATTTTGCCTGTGTGCTGGGAAGCACACGTGTTTCAAAGAGGATTAGCACACACCTACCACCCAGACAAGACAGTGGCAGTTTCCAGACTCAGGGAAAAAGTCAGGGAGTCTAGCATCTCCTCTGAGCCAGTGACGGTGCCTGTGTGGGAGTGAGGTTCACRCAGCTTGACTTTAGTCATCTGTGATGCAGGTTTCTCCACCTGAGCTGATCAGTGCAGCACCTGTCAGTTGATAGCAGGCACTTTTCGGGCATGATTCATCTCACCTGAATGCAGGTGTCTGGGATGGCATTCAGCTTCAGATTAAGACACCCAACTTTAAAGGCGCATCTCATCAAACACGTGTCTAGTATTATTTCAGATCTTAAGATCTGCTGTCTGGTCTCCAGCTGCCACTGCAAAAGGTTTTGGCCTCCTGTAGGTCCTTTATCATATTTGTCAGCTCCATTTGGATGTTGTAGATACCCTAGGACATCCTAAATGGCACTGAGCCCTTGTGTTTAGGCAGCTGAACTGCACTGCAGATGTCTCCATTGGGGTATCTCTGCGTGGACCTTGTGCCTGGGCTGCCACTGCACTAATGGAGACCTTGTCAATACAGTCAACAAAGTTAGTGACTGAGCTAGCCAGATGTAGGCACCCTTTTTAGGGTTAGCTGAACCATCAGGTCCTTGGTCTGTTCTGGCTAGATCTCCGCTGACTGTAACAGAAGCCGAGACACTCAGCACACAGCGAGGTACCTGCATGCAGGGGCCCAGGAAACCCTCCTAGGAAGTGCCTGTTTCTCTCCACTGGCTTTTAGGGGATCCCTGGGTGACTGCCTCAGACTGCTCCATACGGGGCTATATTTTTTCAGATAACTCTCCCCTTGTATGTATTTATGGGTGTTCCTCTGAGTTCGGAGGTCAGTCTTGACAACACATTGGTCTTTCTAAAGAAAAACCCATTTTTGCAATTCTCTATTAGGAGGAAATACCACGCCAAGAGCAGAAGCAGCTCCCTGGCATGTTCCCAGGCTCTGTGCATCCTCTTTTTGAAGCCTGGCATGTAATGCTCTCTTTGAGGACTGTAGAACAAGAAAGAAAATAACACAATCCTCCACATTATGGAAACCCTCTGATTCACACTCTGTGATGAGACTACTCTTTTTTTTAACATGGGAAAACAATGAAAAAGACAGAAGTTATGCAGAAGTTGTTTGACTTTAAACTCACATCTGCAGAGACTAATCTAGATTATATTCCTCCCTGGAATTGTTCCAAAGAAGGCATATTGAGACAGAATTGCCTGCCCCAAATGTCTTCCACAGGACTTTACTTCTTGTATGAATTTGTGAATGGAGGATGAACACAGCATAGAAGGTGAAAGCTTACCTAAGCCCTGTTTGGACAACTGAAGTGTTGTATAAGACTTTTGACAGATGTCTTTCAAGGAACAATTTCTCTCACCTGGAATACCAATTTTCATCACATTGTAGCCAAAAACTGTCATAAATACAGGTGCCATGGAGTAGAATCTCAGGATCAAAGAGCATGAATGAGTTTTCCTCCCATTTTCACTCTTCATGTGTTAACACTCCAGGCACCTTTTACAGTACACGTCTTATACTTGCTATGGTGCATTAGTTCTTCACATAGTACCTTCCTTAGCTTTGTAGAGTCTAGCTTGTCTCATTTTATAAAGATATCTGCCATAACCAGAAAAGGCTTAGCAAGTGGTTGTTGGCTGCTCTTATTTATTGTCCTCCTAAAAACCTGCCCTAGGTGCTCTACTGAGAAGAGTTCAAACAAGGTTTGAGAAAGGTCTTGGTGTTTTCAATGAGGACCTTCTTGTGGTAATACTGATTAAATTACCATATCCGCAAATTTCTTTAGCCTTGCAGGAGAGAGAACAATAGTTCTCAGTGGTTTGTTAGAAGCCACATGCTGAAAAGGAGTAAAAAGCCTGGAATAAGAAGTGGCCAACAACAAAAATATTTATTTGACAGTGATGAAGTGCTCTCTGTGGGAAGTACTGCCTAAAGGCTGAATGCTGGCCCTTTGCAGAAAAGGATTTTTATCCACTGGGAGATTTGCTTGAAGACAAGTATCTTTGAGACCACTAGGAGACTGGGAATGAAAGAGTGGTATGCTTTAGGATTTGCACTGGTTACATGGTGCAGTTTTCATTCCCTGAGCCCCACTTTTGCAGGAAAGAAAATTCTTACGTTATTAGTATTGTTCAGTTAAAGGAACTGCAGAATATCCTTCTGTGCATCTCAATTTTCCAATATCTTGGCATTCTGTTCTCATCCTGCTTTGGGATGAAAAGCATAAAATGTTTTAGATATGTTATATATGTGTCTATAAAGCAAAACAAAATGTTCTTCCAGTTTAGATCTGGAATTGAGAAGATGACATATTTTGACATTTTGATCAGAATCACATTTTGACATTTGGAAGCAAATATTGATTCAAATCAAACCGTTTAATTTCAAAATTGTCATTTTAGTTTGAAAATAGCATCAAAATGGCATTTGCAGATGAAATGTCAATTTGAAAGAAAATGTTTCAATTTGAATTGATGTACAAGAACAAAATATTCTGATTCAAAATCTCCCTTTGTGAGGGAGTCAAAAATTTTTTGTTGTTGTTGTCAAAAATCCTGCCTTGTGGCTTCCACTGCTTTTTATGAAACTAGAGTTTCCTACAACAACAACAACAACAACAAAACTATTGGGAAATGGTTAACCTGTTTTAGCACTTGGCATTGTGGCTGGAATTCAATCCCAAATGCAGCCAAATGTGTTTATGCTGCCACACACACCTACCTAAAATATTATTTGCTCCGCCTTGTGACTGAGATGCTGATGAAGAGGTTGTACTGCCCCTACCATCACTCTCCTCGCTAATAGACCCCTGCCAAAAATTCGCAGATGAAGCCATGATGAATACAGCTCTGAGGCGGTGCCTGATTTTCAACAAGAAATGACTATCAGGATTCATCTGCCTACTCAGTTTCATCCCCCTTTAAGAGCTAAGAGGCTACAGCCATTATATTGCATTCAGCTGGAAGAGGATTAAATGGTGGGGAGTTGGCTCCTCTCTTGGGGTTGACTTCAAGGTGTCAGGCTTGGTCGTACTAGTTCTTTGCTGTGCCCCTGTTAGGTTTCCTCCTCTGCAATACTTATTCCAGTCTCCTTTGTGCTCCTCGTCTCTTTAAAGGTTGCTTTTGTCACTGTCCTCTTTGTGTCCCTCAGGACAGATTTGAGTTTCCTGGTCAGCACGTCCTGCCAGTCGTGTCTGTAAAATGGAGGAGACAGAAGGTGTTAGCAGCCCTGCTCACTAAGAAACAGTCTTTTGTTTTACGTCATTTTGTGTCAGACGACAGCAAAAACAGTAGAGATTCTCAAAGCCATTAAGAAGCATCAGACAAGGAGGGATGTTGGTACAGAGCTGCAGGGACACGGTGGTCCCAATAGGCCCTACAGACACTGAAGTTGTTGCATGGGTTAATGGGATATATAGACCTTTTTATCCAAGGATATTCACTTTACAAATGTAAATTACATTTACATGAAAACAACCAGAGGGTTTCAGCTGCTCGTGAAGAACTTCCCTAAGTGTACATCACTAGCCTGATAAAGTCTCTAACTGCTTATAACAGAGGTTCCCCGTTAATCAGCTATTTCTCTCTGTTTGAGGCCTTTCACTGCCACCATTAGGAAATCTGAAGGTCCAGCTACTTGGGAACCCCACAGCCCCATGGTCAGAGAACCAGCAAGACCTGCCATGCATCTCAGATCCAGCTGCAGATTCAGTGCCTTAACCTGACACTATTCCTGAGACAATAAGCTCTGCTAAGGGCTTAAGAGCTGAGCTAACACAGACGGACTACATCTAGATCCAAGCTACTATATCGATGTGATGGAGCTGTGGTGGGTCATTCAATATGATGCTCTAAGTGTCCATGACATCCAGATTCCACCACGGGTTGGTAGTCTCAGATTTATTACAACATAACAGCGGGTTCAGAGACAAAACAAAAACCAGGGACTGGTAGAAGGCCAGAAGCTGAGTGAGTGGCAGGGCTTGAGGTAGGTCTCAACTCTCTAACTGTCCTGTCCTACATAAAGCATCACTAAATCAAATTTGCTGTGTACAAGAGAGGGAACCGACATTCTGGCTGTTGTAACCTGAAAAAAAGGCAAATCCTAACCCAAACCAATAACACTGTTGTGATTATATAGATATCAATAAGGAGCAGTTGAGAAATTGTTGTATACATATAGAGATTATATGGTTTTAAATTGTACGCACCCCTGCTGTGCACAATGAACAAGCAATGACTTTAGAATAAGAATATGTATAAAAGTGAATAGTCATGAGACTGTAGCAGGGATCTCACAAGCATAAGACAAGAGGCCTTGGAAGGAGAGGAACAGGATGATAACAAAGGCCCCAGGCTTATTCTCACAAATGACCAATTTCTAATATAAAACTGTGCAGGAACTTAATGAAGCTGCCCTAACGACAGCACAGGCAGAGTTGTCTTTAAAGTATAGATAAAACTACAACAAAAACAACTAATAACACTGCAACCAGACCCAGATATGTCAGGCTGATTGCTCTGATATCCTGCACTGTAGCACTATGTATTAAGTACTGTTTTATCACCATTCAAGTGAATTGTATTTTAGCATTTGATTTAAGGTTTTGCAGATGGTGCTTGGTGATCTGTTTACCTACCCTTGAGGACTGGCTATTAAATCTGGGGGCAATACAGGACAGAAGAGTCAGGACCTCCAAACTCAGCACACATTGTGTTCCCTTCACTCTCACTCTCAGTAGGAAACCAAGGACAGCCAAGGACAAAAGACAGAAATGAGATCTAAAGCAAATGCCTGAAGCTTAAGAAATTGCAAATGTATCAACCCAATAACATAAGATTCAGGATTCAGTGTAGGATACCCCAACCATTCATTGAACATTATCATAAACAGCCGAAGCCACTTGTCAAATATGATCACAACCCTTTTGCAACCACTACGTTTCTATTGGGCAAAGAAGCTACGCCTCCCAGTGTGATGCTGGGACATGTCCCTGCATACAAAGAAAAAAGAGATAGGTGATGCAGAGTAGGAGAAAGGGGGAAGAGTGTGATGGAAAAAACAATCAATAGAAGTGAATGCTTGGGTTCTGCAATTCTGGTTTTATTCTTTGGAGAGATCATGCAGGCAAAATCATCTCAGATTATCCCTGACTACTCCAGTGTGGAGGGACTGAACGAGAAAGGGTAAATTGTAATGGCATCAGCTTTCTCTCTAGGGGTGGGTTTCACCTTTGAGGACAGAGTGAATCTTTAGCAAAAACCCTTTATTGAATGAGCTTTCAGACTTAAGTATCAGACCTTAACTGTTGGTCAGCCACATCCTACTAACATATGGTCGGGCCAGCAAGATGCAGTGATTTAGGTATTTACTGTATTACCTGAAGATGAAAGAATCATGAGGAATCTTCTCATACTGAGTGGAGTTCATGGGAAGAGAGATCAGAATAGAGGGAGAGGCAAACTTTCAAGAAAAAGAAAAGAGTCAAAGGATGCCAGACTTATGGGACTGTAGAACTGGGTCAATCCATTATAGATCACTGTGTCTGAGCTACTTGTCTAGTATGCCTCTATTGTTATCAGGGGGAAAAAAAAAACATACTGATGGCATGATTCCTTTCATTCTAAGCTAAATGTCTAAGATAGCTCAGGTGCAGATATTTCCATGGTACAGAACTAAAATTAGCAGAAAAGCCCACAAGAATGCACAAACCAAGGATGTTTCATAGATGCCTGGCCTTGGACTTCATCCTGGATGGAGTGGGATCGTTGGTTATGATGTCCAGCTTGTTCACTATCTCTGGGGGGGTGATGTTGATCAGAACCTTCTCCTCTTGGGTCTATCTTCTCACCTGGCCCAACTAGAAACCTTTGTTGTTTTGAGATGGCATGTGATCAATTTCTGAAAGGGATCATACAATAACATACAATAATAGTAACAGGGGCCAGGACTCGGTCACTTAGGACGTCCTTCCTAGGAATGTGACTTATTTCACATCACTAAGCCATGGAGTAAGCATATGGGAATAAATGGCTGTTAAGGGCACAGCTGTCTACGTTGAAAGCCTTATACCTACAAAAAGAATTGAATTAGGACTGTTGAAAAACTCTAGGTGTAAATGCCTTGTTGATTTTTCTGCTGTTTCCCATGAATTGAGCCAAGTAAGCTAATGAAGACTTTCTCTATAGCTAAAGTTCTCTATAGTGAATTGCTAACCAGCTTTACTCCAGTGCAGAAGTTCATGTCTGTGGGTGATACATGTGCTAAATGCTTTTGTATTAGTAGATGTGCAGTTTGTGTCAGCCAGAGCTAACCCAAGTGAGAGCTCTTTTTTGCCTCTGGCCTTCGAAGAGTAGCTTGTGCTCATAAGATGGAGATCAGCCCAGTGGTCTTCTGTGACTTGGAGTTTCTATTTAACAGCGAGTGTTCACATATGGTAGCGCTTATGCAGGGCTCTGCACATTAAGCCCCGTATTTAAATCTTTCTTCATGAGAAACTTTTGCCCAGCTCTTAGAATAGGGAAAGCCTCAGACAAAACTTTAAAAATCTCTTACGGGAGAGAAAACAGCCTAATAACACCTCCTGCATCTTTAAAAGTCGTGGCTGGGAAAAAGTATTACAGCCAAAAGTGCTCCACTGGGTTTTATCCTTGTGAGAAAATTGGATGGAACCTCAGGCTTTAGAGAAATCTGTCAGCTTGATATTCTGCATCTTAGAGGTGTATCCAGGCACTTAGGACTTTCTTCCAGATCTTCCCTTTTCTGGGAAAGTGTAAATTAAATGAAATTTAAATCATAGGCACTGAGTAAAAGCATTATAGCTGCCTTCAGAGATATTGGAAAGAAAAGCAACCTTACAGCATTCTCATGAGGCGTCAGGTCCTCCACGTGCATGCGTGGGTGTGCATGCGGAAACACTAGCCTTGCTCTAGTAACACTCATCTGATCAGGCACCTCAGGGGATTGAACCTGGAGGAGCCATTTGAGTGTTTAAACACAGGTGTCTAGTGCTGCTTCAGACACAAAAGTGTCCTCTGAAGGGAGGCACCGAAAGACGCTGCTTCACTCTCTGCTGAGCTGTCAAAACGGGCCAACAGCCTCCACTTTCTCTGTCCAATTCATGCTATTATACTCCACATAACTTTTGACTTCCAACTAGATCATCCTAAATCCACATGTATTTTCATATCAGTAGGTACCATATTGATGAATAACAGAGCTGCATCCTGTTTCATGTCATGAGATACGGAATTATGGCTAGGCAGGAAATAGGCATTAAAGACCAGCAACAATAGGCAACTTGGATTCTTCCAGGCTTGAATTCCAGATATATCTCTGTGTTTACCATGGACTCGACTCCTTCTGGCGCGGTACACATCGACATCCAGTGAATCAGTAATACATTGCAGGTAAACACAGTAATACCAAGAATGAGCCTGGCCATAGGTCATAAATTTGTCTGCAGGGAAATCTCCCAACAAGGCTACTACTATCTCTAGACAGCTCTGCTGCTATTCTCAGTAGCTTTTGAATGAGACACTTAAAAAAAAATTGTATATATTTTTAGGAAAAAAAAAAAAAGTGTGACACTAAAACCATCAAAGTGCAGACAAATAACACACAAGCAGACACTAAACAGCAGAGCTACCTTGGGACTGTCCTACAGCTACTACCTCAGATCTAGGCCTTTTTGTCAAGGAGTTTTTCAGCTTTCCTCCTTTTGAACTCTGCAATTTCTTCTGCAGGTAACCCATGAGCTCTACACCTGTAGTGAACATGTAGGCCATTAGAGAGAGAAAACCAGTTCAGTATCATCTACAGTAAAGAATAGACTGTCATGGAGACCAAATGACATGTAAGTGACCTCTGGTGCTAAAAAGGAAAACAAATATTGGGCCTGGTTCAGATTTTATTTACTCCTATCTTATACCACTTCATCTCCACTTATTGCAAAGGATGAGGTTAGCTAATTTAATTTTAATTGTCTCAAAGTTAGGTGCCTGCTCTGAGACAGACATCTTTTGTAGTCTACAAAGCCAGGCACTTCCAGAGGGCTCTTGACACATCTTAGATGCTTATCCCAGGATGAGATGAATGACTTTCTTCCCTGAGGAACTCAAACTAGATAAGTGTTAGATGGCTGAATCCTGATCCTCTGATCCTCCTCATAATTCATCAAAACAAAGAGCAGAGCAAAAGTGCCATGAAGATCTAGCCTTTGGTTAGTCCAGCCCCTCACTCATTGCCTATCCTGCAGGGGCTACACAGTGGAGTTCAAGGAATTTGCCTTTCTTTTCCTGAATGCGGAGTGAAGGTGTATTACAATGATAGCACAATCATTTTTCTTCTGAGCAGTGAAAACACAAGCCCCTGGCTTGAACTTGCAGCAGTCAGCACAGCCTCTGGTTCCTAAGAAAACACAGTTATGGGAGGGAAGGCTCAGGCCCATAGACAGTGCATCTTTACGATTCGGTCCCTCCATACCCCTAGGTGAGAACTACTGCAGCTTGAATTGCCTGGAGACCTCGGTCATCTACATGCATTCGTCCTCTCTGTCCTCCTCTCTGTGTCTCTTTTCCCCCTCACACAAACCTAGTGCTGGAGAAATGTGTGCTGTATTCCAAGGCACAGGTCTCCTGGGCAGCCCATCACATCTCAGCTCTGCAGTCCTGCTCCATCCTGCCCTGGGGCCCTTTCACTGACTGCTCATCCCAAAGCTTCCTCTTCAACCCAGTCAGGATTGTCTCTGTGACTACTTGCTTCTTAGATGTTTTATTGTATTTTGCCCCACATTTCATTGTACTCTTTCAAAGTGACCTTTACCTCCCACTTCACCTCCCAACCACACAGCCTGTCTGGGTGACCCAGGAGAAGCTACTGGGCATATCTGGCACTTTTTAACCATGCCTGAGGCCATACCTGCAAGATAGAATACAATCCACAAACACATCAAGACCCAAAACATAATTTCAGAACCACCCAGAAAGGGCTATGCATTGAATCAGGTATTCCAGACTGTCACTAGCTGACTTTGTTTCCTTTCTGAACACTTCATTTAAGGTTTCTTCATATAGGCAATAATTTTCTAATCTAATATTCTAGCCAGTCTTCTAGAAGCCTCAGCTTCCTCAGAAAGATCCTGTTTAAACATATCAACTGTAACAACTGCATTTCAAGTCAAAGAGCCCTGTTCAAAGGGAGATGAGTCACTGGCTTTCTTATCCTTTTTTCCCCCCAAACAATCAGATTTCAGATAAAATTCTTCTTTCTCATTCTCATTATGCTGTAGCCAGGACCAGAAAACATTTTTTCCTTTATTGTGCTGTCATGTTAGGGGTTCAGAAATCATTTGAAAAGAAAGCATTGATTGCAAAACAAAAACTGTCTGTCTTGACACTGAGTGATCAAGACTATGAGCCAGAATATGCTTTGATTTCTCCAAATAACTCTTCTTACGTGTTATATAAAGTTTATTTGTGAAATGTTGTGATGATATTGTATAATTCCAGCCATGCAAGGACAGCAAAAGTTTTTCAGTGTTTGCTGTACAAGCTCTTTCTTTCTGATTAAAAAATGTATCGACTGAAAAATTTCAAAAGGGGGCCTGAGTAGAAAACTTTTCACTTATGCTCTAGGCAGGTATGGCAACAGCAACAGTAGAGATCCTTCGCAGATCCTCTCCCATCCTGCCAGTGTGCCACAACACAGACATAGTAATCACACAGTTTTGTAGTGGGTAGACTAAGAAACCATGTTGTCCTAGTAGGTGTCTTTTCCTGGCTTGCAACAGGATGCTTCTCATCTGCTACTAGGAGATGGCTTCTTTGAGCATCCTTCACTGCTGTTTGCCCATTTCATTTTAAAACAAGAATCTTGGTACTTTCTCCAAGGTTGGCCCTCATGTATGGGAGGAAGGGATAGAAAAACATCTTCCTATTCCTGGCTGAATCCCCATTTTTAGTGATTTCTCACTTTATTCTGTACTTATCATTTCTGGTGGTGGTAGACTGGGTATTCTCTGGGCTTTTCTGGACTAAACACCTACTGCATGGTTTCCTACAAGAGCAGAGACCTGGCCTTGATGATAACCATCCAAAACTTTCTTATATTCTTTTCCTGGGCAGTGGGCTCATGGTTAAAAGCCCTTTGAGAGGACCTTTGGTCTGTATCTTTCTTTGCTGAATTTTATTCTTCTTTTTGTTTTCTTCCAGTCGACTTTATATAGCTTATTTAAAATAGTGTTAGAAAGGTAAAGATACTAGATACAACTAACTACCTTCTGGGACAGAGGGTTCCTGCTGCTTGAAAGCACTGTGTTCAGTAGTGTCAAAGCAAGGGATTTCAGAACCTAGATCACAGATATTAGAAAGCTAGAAAACCTATTAGGTCACTCATGCCTCTGAAATGTGAAATGAACATGAACCAGGCGCTTGTCTTTTTTTGAATTTCATTGGCTATTGACTATTTCCTGGTACTAGATAATTTATCAGTGCTTTGCCAAAAGCATCTGTAATTCAGCCCAGGTTAGGCTTGTATGTGCTCAGTTTGTATAACCTCATATCTTTTCTGCTGTTTTGAACAAGAGGAGTTCCCCACCAGTGCTGACAAATGGATGCCTGTCCCAGAGCATTGCATGATGCCAGTTCCAGTATCCTGCATTTATAAACTAATAACTTTGTGCTTTCTCAACAACTGCTCTACAGCCCCCAAATTAGTCCCCTGGTATATCCTCAAAGAAACCTCAGAGTCTTCCTTCAAAGCTATCTGACTATGAAACCTCCAAAGCAATCTAGACTACAGGTAGGCTGCCACTCAGCTGCCCAGCAGGCTGTTCTTTGCAATATCACCATCTTTTTTATTTTCACAGAATCACAGAATGGCTGAGTTTGGAAGGGACCTTTAGAGATCATCTGATCCAAACCCTCTGCTTAAGCAGGGTCACGTAGAGCAGGTTGCCCAAGACCTTATCCAGACAGCTTTTAAATATCTCCAAGGATGGAGACTACACAAATGCTCTGCGCAACCTGTTTCAGTGCTCCATCACCCTTACAATAAAAAAGTTTTTCCTTATGTTCTTTCCTTATGTCCATATCTTCTCAATGCCCATCCCAATTTGCCATTGTTTCTTGTGGTAGAGTAAAGGCTACTGGGGAAAAGCCTTTTTCTTTGTCTTCTGTGGGTATAGATGGAGCCTCAATCCACAGGATCCTGAGATGAAGCAATACAAATCCTAACAAGCTACAAGTAAGAAGGAGAAATAATTTCTATTATGAGACAGACATCTGTCAGGGAAGGTGTAGTATCTTGCCTTGGAGCAAGGAAAGGACTAAGGAGCCTATTGAACTCCCTGCTCTGTTTTCTGTGATGCAGAGGTGGCCTAAAGCTCCCATGCAAAACAAGTGTGGTGTCTGAGATTTGACCAGACCTGGAAGGAGAGAGGTTAACCTTCAGAAATGAAAACTCTCCGGAATGCTAGCCAGCACTGCAGTCAGGACATTAACGTTGCACTTTTCAAGTATTCTGAGATTACTCCTGAACCTCCACCCTAACTCAAAAAAATAACATGTGAAAGGGATTCTAACTTGATTTCTTCTAAGCTTTTTAGCTTTGAAAACAGATATACAGGTCTAGCAGCTGGACATAAGGTTTTTCAGAATAGCCTTTTCATTTGATTTTATGCATGGTTAGAAGAAGGCAGAGGTGGTAAGAAGCATTTTAGGTATCTTAATTGAACTACCTTTCTTCTTAATTAAAGTGTTTTGTATCCTGTGTGAGCCACATCACCCACAGCATCTGGGTTTTAAGAGTAATGTGCATTTTTCTGATCCTCCTTACACAGCTTCAAATTTATGAAAGCCTATTGCAGACAATGAAAATCAATGAGAATATTCCAATTAATGTGTCCAAGAAGTCTGTAATTGAGATTAAACAGAGAAGTTGATGAATATCAATTAAATTTAAATTACGTAGGTGCAGTAGTTGTTCTTTTGTTAGTCATGTAGCTGTGGCTTGAGATTCATTTCTAGACAAACGGATGTATTCCCTCAGCAATTTCAGCATTACCAGAAGGGATTGTTTTCACAGTTTTTTACTGAGCCATTAATATTAATCATGTACTTAATTAAATATTCTCCTACATTTTTAAGTTTGCTTGAAATTTATCTTCTAACCTGCATATAGATTCACCTATGTAAAGGTCAAGGATCATTCTCAGGGCCCATCTGGAACGCCAAGACTACTGCAAGCGTAATGATGGCTTGAAGTACAGTAATGAATATCCCTAGACATCTATGAACAGCTTCATGAGCTACATGGTCACATTTTCGCTCATGAATGCCTACCAGAGCTGGACAATTGCCTTCACATGCCAAGAAATCTACTCCTGCCAAGGACTGTCCTTACAGCTAGCTCAGTTTGGCTGATGAAGTCTACATCATCGAAAATAATAGGAAGTTAACACTTTTTTTGGTTTTATCTGCTACCATTACCACAAACAATTGCAGTCAAGGCCTGAAACACCCCACATCTCAAGGGCTATGATTTGTCATAGGCAATAAGTGTCATTAAGCAACTGTGAGTGAGACTAGAGTCAGTCGGTCGATTTGTCCATGTCCATATGAGTTCCAGAAGATAACTCATGGTGTCAGATACAGCCTGGACACAGATCCAGAGATCTTTATGAATATGAAATTGTTCTTCTTAGGGTTACTTTGAGCCCTGTCTTCACATACCACTTCTGTCCCCAGCGTCTGAACCTTAAGTCCATGACCCACAGGTTTCTCTTTCCATAGCGTGGACATGAGACCAAACACAATTGTATTTCCTTTTCTTGCCAAGTACCACCTCTCAGCAGGACCACCACAACTGCTCATCTGTAGATGCTCAGGCCACTCTACTTGCGAAGTAAGACATGGACTCTTCCACTGATACCTAAACAAATGCCATTTTATCTTTCCTGGCAATCTGGCTGTCAGATGGGAAAATGCGAAGCCAAATAGCTCAGTTGTGTTCTCTTACATGATGCTTAGACCGTTATGGAGGGAAATTTCATGGTGACAAGTGAAAGAAGTCCCTCAGAGCGTGCAGCACAGGAAATATCAACATCCAGCCTTGTGTGCATCCAGCATTTTGTGAGCAATAAGCTCTCACATTTCCTCAGAGTAAATGAGAAATGTTCAAGCAAAATGCCCCTCAGGGGGCTGAGCAAATTATGTTAAAAACAGACCTTAAGTGGTCTCATTTAAGTAAAGGGAATGTCCTGTCCTGGGAGTTGAAACTTTCTTCATTAAATCAAATCCCCTTTCCTTGCTGTTTAATACTTAATGAGAGTAATTCCCTGTGGTAGTCTAAGTCAAGAGTTTGGATACAAAGCCAAGCTATGGGCTGAAAATCTCCAGCATACCTCTCAGAGGAGGACTGCTAGCTGCAGTGAGGCATGAGGAATGAGGTGATGAGGAATGTGTCCCACAACCTTACGAACCGGAGGAGAAAATCTGCTGCTACCCACTGATCCCCCTAGATGTGAGGGAACAGATCTCACCAGAATTCATGTAAAGTAAAGACCTAAGGAAAAGAAAAGATGAGTTGCTTCAGAACAGGATGAAAAGATGAATAGGAGTTCATTCAGAACCTCCTTCCTCAGCTCAAAAGCCTACAGATGTGGAAATTCCCACAGGAGTATATCGGGCAGTGGGCTGAGACCACAATATTGAGCAAAAAATGGTCATAACAGAGGAACAATTTTCAGCCTCTCATAAACTGGCATAAAACTGACCCAGCAAGAAAAGTCTGAAAAAACAGGACACCTTGTCTGACATCAGTCCGATAATAGTGCAGGTCTGTGCACAAGCGAGTTCTCCAAATATTTGCTTTGCTTGAAGATGCAGTTACTTGTTTTCCCCTTTTAATTTCTACAGGGTCCCACTTTCATTTTGAGCCCTTCACTAGGACAGATTTGGTTTCGTAAAGCTGTTTGATTTTTTCAGTGACTATTTTCTCATTCATTCAACTGTTGTGTGAGGATCTGTGGGGACAGAAATACTGCAAAAGAACCAGCAAGGCCAGGGCCTTGGGGCAAGAACAGAAGATCGCCTCCCTCTCTGCAACATTACTGGTAGACTCTTCTGAAGCTACACAAGGACACTCAGCAACCCCTGATCCTGGGCATGTGGGGCAATAGGAAGCCAGCACAAGGTAGGCCCTCTCCTATTTAACCTCCAAGCCTGATGTATTTTCTATCATTTGCAGTCCATGTTTAGAAACAGCTCTGACCTATAAATCTGATTAATGAAGGGCAAACATTACCGGGGGCCAGATCTCCCCAACTCTTAGAGGACTGTAGAAGAAACATCAACAGTCAATAGAGGCCCAAGATGCAGCTTTTAAATGGTTAAACCTGGGTGAAATGGGCCTACTTTCAAGGTAGCAGAACTGGTGCTTCCGTGAGTTCATGGCAAGCCAATTCACCTTGCTAATCTGGCAAAGCTCCTCAAAGTTTCTTTTTTCCCATAACAAATACATCATTGGTATCAACACACATTACTCAATAAAAGCTCTTTTCCATCAAAATTACCAATAAATGCCTCCAAGCCTAAGAAATGTGATGTGTTTTTCACAATTACCTTCCAGACGCCTTCTGTCTTTCACCCTGATTGACACTTAAATACCTTGAAAATTACTGCCCAAAATACTGTTACACAAAATCTCTGGGGGCTCCTGAATATATGAAACTCCTGTATAGTTAACCATTATCCACAAAAGGCAGTAAATACCCTCTTTTTACTAAGAGGAAATGAGGCAAAAGTTAGAACAAGATTACTCAGAAAGTCAGAGGCAAAGTAAACACAGACCCTGTTTGCTGTCAGACATCTATCTCTGAGCTAGTCACTGTAGGTTCTCATTATAGTCAATGAAACAGGAATATTTTAAGAGAGATTCATCTCTTTATGTAGAAGTCTAAGTAGGCCAGTCTAATCACATCCTACGAGAGGGTATTTCTGTTTCTTGACTATAAACGGAATCAAGGTTCACTAGCTTTAATAGGGGTCATGACAACAGAGTTGTCAAACAAATCCCACTCCTGTGTTTTATGTCCTGGCCCCAGCATCCTTTGCAGGCGTACAGCATACGACAGCTGAAAGACTACGTCAAGGAATATTCAGTTTGCAAAGCCATCCATTGCAAAGCTACAAAATGGCTTAATGAATTTTGTGTGTGCAACCTTTGCTCATCTCCACTTGTGTGCAGACAACATCATTAAGTCTTTAATTATATAGCTGTGCCACGTGTAAAACACAGAATCTCCTTCTCGTTCTGTTCAGATAGCAACACTACAGAGAAAATTCAGGTTAATACAGTGAATGAGGCTGGTGTTCCCTGGAGGAGCTTGAGGGAAGGAGAGAAAAATCTGAGTGTCGTCCATATGATGATGACACTACAGGCCTAAAAGTGTCACTATCTGTGTGTCTCCCACATGCACACACAGTAGGAAAGAGATTCAGGAGGGAACTCCATAGTGTTCCATCTCCAAGGGACTATGGGGAGGAAACAGTAAGTTTCTTGGGAACTGCATTTAAGGAGAAAAGATGAAACAGTTTTGCCACTTCCGAGTCCCAGTACTATGTCTGAAGAAACATACATCACCTAAGAAAAATGATGTGGATTTGCAAACAGATACCATGGAAAGACAGCAATTCAAACTGTGAAATCCAACAGTGACCTTTTAATGAATATATTGAACCAGTGATGAAGACACACTTACCCTGGCTTCATGTCAGGAGGTTTAGGTAAGGGCTTTAGAAAGCCTTTTTTCCCAACTAGCCAATATGTGTCTTCTACTCCTTTACCCTAAAATTAAAAAGAAAGTTCAGATAAAAAGCAGCTTGTTGACCACCCTCTGCTAGATATGTAACTTCACCACTGGGTTTCTGAGGTCTTAGTATACATTCCAAGAAAGAGCAAAGCTGGAAATTTTGGTGTCTCCTTTACAATGTTTCAGGGATGATTTGAGTTTCGCTGTCCTAAAAGAGGAGGCATTGGTCATACTGCCAAATGACCCTCATTGACCTGAAGGGAGAAATGAGAAACTATAGGTTCTCTAATCATCTTATTTGGCATCATCATTAATTGAGAGGTTTTACAACTGCTAGACTAAGTATCACAATAACCGCTTCACCTCTTTTACACTGATAAATTTAGCTTTTTAAGGTGAGATGCATCTGATGAAATGTAGACATCCATATCGAATTCAATCACCCTTGACTCCTTTTGGGGCCAATGGAGGAAAACAGACACTTCTGGGGTGTGATTCATCTTCACATAAGCTGGACAGTGAAAATAAGTAAGGCTAATATTACCTAAAGTGCGCATTTATCTTCACTGACTTTTTAAAGGTTTCTTTCCATTGACTAAACTTGGAATGACTCCCTCAGATGCAGAGATCTCCACTGCAGACATATAAAGTAGGTGAGATGATTCCACTTTTGATGACAGACTGCTGAGAGATGTGGGGCCATATTCAGACCACCTACTATAGGTGTTTATGGGAAGCAAATCTCCTACTTCTATCTATTGACAGTGCAAGGGGAGAAACAGTGCTTTGAATTATTTAGTGTTGCCCTGCCTTTGGACATTGTGAAAAGTAGCAGCCTCTGCCAGAGGTAGACTAAATAGAGTCCTAAATATCAGTCATATTTCTGGCTGGAAAAAAAATAGGTAAATGTTGAATGCTAAGAGATCCTCTTGTGTTATTAAAAGTCCTCAATTCATACAGTGGGAGGCTTATGAAGGAGGCAGTGCACTCTGCTTTGTCTGTTACGCGAATGTTGAGTAGAATTAGTATAACCAAATTTAAACATCTATAGTATGGATATCTTCATCTGAGCAAATCATCCAGGTACCCTTTGCAGTCAAGGGAAAGAAGGTAGCAGTCAGCTTTTAGCTGTATTCCTCCAACCTGTTTTGAATGCCCACCTTAGTAAGATGCTATAACTGTACCTACAGCTCTCACTGACTAAACAGGGACTATAGACAACTCAGTCAGGTGGAAATGCATACATTGTAGACACCGACTTTGTATCAGATGAATCCTAGCCTCTGTATTTCTCTTTTCAACCAAGTCCTTTATAACTTTGTGAATCCCCTGTCATTATACAATACCTCAAAAAAAGTCATGGTTTGGAACCATGCATTATTCTAAAGTATATCTCCTCTTTCTGTTGTTATTTATCAGTCTTAAGAGTTAAAACAAGCCCTTTCTGAATAATAAATACAGTTGCCTCATACACTCAGCATTCCTCTTTCTTTCTGCCAATATTTTACATTTCTCTGACAATCACTGAGAGACTGGTAAATTCTACTAACGACTTGATTCTGACACTTTACCCTCCCTGAGCAAGGCCTGACTCATGTGAGCAATCCTATTGCAATCAGTGACTCCCTGTTGTTTGCATGTAACTCAAGGACGGTCTGAAACTGAAAGAAATGGTGACAGAACTGGGCTTTACTAAATAGGCAGACTTCGATGTCACGCAGAGCTCTGTCTGCAGGGCAGTAATTGGCAGAAGTATAAATTTCAGCTGGGATGAATTGGTGCATCTTCCCCAGCGTCAGTGGATGCTATTAATTTATCTTAGCTGAGAATCCATCCCAGGGGACTTCCTTCTGACAGGATTTCCCAGCAGTGAGCAGAGTTAAATGCCAAAGCAGTGGTGGCATTTCATGAGAAATCAGATTTCAAGGGCCTGAAAACTTCTTGGATGGAGCTCCAAAGTTGATTAAAGAGCTGTGCTCATATCTGTGATCCAAGGTTCAAATAAACTCTCCCAGAAAAACTTCAGAAACAAAGACCAGGAAAGAAAAATTCACTCAGGAAAAGACATTTTTCTTTTCACTTACCCACTCCATCAGGAATCTACTCACAACAGAGGGTTTCAAATCAAGGTGGCATTGCTGAATGCCTTCCTTTCCTTATCAACCTTTTCAAGACCTTTTTCTGCTTCTAACCCAGGAATAAATTGTTAGATCCAGCACATACAGCTGGCTGTTTGATCCCATGGATTTTTCCATGGTGTTTCAAGAATTACCTCATGTATTCAAATAATGGATGGGGACAGTTTGGGAAGGATTGGAAGGAAGAGTGGTGAATGAAGGCCAAACAAGAGCTTAATATTAAAATTCCTTACGCAAGAAAGCTCCCTATGAAACATTTCCCACAGCCCTGGCCTTCTTACCTTCAATTCTGTTTTTCCCCTAGGTGTGATTTCATAGCCTTCATTTAGAGCCCGAAGTGTATCCACTGTATTTTGGCTGACATGAATTCTGTAAGCTGAGAGTGGAAAGCAAAACAGCTGGATTATTATACTGTACACACGCAGCAAATTCCCCACTGCTTCATACTGGCAAGGAGAAAACTGCTCCAAGGCATGCAGGAGCGTAGCTGTTGTAGCTGTGTGGTGCTCCTCTATGAAGAGTATAGTGCTGATTGATTGATTGGATCCTCCCAGATAAAGCTGTAAAAAGCACAAGGTGAGAGAAGATTTGCACTGGGGATTTTCTGCAGAAGGATGCCAAATAGAGTAACGTGCTGAGAATGGGAAGTCCGGCTCTTAATAAAGACAGTGAAGAGTGTTTGAACAACATTGCTGGCTGGAATCAAGGATGTCATTTTTAATATCTATTGCCACAGCTTAACTAGAGAGTGAGAAAGAAAGGAGAAGCATCCAACGAAAGTCCTGCTCCAGGCACCCAAATGTCTTGGTCCAGACCTGCTTCCCATGAACAGTCATCTGAAAACCAGGTGTTGAGACAAACAGGAGAGAGATGGAATTTGCACAGGGACATAATGAGAATGTGGCTGTGTATCTAGATCTTTCAAATGTATCACACTTTCATTTTCTTCCCCCTTGAAGGGTCTGAGATGAACCAATTAAATTTTTTGCAGAATGATCAGAAAGAACAGCAGTTCAAATATGCAGAGGAGGACCACACTGTTTTGAGCTATATTTCCTGAGAAAATAACCTATAATCCTCCTATTACTATGTATCCATTATATTTCTATTAACATGAAAGGATGGTTTTGTATCTGCAGTGCTCCTGATATTTCCAGTTTCAGTGGGACTTCACATTTTCAAGGATCTAAAACTTGAGAATCTTCAAACATCTGTCTTGCCATTAGGAACCTGCCATCAAAGTATTTACTGCTTTCCACAGCTTTTTAAATTCAATACATGCCTCCTAAAAAAAGTCAGCTATAATCACAAGAAAGACAATTTTTCTTGATTAATGGTTAGTCTAATTGTTAGTCTAATTTATCTAATCAAAATCACTGGAGCTAGAAACGTGAGAATTATATGACAGATTAAAAAAGTTCCAATGTGGTCTATGTACTACAACATATTTCTGGCCTGACAAGTTCTCAAGATTTTAATTTTAAATAGCACAGGCTTCCTGTGGCTTGTGAACTAGACATATTGGCCCATCTCTTAGAGTTGTTAGAAATGTCAAGAAGGAGGCCAGAGAAGAGCAAGGAATAAAATATAAGAGACATATTGTCTTTAGAAATCTCCTTGTACTGAAGGCTTGAACATCAAAAGCATATTCAAAACTCTCTTGTTGACAAGGTTTTAGGATTAAACTCTAATACCATCCAGGGCTCTTACAGATGGGTTAGAAAGTCTTAGAAAAATTAAAAATGAGAAAATTAGAAAATCTCGCAAGACAACTAAAGACACTGCTGTCCGTAGTTGTCTGCTGTGTCATCCACAGGTCAGCCACCATGGTTTACAGATCCATTTGCTCATAGGGTTGCTATTGCTGATGAGTGAAACCATCACAAACTACACCAATAAGCCCTGCACATTGCAGTGCACCGTCGTCTGTGGTCTGCTTTTCCCTCTCTGATTCCAACAGCGTGATGGAAGCACTGCCCACATGTGTTTCACCCCTTGCCTTATACCAGCTGTGACAGGTAGGTACATTATAATGCTGTGCGGGAACAAGGGGACCTCTGCATTGACCTGTCTGAGAGCATGATGTAACTAGCAGCCCCTGTGTAGGAGAAATCTAGGGCAAGATCCACATTAATTTTGATTAATGGGATCCAAATCAGAGGATTGTAATTGGCATGCAGAGTGTGAGTCACACTGAGTCAGTCCGTTTGCAGATCCCATATCGCAGGACCAGACTGAATGTTTGTTTGAGATACTGCATGGAAAAGAGAAGCAAAACTGAATGACCTCCTTGTCTTAAAGGCTGGCCTATGAGGGCAAAGCTGATGCCTGCTGCCCAGGCAGCTTTTAATTTCAATCTTTGGACTTGTCCTTTCACCACTGCTGCTTCCATTGCAATGTTTGTAACTAAAGACACACAGTTCTTCACCTTTCGGGAGAAGTTTGTTAATAACCCAGCCCCACGCACTGTTACAGATACTCACGCAGGCCCGTGGACTCCATCCGTGATGCCGTGTTCACCGTGTCCCCGAAGAGGCAGTACCGTGGCATGGTAAGACCTACCACGCCTGCCACGCAAGGCCCTGGAAAGAGACATCATCTGCATAACCCAACCAATGGTACTGCACAAATCAAGGAGTTCACTGATAGGCAAATCTGACCCACTCCTCTGATATTCGAAAACTACTTCGGAATACAGGAGAAGGATCTTTAAAGATGTTACTGGCTTTGTTGCTTGCTACAAGCCACCGAAGATTAAACGTTGCTCTGGATTGTAGAGTGGTGTTTTATGCCTAACAGACAAAGGTCTTATGTGGAAAGACTTTGGTTGGCTCTCATCTGGGAGAAATTCGTTCACAGTCATCAGAAGCTCAAGCACTATTGAAATCTCATCTTAATCAGCCAGTTCTGACCTCCTTTTCCATCTGGGAAAACTGAAGTTCATATCCTGTGACATGCCCCATGTCCCAGTGAAATAGGGTTTAAAGTCAGCATTGGATCTCAAAAGATGCTGGCAGCACACTGGACCACCCTGTGTCCCCTCCTCGGAAAGGAAGACATCATAAGCTTGCCTGTCTGGCCAAATATTGTTTATTTTTCCTCTCTCTCATTCTTTAGTCAAGACCCACTCCCTTCTAAAGTAGCTCCCAAAGAACTCATGCCAAGTTCTCAGGGAGAGGTATGCATGCAAGATTTACACGAACACGCACACACAGAGCTCAAACTTAAAATGTGACAGCCAAACAGCACAAACAACTGTCATCTGGGGCACTCGGGTCAGCGAATGTTTGGACTGTGTTCTGAAGGATGAGATGCTAAATTTCATCACCTACGTATTAAAAAGTCTGGCTTGCAAAATAAATGCAAAAAAAAAAAAAAAGAAAAAAGAAAAAAATAGAAAACAGAGTGCTTTCAGAAATGTAAGGAGAGGTGGGGCTTCCTGCAGAGAAAAGACAGGCCTCTCTGTATTTTTCATTGAATGCTTTTATGTCACAAGTCTTTTGGAGCTCTGTATGTAGCTCTTCAATTTCATGATTATTCTGGGTTAATACTTAGCAAAGCTGATCTCTAGAAAATCTTTTCCCATGAAAGATTACAAGACATGTGAATGTAGTACATCATCAACAGTATTTGAAAGTATACTATAGATAAGAAAAGATTTTTGATAATACAAAATGTTGTATATATATTTTTTTTAATAATTGTAGCCTAATTTAGAAGTGATCAGTTACTCATTGGCTGCTGAGTATTGATGACAATGTAACAAAGCAGGTAATTTTACCATGATTTTAACGTTAGTCACAAAACTGATTCTTCAGAGAGTTTTCATATGTATCTTAAAGCCAGTGAAACTCTATTAAGGCACATACATATGCACACGAATTTTAGCTCTCAATCTAACCCATTTATTCATTTGAATAAAAAGCACTTTGAAATACACCATTCTTGCAAAGTTGAAAAACATGGAGAACTTTCCAATAGCTCCTTTTTGCTGTAACCCTTGAAAAATCATTTCTGGAAACTCAAAGTAGCACTATTTTAACCCAATTTATAGAGGATGCAAACTAGAGGTAAAACCGGTTTTAACTCCTGCCCAATGAGGCATCACTTGCTTAAAGTTTAAGAAAAAAAGAGGAAGACTACCATACCAATACCAAGAGTGTTGCAAGGACTTAAACAGCTTATGTGATCTGAACACAGCATGTGGGTAACACTGGTGATCAGGAGAGTCTCATTTAATGGTTTTGCTGCCGCTAATGCACTCTGCGACTTTGGGTAAGTCACTGCAAGGCTGAGTCCCTTTTGATTTCATTCCCACCTTTTTAATGCTCTCTATTTTGATTCAAGCTCTTCAGGAGAGGAACTAAGCATTAAAGGAAGCTTTTGCAGGGTCTGGTTTGGGAAGTCTATAGGCACCTCTATAGCACAACTGTAAAGGCACTGTTAATACTCCTAGGTCAAGGACTTAAGGCTTACCTAACTGATCATTAATGTGTGCTCATCAGTGTGGCATATGCATAAATAAAGGGTCTCACTGGAAGCCTTTTAATGCATACTTCAGTAAGAACTTTCTCTGAGAGAACATTAGCTCATATAGCATAGGCTTGCTTTATTTTGTGATAATAACATGACTGCAGCACTCAGAAATCTCAGTATGGATCAAAGCTCCTTCTGGGCTATGTGCTGTAAGGACACAAATAAATGGTTCTTGTTGAAAAAGACAGCCCTCACTGCACAGGGAATTTATTCTGTTTTAAGAAGTATAAATTCAGGTAGCTGAGCTCCCACTGTAGCCACTGGAAATCAGGTCAGTGCAGTCAACGGAGCCATAAGAGACTTTCAGCTCACCTTAAAGCAGACTCCCGCAGCTGAAATGGCTCTCCAGGGTCTGCTTACCATATCTGCCGGATCTCCACTGACTACACAGGGAGCACAGGTCCCTAACACTCCTGCAAACACCTCCGTGTGGAAGCCTAAATCTAAGTTTCCTAATCAGTCAGGTCAATCATCCAGTCATTTCCATGAAGCTCACATCCTTAGAGAGGCAAGATTTTTAGGGTTTTCTAGAGCATCGCTTCTTAGCTTGTCTTTCGGTTGCAGAAAGTTATTATTCAACTCAAAACCAGCCTTAACATCTAAGGACGACAAAAGGATTGCTCTTCGTTGAATGTGTCCAAGAGTTAATTCACTTGCTGCCTTCGCTGCCTGTGTGTGTTCCCCCTTGTCTAGACAGCCTCAATAAGGACTAACAAAAAACTTCCAGAGATAAATCTCCCATAGTAACAACTTTCAGAGGAAACCAGACACTCTGCAATGAGAACGTTTTGGCCTAGTTGTTTAATTATACAAGGTTTCTAGTTTGTTTTTAAATATCTTTTTGCCAGGGGTTGCAGAGTCAGTTAATGAGCTGTGCTGGCTAAACCTCTGCAAGAGCCATCAGCGATGCTGTGGAGGTTAATAAGCTCGACTGAAGCGTGGGGCTGCCTGCCAGAGAGCCTGACTGATAAACAGGGCCAGCTAAGCCTCCACGGAAAAGCTCATCTTCTTGCCACTGCTCTCCCCCGCCATCCAGCTCCAGCCCAGATATGGCCAGCATGGAAGTAGCTGAGTCAGCTGAGTTTCTCTGGACCGGCAGTCAAGTCGAGAAAAGACAGCCAAGAGTCCAGAGCGCTTTTAAAAAAGTGGAAAAACAGACAACTGACCTTCTTGTCCCCCTCGTCTTACCCATGCACTGCCACAAGCGGGCCATGAGCACTGGCCAGCAGGAGGTCCCAGCTCTCTGTTGGGGTGGAAGTGGACGTGATAGCCCAGGAGGGATGGGGATGGGGCAGCCCACGCCACAGTGGCATTTCCTGCACTTTCAGGAAGGGGATCATGAGATTTTTTTTCAGCACCAGGTTCCAGAAGGCAGTGGGACCACAAAAATGATGGTTCACACCCATTCTCCAGTCTTTCCAAGCTGGCGAAAATGTTAGCCAAGCCCTCCTCTCGCCACGTGTTTCTTCATGATGCTGGTGATTCCCTCTTAGGGTTTCTTTCCTCAGGAGCAATGGGGTTTAGGGTTAATCAAACTCCATTTTCAGGGCACTTGCTTGGAAGGCTGGTTTGCTTTGGAGCACGTATTTCTTCCTGCTCCCATGACAGAAGAACGTTGCCAGATCTGTGCAAAACAAGATCTGGTTTCTGGTTCTTTAAAAAGAAAACACTAACAGTTTCCCCTTTTCCTCTCACACCCTGCACAACAGCTCACGGCAAAATCGCTTTCCAGACACCCAGAGTTCATAAAAAGAAGAAAAAGCATAACTAACCCCCTGTTCACTTCACCTAGGGACAGATTTTTGGCTGGGTGTATGGAAGGCACATTGCAAAACCTCTATCAACAGGCAGCAGCAGATGTTGCACACCGAATTCTTCTCTTTCTGTGTTGAAAATGTACTGCCAGTGCTCCAGAGACTCCTGCTCTGGGGAAGACAAGTCAGGGTCTTATTCTCGTCTGATTGCTACCAGAGTGTAAAACTCACAGTGCTCCTGCAATCACTCCTTTATGCTTCATACTTCTGTGAAGGACCAGCTAAGACCCTCAAATTGCAAAGAAAACAGTGGGGACATGACTTTTCAGACATAACTCCCAAAAAAGAAATTATATGGTCTAGGAGATATAAGGTATTGATTTTAGCTCTGCTCAAGTCACAGCTCTCTTCTTGGGGCTTTCTGGGTGAGACATTGCCTTTTCTCTGCTTTTGTTTCCCTAGTATACAATAGGGACCAGGACACTGACTTCTCCTGTAAAGCATCTGCAGTGCCAAGTCTGTAAAAAAGTGGGCATTAGTAGTTAGCCGGTAGGAGTCAAAAAAAAACARAAACAAAAACAAAAAAAAGCTGTAATAGTGTATCAGACTCCTGGATAATCTTATTCATTCTTCTTCTTCCAGCAATGGCCAATACCTGGTACTTCAGAGGAAGATGCAAGAAGCCCAGTAATGAACAGCTGGGAAAAACATATTAGTGGATGACTGTGATTTAAATAATGAAGGTTTATATTCTTCTAAAAATATTGACTCTATGATAACAGCAGATGTCTCTTCCTCCATTTAAAATCCCAGTCATACTTTCAGTTATATGATGACTGCAGTCTTACTGTTTTTTTTGTTTTGTTTTTGTTTTTTTTTCTCTGAAGTTTAATTATGCTTTGCATAAAAAAAGAACTTCCTCTTTTCTTTTTAAACCTGCTAATCTATTGTTCATTGAATAGCTTCTAACTTCTGGTTTAAGAAAAGAGATAATTTACTTTCTTTATAACATACTTCTTTTTTTTTTTTTTTACAGCTGTACCATATATTCTTCTAGTAATATCCTATCTGTAGCAAATCTCCCCAGCCTCTTCATTGTCTCACTTTATATGAATGTTTTTCTATGTTTTTCTATTTCAGAACAGAGTTACAAAGACATCACTGGGTGTCTCCATATGACACCAGTGAAAATCTTGTGGCACATCAAAGAGTTATCCTTACAACTTAACCCTTGGGACTAATGCATCTGATGCAGCTTCTGACTGTGACAGAATACACAATTTCTCCCCCTAATGATACGGAGCCATTTTTGTGTTTGAAGTTTGTGCTTCCATTTTAATGCTCTTGTTGCTACGGAAGATTTTTAAGCATCATCTAGGGATGCTTGTTCTGGGGTGAGTGGGGAGAAAGCGTTCAAAGCTGGAAAGACAATTGTGAAGAAGTTCTTTGATGTTCAGGCACGGGCGAGTGCTGCTSCTTACCTGTGTGCAGCCCTATCCGTATCCTGAGGGGAGTGTCAGGCATGTGTCTCATCTTGAAGGTTCCCACTGAGCTGAGAATGTCCAGGGACATGTTGGCTATTTCAGCAGCGTGTTTGTTTCCATTTCGTTTTGGGAGTCCTGAGGCAACCATGTAAGCATCACCAATTGTCTCCACCTGACAAACACCATGACATTATTAGAAAAAAATTAAAAGAAAGGAGAAAAAAGAAAAATTGGGGAAAGAGCAGTGGAATAAAACTGCAGGAATGTTTGACTCAGGGATGATTTGATCTCCATGTCCAGGTGCTTCTCACCTTGTAAACATCGTGGTTGCCAAGGACAGCATCAAACAGAGTGTAAAGGTCATTCAGGAGGTCAACTACTTCGATGGGTTCACTGAGGGCGGAGATGGTTGTGAAGCCCACGATGTCGCTGAAATAGATGGTGACCTGGTCAAAATACTCTGGCTCCACAGTGCCACCGGTCTTGAGGGCTTCTGCCACTGATCTGAAATGACAAAGTGAGGAAAGATGACATGGCAAGGGCTCTTGTCTTAGCACACCCAAGATCTCAAACTCTCTCCTCCTACTATGCCCAAAAGACCTTCCAATAAATAGAAGGGTCTATAGGGCTCTAAGAACTGCCAATGAAAGCAAAGTTACTTTCTTTGATTGGAAGGTGCTTGACAAAAATTGGAGGTCTGGTCTGCAAACTTTCTCAGCTCTGGGGAACTCTTTGGTCCAATCTGGCTATATGGTGACACAAGGTTTTTTACCATCTAAAGTACCAGTACTTACGGGGGGAGCATTTGTGACAGGAGTTTCTCTGTCTTCTGTTTTTCAATCTCTAGCTCTTCAGTCCGCTCCCTGATTAAATCTTCCAAGTTGCTTGAATATTCCTCAAGCATTCTGAGCATTGAGTCAATGATATTGGTCTTTTTGCCTTTGTTGATGGTTTTGAACTGGAAAATCAAACTGGAGAGTTATTTCCCCATCTCATTAAACCATTGTAGTACTACAAATTTGTAAAGGAACAAAAAGCAAAGACTTATTTTAAAGGAAGAATACTAAAGGCTGGCTTTGCCAAGGGTAAAACTTCAAACAATAAAGAAACAGGCACACTAGCTTGTGAACTTGCATCATTAACTATAGAAACTGTTTGGGGGCATATTGCTCCTCTATGACCTTTCACTGAGTGTTAAGCCAAACATCACCTCCCATGGGATGACAGCACATATGTGAACTGTGAGGAAGTCTTAGCATGCTGCTGGTTTGCACCCTCGTTTATCCCATGATAACTTCACTGGTTATGACCAACCTTTCAACTGCAACCCTTTGCATTTAGATCTGCAAATATCAGGGCAGGGAATAGGCAATATTTACAACCTGCTTTTGTCTTATTGGTCTTAAAGCCACCTTTGTATGCATGCATGTATGTGTACTGCCACTCCCCCACCCCGATTCCATGTTGCGTTATGCTCTCTGCTCTTGAGCTGAAGCTCAGCATCTGGTCCATTTGGACAAATCGTGGCTTCAGATGTTGCCTTAGACTCAGCAGTGGAGTTGCATGGATGTAAAATTAATTATAGTTGCATCGAATTGAAGGGTAGAATTGGATTATCTAGTTTGACCTTTTAAGAACATAGGAACAGCATTCCTGGATCAGACCAAGGGTTTATTTTGCCAGTTCCTGTCCATGAGAGTGGCCAGTAACAGATGTCTAGGGAAGATGTTGAAAGAGAGCTCATGTACAGTCATATTTCCCTTGGATATGCTCCCAGCCTCCACCAATTTGCAATTCAAAGGTTTCCTAAGCCAAATGTTGTATCTTTGTGTTTAACAGCCCTTGGTGAATTTTCCTTTCATTAATTTGTCTAATTGCCTTTTAAACACTTGGAAACATCCTGTGGCAACAAGTTCTGCAATTTACATATGCACCATGTGAAGAAATATCTCCCTCTGTTTCCTCTGAGTCATTTTGCTCATTTAATTTGATGTCCCTAGTTCCTGTATTACGAGAAATGATAAACTCTTGTTCCCTAATCACCTTCTCTATAGCACTCATGATTTCATAGATGTTTTTCATATCTGCCCTCAGCTGCCTCTTCTCCAGGCCAAAGTCTTAGTCTGGTCAGCCATTCCTTGGCATCAAGGGTCATTTAACCTCATTCAGTTTGCTGTCAGTTTGGGATTTTACAAATCTCTGACAATGTTACTAAGAAGAAATAAAAAGGTCTTTCTGTCAGACTTTAAAAGATCAAGCAACATTTTGATCTGGAGGTGCGAACATAATTTGCAGCTTTTTGATCTCCATGACACCATCAGGGCAGGTGCGTTGCAGACATGAGGACACCAGTCCTGCATCACACCCTTGCGTGGTAGTGCCACTGAAGTCCACATTCAGCACAGAATGAGAGCCAGGCTAGAGCTGGCCAATGAAGACAAATATCTAGATACCACAGACTGCAAAATGAGCCGACGACAGTGGCAAAACTAGAGCTCTGAGACCCCTGCTCCAACCATTTCCTGAGACCACCCTCAACACTTTGCTGCCAGGTGTGAACACGGGATTGCACCTGCTGCTCTGTCCACTGACCTTGTGAAATATGTCCTCAAAGCTGGGCCGTCGTTCAGGAGCTTCACCCCAGCATTGCTTCATCACCTGGATACACTCCATGGGGGCCATCTCAGGGGCTATGCTTGGGCGGCACAGGGGAGGGGGTTTCTTCACTTTCTTTATAATTTCTGTGACAAAGAGGAGAATGCAGAACACACTGCGAATGGGGGCTCTCGCTGAGGGTAAAGGATGTGGACCTTTTCACCTCTTCCATGCTCATGCCCTTGGCCATCACAGACTGTTATTCGCGACTGCATCAAATGAACTTGGAGGGGTTCTGCTTTCCTCCRCTGCAGCTGTCATGTCTGCCAGGAGTCTCAGAGGAATTAAGAAAGAGATATTCGTTTGCCTTCTTATCCCTGGGGAGCAAAGTTATGAGCAATAACGTGGCAGGATGGGAGAAGCTTGTGTGAGGGATGTGTGAGCCTGCAGGTTTATGTTTAATAAAATTGCCTCTGCCTCTCTATATTAGGATCTGTGGTCCTCTAAGAGAGGAGAGGGTTAAGGCCATGCCCAGACAGGAAGAATACCAGCCACTGACCCTTCTTTGTCAAATGGGAACCAGTATGTAGGAGGTTGCCGGGAATGGAAACAGTGGAAAATATTTTAAGGGGGAGGCATGGATTCAAAACAACATCTGGGAAGTGACTCCCTACTCGGAGGTGAAAGCAGACTAATAAAGAACTGGGCCTGGGCTTGCAGATCCTGAGAAGTTAGTCCTTGTACCTGCAGTTTCTGGATAAAACAGACGAAGGAGCTGAGCTGCGGGTTTCTTTGACAGCTGAATCATGGATGGGGGACTGTGATGTCTGATCCCAACCCATGAGTCCAAGACAGGCTGAAGTTTACCGTGCAGCAGGGCCAGGACAGTGACTGCCTAGCAGAAGGGATGGCTAAAGATGCTTGGGAACCAGCCCAGCCTCCAGCACCTGCAAGTCCCTGGCACTTTCTCTTTCCTTTGCTGGAGCTGKTGACCAACCAAAGTCTCCTCTGCTGAAAATGCAGTGCTCTGACTTGAGCACTGACTTCAGTTTAAGTATTTCTTATGAAATATATCTTGGAGGAGACATTTTTGCTGTAGCTCCACATGAAATTTCCCTCTTCCCTGCCCTGGCACTTCATTTCATATCCCAAATTACAGGTTGCCACTTCCTCAGCTGCACTGAGGTTACTCTCTGTGGGAGTTTGTTTTATATCAGAGCACTGAAACTTTGGGGATGTTTTCAAAGATTTGGTGGGKTGGTGTTGTTGCTTTTAAGCCTGGATATCTGCAATTTTGACTGAGAAGAAGAGTCACCTTCAGAGAGCAGAGAAGGCTGGGGAGCCAACTTYGTCACTGAAAAAAATATAAGGTAGAAGTGTATCTTCATGCTTAAAAAAAAAAATCTGATTGTCTCTTTTCAAAGGTTTTATCTTGYATAGTGCAGGGCAGTAACTTTCTGGCAGTTTCCTACCACAAGGCCTGCATTTCCACAGCTGTTGTTGTGAGTACCCAAAGATTTTCGGTGTTGACAGTTTACTTTAAAGCTCTCCTTGGCCCATCCTACCAGGCTCCACCAAATGAACTAAACAAAGAACCTGGCCCAATTATTTCCAGAGGCAGCCAAGGGAAAATGCCTTCCTCAGACAGTTTTAAAGTTCATGCCACGAGTGAAAGCTCTTTGAGGATTAGGAAACAATGAGTAGAAATTCATCATTTTATCAGATCGGGAAACTAGAGTGCGCTACATTTAACATCTGCTGGAGGTTCTCCGGAAGGGCTAGGTGGGAGGTCAAAACACAAGGATCCACACTGGTCCAAGTCCGAATTACAGAGCTGGTTACATTATAATCATCATTGTTATCCCATTGTTAGAGCAGCAAGGTCAGAGTCCCCTTGTTGCAGGTGCTGGACCGGCAAACACTGAATGGCCTTACCACACCCAGGAACTGCCCAGTCTGAAATGTGAACGGGCATTCACTGAAATCAGCTCTTTTTTTTTTTTTTTATTGTTCTCACCCCCTCCTTGTCCAGAAAGTGTTTGYGACCTGACCCTGATTGCAGTGTGTTTGGTTTTCCTGCGCATTCACAACATGGTTTGATCTTATGAGAGTTGCACCATGAGCTGTTCCTAAGAAGTTCAGCTATTTGCTATTTTGGATATAAGCCACTTTCTGTATAAGTCACCAGAGTCATGACGTACCACTTTGATCTGTGCTGAGGAGGGTGAACCTCTGTAAACRGGGAAGTAATTAATGAAAAAATAACAATTAACAAATAACAAATGGAGACATCACTTCACTTGCACCCTAAAGACCCACCCTACTTTACTGAGTCACAGAAGCATTTAGAAATAATTTCAGCAAGCAGAAATGGCCCAGACAGCTTTGCCCACACATGAATGCTACAGATGCTCTAAGACTCTGAGCATGCAGACTACACAGATGGAAAAAACAGGAAAAAGCCACCACCAGCACAGAGTCCAGCCCCAAAACCTCACCCCTGTCATGACATACAAATAAGGGCTGATGGGTGGGAAGCAAATGAATTTCCAAACTGTGGGAAATTCTGCCATCAGATTTCAYGCCACACTGAGATGAAAAGTCAAAATTCTGGGGCAAGACTGGGTGTACTGCAGCAGCTTAGCTGCAGGCAAGCTCTGAAGCATCACAAGAGACACAAATCATCTGGGACTCAGGGCTCACAGCGTGTAATGAGGCATGAGGGATGCAGAATTGCAATCCCATTGGCAGCAGTGAATGAGTCACATACAGAGGCTGAGATCAGAACTGCACATTTTGAAGCTCATTATGGATGTTTTGTTGAAAACAGCTTTTTCTCACTGAGAAAGGTCGTGTGTTTGGGACCTCATTTTCATACCAATATTTTACTCAAGGAGTTGACCAAATTTTCCGTGAACACTGTGTATAGAGCCTTAAAAATGAACTAAAATAGTTTCCTACCTTCAGCTGTGAGATCTGATGTGCAGTATGGTGGACCCCGAACAACCACTTCTTGTAGGATAATYGCAAAGCTGTAAATGTCTCCTTTGAACGTGCCTTTTCTGCGCATGTCTGGGTCCCTCAGTAACTCAGGAGCTGTCCAGAGCAATTCTAAAACATTCACGAGCATTACATTTCTTCCACTTGGGCTCAGACTACTGCTATTTATAATGATCCTCCTAGCTCTTCATTTCAGTCATTTGAGGAAAGGCTGAAACATACTTCAYTGTTTACTGGACTAGGCCTTTTGTTTCTTGTGATGTGTTAGAAATATTAAACTATGACAACAAAAAATTTGAGTTTTCCAAATTTCACTCTACTTTTTTTTAAATGTTGTTATACCAAAACTTTGCATATTGTAATGCCAACCCTAAACTTTGGGGCTCACATAAGACCTCGTTGCTGTCAAGAGCTTTTACTTCTATTTTGTTTGAAGACACCAGTCACACAAAATAGTGGCCCTAAAACCTGTATTCCTTATTACTGCTGTTGCTCTTTTACAAAGCAACAACTAATAAATATTTTTCATGTAGTTCTTCTCAGATTAAAGAAATTTTTATAATAGCAACTTGTGACAGTCTGAAGTACGATCAGTCTTTATAATCCTAGTAGTTCAAGTGATAAAAAACAAAATTGTAAAACATGCCCCGAAACATCAAGAAATGAATCTTCTTCAAACCAAGATATTGTTAGCCTGCTAACTGTGCATTCGGGGTAATGGAAGTAAGGAGTGTTCCAGGTACTGCAATATATCTAATTTTTGTAAGGGGAGAGAAGCCAGGCCTTCTGGCAACTGCCATAGTTGGGACACTGTGGAAATGTGTGAGCGTCAAATCCCTGTTGCCATCCCAAAATGAGGTTTCAAGGATAAGCTGGGATACCAGAGGAACCCCAAGGCAATGACCAGGTGAAACAAATCCAGCCAAAGTCTCCAAATCTTTTCCCATCAGATGTTGCCCCTAAATGGTGGAAATTCCATGCGGCAGCTTTTAGGGAACTGCAAGTAGAGGCTGTATTTCAAAGACACCTGTATCATCTTGGGCTTCAGATGGATTAGTTTTAGAAAACATGGCTCTCTGCATTTAACTTAACCGAAATCATCACAAACAGGGTCAGAGCTAAGGATGTGAAACCAATTCCACTGATCAGAAAAATTCAGGGTTGCATCAATTTGAGGTAGAATTAAATCCTTCCCCAACTCTGACAAGCTTAAGCTTTGTTTCCGCTTATAATAAAATCTCTTTCCGTTACTGTGACACTCTGCTATTCACTTCACTTGCAGGAAGTCTGAAAAAAACTTTGCATATCCTTTCTTATAACAGTGCATTGCATATGGGTAATTGGATGTTGTGAGCCCATAGTTCCTCATGTGGTCACTGGTCCACAATTATATTAGGACAAACATCTTTAAACCATGGACAAATATTTCCCACAGATCTTTTCTTATGGCACCTACCTTCTGGGGGTGGCTGAACGTATGGGCATTTCTGTGTTTCTAAGAGCTCATTATACCCATAATCAGTGATCTTCAGCACAAACCGGCCATCCACAACACAGTTACGAGACTTGAGACGTCCATGGGCAAAATCTCGGTGGTGCAAATACCTAATTCCCTGTGAAATATAGAAAAGAATGATGCCGTTCTTTAGAAAGTATATTAACCACCAGCATTCAGAGACACCAGATTTTCACCCTGAATGGCACCAAAYATGGTGTTGACCCCATGCCAAATATGGAAGTCAGTTCAGACACCATCCTCTAGAACGTGCCAAACCGCAACACGGGTGTTGCTAAGCCCAAGAAATTAGAGGGAAGTTCAGAAATCAATTAGAAAGAAGCATTTGGCTTAGCTCTAGCTGGCGGCCAGAAGTAGCAGTGAAAAGAACTAGCATCTTTAGGAGGAGCCAGATGCCTCCTTCTTTGTAGCCCTAGGACTCACTGCGCTCCGAGGTTGTACTTTTTGGACTAGTTTAAGAAGACAGACACAAATGGTGCTCAAATGTTAAGCAAAGGGAGGCCACAGAGCCTTTGAGGGATGGATGTCCTGATCCCACTCACTCGGGGAAGAGCAGGAGGTGGGTCATGGCTTGTATGAATGGTTCTGGAAGTCCACCCTCTGCAAGCCACCTGCCCCCATGTCCCCAGACTGGCAGTTCACCATAACGGAATCAAAACACGCGGGATGTGATTGAAGTGTATGGACACTCTTGTGAAGTGGCCATACATGTAGGCATCCCATGACAAGGGATAACTGCAGTTTGGTTCTGTGATGAATGCTGTTCTGATTGTATGACAAGAAAGGGTCTTGGGAAAGTCGGTATTTGTTAACAATTTAATTGTTCCAGGCAGTCAGTTCCAGCCTGATATATAGTTTTCACTTCCCAGCTTGACAGGTGGATGTAGTCTTACTATCTAAATAGAGTTTCTCTCAGACAGTAACAGAACAGGAGTAAGAGATCTCTATTAAAGACCCATGTATACCAGCATAACTACGTTCACATTGGTTATCCCAGCATAACTATAAAAATCCCACAATYTTAGATGAAATAGCTATGTGAATACAAAAATCACATGCAGGTCAGGCCTCAGCATGAGCAATGGGTTTACTTTAATTAGATCCATCAGAAGAGAGGACTTGAACATCCARTCCAGTTTCATATCTTCATTTCTCAGTAAGTCCTCCAGGCTTCCTCGAGAGCAGTACTCTGTTACTATGGCAAAGAGGCCACAGTCAGAGAAAAAGCCCAGGAACGGATTCACATTTTCATGACGCAGATCCTTCATCTGAAGCAAGACAGTGAATCACAGGAGACCAAGTCAGCCAGACATCTGCTCAGCAGCTTCTTTATATCATCAGATACTCTTACCATTCCTCTATTCCCAAACAGTCTTTCATGTTGACACAAGGATGGGGAAGAAAACAAACTCTTTACCCTTTCCTTTCAGCTCTCCTATGCTTTGGGTTTTTTTAGCTTTGCTCTTCTTAGTCTAACTGGTAAGACAAAGAAAGCAAGATAGCAGAAGGAAGCTCAATAGAAAATTGTATTTGTTTAGACAAGCTGGATTGGGTCCTTCACTAGGGCAAAATGRCTTAGCTGGGGAAAACTCAGTTCAACATGTAAAGTCTTGCTCCAAGACTCCTAGAGAGTCTTGTTCCAGGTCTGGTCTGCAAAGTAACACCAGATCTGGAGTATCCATCTGTTAATGGTGGGTTTGGAGAAATGCCCTGGTAAACTCTTGTTATRTTTATATGCACAAAAATGCCACTCTAATGTTAGCAATAGCTGCCAATAACTAATGGCCTTGAATCTGGAAAATAAATGTGTTCACTCGTCATTTAGTAATAACAATAAGATAGAGGCAAGCTTCTAACAGGCATCTTGGCTGGAAACAAAGCAGAACCCTGAGAAAGGCATGGCCATGTTTGTGTCACACTGCTAAGCAGTCAACAAATAATGCATAAAAATAGTTACTAGTCTATTATCCTGCCTTGATACAGCCAGGGGTGATTTGCTCCAAACCACTATGCTTTTGAGGACACAGTCACTTAGAGGACTTATTGTACATTCAATGTCGTACCAGCTTTGAAGTATCAGGTCCACAGCAGGATTTTGCAAGCTGCTGAATGTGATACATTGGTCATTGACAGGCTTGTCGTTTGCAATTGTGCATGGTCCATTCCACCAGATTTCACCAGGCACGAATTATTAAGAGCAATGATGCATGATTCAGTGGATAAACAGGAGACAAGGAGAATAAAAATCCCCTACAATTGCAAAGGCCCCCAGATAACCTTCCCTCCACATGCCCAGTCAGCCCCTGCTCCTACCTTCCTCAAGATGCTGGTGGAGCTTTGCCGCAGAGTGTGTATTGCTCCCGTCTCAAATTTTTTCAGCCACACCCAGTCTCCCTGTCCACAATACAGGTGGATGAATGACAGAACAAGTCTCTGAAGAACAGTTGATATAGGGACCTAGATCTGAGTTCCAGATCCTTGACTTTGAGAGTGGTCGAAATTTTCAATGTTCATAGCAGTAGATTTTTTCTGTATTGCGCCCAAATAAGAATATCAGCAGGAAACACTCTGAAAATAGGGTGAGGCAAGACCTTCACCTGGATCAGAACATCGTGCCTGGAAGGTGGTTATTGGTGTCTGACAAACAATATTAAACTGATTAAGGGGAAAGTGTCTCTCTGGAGTTTCTCTGCGGCATTAATGAACCAGTTTCATTTGTACCTTCTCTGGAAAAATCTCCATGATTTTTGGAAAAAACAGTGTGCATGGGACAGAGGGGGAGAGGGGGAGGGAGTCTAACTACTTCTTTTGCTTAAACTCCATACAGCTCTATTGACACAAAAGGCAATAGAATTTGATGTCCCTAATCCTGTGGAGTACTTTGCTCCTGTCTTGTAAGAAAGGTCATTTTTAGTGATGTCATCATCCATCTAAAAGCTCTGTCTGGTAAGAAACATTCTTCACAGTGCCTTCAGGTGATGACATCTCTAATAACGACCAGAACTGGGAACACCATGTATGGATGGAGGTGCTACCTGTCTAATATCAAAACCTCACATGACTCAAAATATTGGGGAGTCCCCTTAAACACTGGTAAATCCCTGCTTGGGAATAATCTACCTCCACCCTTGGGGACCACCAACAGTATTCAGACCCTGGGATCTACAGTGCTGCAGCCCGAGACTTCTACTGTTTGAGCAGCTCAGTGAACCAAAGCAGTGGGAGGCTGCACTAGGTTCCTGCCTACCTCATACAAAGCCACGTTGGAGGTTTCGTGAGTGGCAGCTGCACTTTTCAAGGAAACGGAGGGGTCTGCAGATTTCAGGCTTCTGCCCTCGGCTACACTGTTTGCATCAGTCAGACTGTCCAAAGTCAGCCTCTGGAAGGCAATGAAAGCAGATGTAAGGTAGTTAACACCTCTGGATGTAAACCTCTGCTCCAGCTCAGTTCCAGGCTGTATGCTTCACCCATGCTAGAAGGGTTTCTCACACCTCCCAGGCTCCCCAGCTTCAGGCCTCTGCAAGGCTCATAAGTCTGACCCCATGTAGCATCTTGAAACACTACAGCCATACGTTATGTGATGGAAATGCCATGGCTCAGGGGAGACATCAGAAGAGGCAGATGTCCCTCTGAGCAAGGCACAGCGAAGACTCTCCTCTGACATGGAGAGAAATCCTGTATCTTCATCAGTGACCTATGCAATGGAACTGTCCCACAGCAGGCCATATCATTAGCATGGTTTGGGGCATGGTCCTGGCCTGTGCTAGTTAACGTTCTCCCAAACAATCTCTGGCTCTGGTCAGGAGTTAGCACAGGCCAGGAACTGTGGCCAGTAGGCAGTTCACATGCAGACACCTTGTTTTACAGGGTAAGACAATTTGTCTGTATGGGCACAAGCCATGTTATGTCATCCAGCCTCAGGAACAAAGAATAAGCCCTGGCTGTTAGAATAAAACAACCAAGAACAGTATTTTACATCAGCATAACAGCTCTGACACTTCATGTGCATCTAATCAGAGATCCAGAACCACTCAACACATAGGGAACTATCTGATATACAGGGAAAAACGAGGCACAGAGAAGTGAATGACCTTCCCAGAACTTCATGGGTATGAAAATATCATACAGAAAGCCTGCCTTTGAGTGTCCTGCTTTCACCAGATTAATTGCAAGAGTGGAAGGACTTACCTTTTTATTCAGCTCTGGGTTGACAAAGACAAGGTCATCTAAGGTCAGTAATATCTTGTTAGGCCCCTTGAATAACTGGCTGTTCAGGATACTATGCCTGAGTGATTCAGAAAGTGAGAGTTATCATTTTTAACTATGTAACTAGTTTACAACATATATGAATCTCCAACATCTGTCTTCCTCGTAGTATTAGGGAAGTGTCACATGTGGTGAGGCAATGGGGCTGGACACGGGTGAAAGCAGTAGACAAGCCATGATGTCCTACTAGGAATGAAATCCTCTGAGTCAAAGAATAAGGATTATCCAGGGATCTCAGCCAATTCACGGACAACAAAAGCTATAATCTCAAAGGGTCTCATCACAAATGGACACCTTGAGTCAATCTGGATACAAACATAAAATGGATGTGTATGTGATGCATACTTTGTATTGCTTGGTTTTGTTTTTCATATCGCCAGTAGGAGAGAAAAATAGTTCTTATTAGACCAGCTAATCTAGCTGGGGAACAAATAAACCAGCTTTCAGGCACAGCAGCCTTTCTAAAGGCCTGAAACTGCACGATAGATAATTTACAAAAGCAGCCGGGACACAAGTCACCACATGTTAATGGGCTAGTTCAACCAGGCCTATGTCCACTTTGCTCAAATCAATGTGAAACATCCCAGAGTTTAATTATTATTATTGTTGCTTTTTTTTTCAGTTGGGATTCATCTTACACTAGTACCCACCAAGTGGCAATTTTATGTCTCAGAGAACAGACAGAAGTTGCACACTATCCTTTCAAACTCACTCTTTCAATGGACGCCAAGCTGCAACGCAAAGCGTACTGTACCCACAGGACATCAAATACTCATTAGGAAGAAACAGAGAAGGAAAAGAAAAGCTCCCTAGAGATGCAGATGTCACTTCTTTGTTCAATGAATTCTGTTTACACTCCAGAAAAGGTCTGATCTGCGGACAGCTAAGACTTTTCCTGATGAGATCCCCAAAAAGCAAATTTGATCCTGTTGCAATAGGATTCCTTTTGGTAACCATATTGTGGAAGGAATTCATTTTGCAAAATTTCCACAGGTCAGAACGATTCACTTTTCCTTTGCAGATACCGCTCCACATTGGGCATTTTAGAAGAGCATGGACAGCTCTGGAAATCAGAGGAGCCTTGGGCACATATTTGCAAGTATCACTTGGGATGACTTTTTGCAATCATTCTCTAACCATTTTGTCCCAAACCACCCAACTCAGCTCCATGCAAAAATTCATCTCTTTTGYACCTTTTGCCTGTCTTCCTGAAAAACTTTGCTCAGGCAATCCCATCCTCTCCCCCAAACATGGAAGAAAGCATCCCCCTCCCAAAAGCGAAGCACAGGGAATGAAGTGACTCATTTAAGGTTATGTAGCAGATCCCTGGCAGAGCTAAGACCAAAGCTCCCACATCTGAACTCGGTCCACACTGTGGTTTAAATTTAGTTCCAGACAAGCCCTTCCCTAAGATAAATCATTGTCTGAGTCACTCCAGCCTTTTTTTTTTTTCTGCAGATGGCCATATATTTTTATTCACAACTGGGCCTTCCCAAGCACAGTCTGGTACTTGTGAAACAGCTTACACATAGAGTAGGGTTTTTTAATTATTATTATTTATGCAATTGCAGAGACTGCTGGCCAAAGGACAGAGCCGGGTTTTAAAGAACGAGTAGATGGAGATGAACTCCTCAGTGCCTGCAATTATAAAGCATCAGAAGCAGCTGCGTGTCATAAGCGGGGGAGGTGTTTGGGGTGTTGCGTGCTGGGTGGCCTTATATCATCTGGGTTTGGAAGGATGATTCAAGATTGGAGAGAAAACAGGTTTGGGGATGATTTCACAGGCAGAAGAGGATAGGACAATACAGGATACTTGGAGTATTTAAACCCTACTCAATTGAACACATTGCTATTGGATAAATATGCCTTCTAATTTCAGTCATGCACTGTGTAGACATCTCCTCCTGAGCTAGGAAACACTTCGGCTCCCTTTCCAGACAGCTGAGAAAAGCAGGCATTTCTGAAGCACCATTCATCTGATTGAGGCCAGAATTAATGTCAGCTTACTTTGGTCATTTAAAATTAGGTGTATAATCCAAGCAAGGCATGGATGCTGCTTTTGCTGTTGAGCTTAAAGATGACTGGATACCAAATTTCTAGCCTGCTGTTGTCCACTGACCAGAACCACCTGTAGATGATGACTGTCCCCACTGAATGAACAGACTCGCTCCGAGTGGCACAGGACGGAGCCACAGATTCGTCCGGGGACAACTCAGAGCAGAAGCCTAACTTAGGTTACAGCTGTACCATCCTGGCCAAAGAGCTCCCCATAGCTCCTTGCCCACCCATTGCATACTGGCTCATGTCCACCCCGGGTGCAGAGTCAGGACATGAGCGTGACATATGCAGTTGTTGGAAACTGTTCCCTCCCTAGGAGACTGCTTTCTTTGCTCCAGAGCAGATCCCATGCCCAGACCAATTTATACGCAACACGGATGACCAGGACCTGGACTCTGGTGCAAAACAAAGAGTGAATTAACTTGATAATAATGAAGCATCCTAATTAACTGCTCTGAACCCTCTCCAGAGAGTCTCTTTCTCCTTCTCTCTAATACATGGGGAAATTAAGGAGGATCAAACTATGTGCTCGATAGGAAGCATGACCATACTAGTCAACAGGTGGGACAGAAATCCAGGAAAAGAATGATCTGGAGTAACAAAATAGACATTTAACATGGCAGCCTGCTCAGTTTCCACCCCAGTGTTCTCAAAGCAGATTCCTGCCCTGGCACACTTAGCACTTCCAAAGTGATAGTCAGCTTCCTAACACTTCAGAGTCATCATCCAGTTAGTCCTTTCAACAGTTTACTGCAATGCCCTTCCAAACTTGAACACGTTTAAGTGTAAATTGGCTCCTCCAGAGATTGCTAGAATCAACGAGATACAGCCCTAGATCTGTCCAGAGTGCTCAAGCCACCCTCTGTTAATAAAGAGAAGAGAGGTGTAGCTGAAGGGCAAAAACCACACCCAGACCTGCTATAAGTTACATGGTCCAAATGTTGCTTAAAGTGCAAAACTCCCACAAAAGCTAAAATTAGCAATAAATCAGATATATACTGAAATTCTCACCTGATGAGAGAAGCCAGGCCCACAGCACATAGCACCAGAGCAAATACCAGCATTAGTCCCAGGATCATGATTGTAGGTTCAATCCCTGTGCAAAGAAGAAGAAAAAAAAAAAAAAATCAGACAGTGAATTAGAAGGTCCCTTTGATTTAGGCAATAATATTGAAAAATCTCTTTAATAGAACACTGGACTGCAAAATCAAATATTCAGCTACGAGGATGCTAGAAGGCTATTTCCTATGTAACGTTAATTTGTGTATAGACATTACTTAATGACTTTATCTACATGAGAGTGCAAATACTTTAATTATTTATTTACATGTCCTTTGTTTATATAACAGATTCAGAGCCCTGGATCAGTGGGAAAACAGTTTTTCATCAAGTAAATAAGGACTGGATTTGCAAGGAAAAATTAAATTATGGAGAAAGCTTCTGCAAAGTTCATAACTTTTGAACATTTGACCTTCTCCTCTCAAGGAATTGAAACATTGAAAAAGCTTAATCATGCGGTACCCTACTGGCTGCCAGTGTGAGTCACCAGCCCATCTGGGATTTTTCATTCCCTGTTACATTTTTCTAACGCTGAAAAGAGCAGACCAACGGGTAGCAAGACAAGGCTGATGTCTTCCTCATCACCCGTTGATAGAAGGTGCTGGGAACGAACGCTTTGCTCATGAATTTCTTTGCTAGAAAGATAAGGGAAGCTGACGTGGATGGATGAGCTCAGTTCCGATGGGAAGCGTTTGCTGTCTCTGCCCCTTCTGTCTTTTGTTTATTTTTATTTTATTCTTTTTATCTTCAGAGATCCTTAAACACAAACAAGTATGGGGAAATTTGGATTGATAAAAGACTTATCAATCTAAGTCAGTCTTGTTCCAAAATTGCATGCCACCACATAAGCACAAGACCTAGATTTTCCCAGTGAAAGCTGTAAGAATTTTTGGAAATTGGTATTGTTTTCAGAAACAGCCAGGATAATAATAATTTCAATAATGTCATTTCAATAATTTTATTTTAGCTGAAATTTTCCTGCCAGGTTTTGCTGTCAGTTGGACTCACTTCCTGCTTCAGTCCAGGGCCCAGGGCCCTGATCTCCCACACCTCATGCTATCATGCTCCAGTCTGGAACAAGGCTCATACAGATGTAGACCAAGTTTTCATTCCATCAACATGCAGTGAAGACCCAATCAGCTTTCCCCAGAGGATGTTCACCTTGAATAGTATGAGAATGAGCAAAACCACACCAAACTGGCCTGGAGACCAGGGTTTGTTCTTCATGTACAGACACAGCTGGTGTGTTCTGGTCTCTGTAAGAGTGGGTGATGGCAACCCGATGTTCAACCCTAGGAGACAAGAGAGCTGCCAAAGATGTAGCCCTCCTTCCCCCTGAAGGACTGGTGTGAAGTGTGAAGCCAGAAGACATCCCACAAAGGTCTTGCATAATGTTATAACCATGGAAAAGGAGGGACTGGGTCAGTTTAGACGCAGACTTGTGGAAGACAAATCATAAAGGGCTGAAAGGACCATTTGCTTCTCAGAAAATGGTCCCAGCCAACATGGTCCCAGTGGGGGCTGGATGCCCAGTTATGGTAATGGTTTTCCTTTAGGAATCCCAGCCCAGGGGGGCAGTGGTGTCAGTCCGTAGAGCATGGCAGACAGGAGAAGAAAAGCTGCACACTGGGTCAGCATCTTAGTGAAGGGTCTCAAACTTCATCGGCTTGTTGTTGTCAAAACAGAGTGAGAGAGGAAGAAAGAAATCACCATCCTTGTGCTGTGGAGGCAAAAGTCTTCTCTGAACAGGAGGAAAGTCCAATGAGTACAGTAGGGCCTGATGCTCCATGCTTCTGTTTGCCTGCTGGGAAAGCTGCTATTGAAATGAGAGTGAGTTTTGAATGGCCCAGACACAGAGGAAGGAGTTGGTCTGGCTGCTGCACAAAATAGCAAATGCCTTCTGGACAAACCGGCGATGAAGTGCAGAGGCATGAAAGTCCCATCTCAAGTCTCTGCATGGCCTCCTAGCATTTCCAGAGGATCTGTGTCCCAGATCACGTCATGGTAGGACTAATGCAGAGTTTGTTGCTGCTATCTTCCATACTTAGTCAGGATTTTTTTTTTTTTTTTTTTGGCACTATCTCCTAAGCTTCCTCAGATAGCCACCAGAGATACTACTGTCTGAAGAATGCTCCTTTGAAAAAGAACCCCAGAGAAGTTCTTTTATTTATTATCATTGCCTTGTATAACTCACAAGTGCTTGGCTATACTTTAGAGAGCTCTGCTGCAATGTGGTAAATCAAAACCAGCACAGAAAACCGAGCAATAGCAAGAGGTCTTTTCCTGATCGTGCCACTTGTCTGAAGGAGGGAAGCCTCTCTGGAGCACTGTTACCCATCATGACGCAAGAATGCTTCCAAGGCTGGAAAACAGACAAAATCCAATTGCATTCACTGAAACAGTGTCTGATTAAGCTGAGAGTGAGAGCTAGCTGGAGCACAAAGTTCACTGGGGGGAGCTAGCAGTGTTACATTGTCTTAAACACTGCATGTGCAAATTCTCTTCATTTGCTTGTAAGTTAAGTTATGGACTGAAATGTGAGCATATTCCTTGGTAATATAGTCAGTCGCAGGCGTTTAATGGCACATACCCTCCCCTCCGGTCTTGTTTGCTGCACTTTGCTCCTCATTTTTTCATGACGTAATAGAGAAGAGAAAGGTTTAATGAATATGCATTCTAGTCATTATCTGTTATCTCTGTTATCATAACTCTGTTATCATAACAAACATCAGTAGCAGTGGGATGAGATGCCTGCCTCTGCTGCAGCAAGGGAACGGAGCGGGTTTTGCAGCATCAGCATTGAGCTAATGATCAAAGAAATAATTTCAAAAGACAAAATTGTCGGCCCACTTTCGACAAATCCTGGGGCTTTCAAAGGAGCATGAAGAGGGTGGACTTCCCTCTACCATATAGGAGCAGTGAGATTCATACTGCCTGTTGCCTCCACTTTTTAAAAAGTCCTACTGAGATGTGTGTCATTTCAAAGGACTGCACCAACTGACAGGAAGGAAAGACTCACCAAAGCAGCAAATATGCCTGTAAGGATATGTGGACTGTAAGGACAGCTGGTTTGTGAGGATATTGAGCATAAAAGACCAGGACAAGAGGCAGGAGAAGTAAAAATTAAACACTCAGATGCAAAAACATAAGGGAACAGGAGACAGAGGCAATAACAAAGACCAGAGAACTCATCACTGATGGATAGGCCATTGCAGGAACCATTCAAAGCCTTGACAAAGTTCAGCCAGAATTTACAACTAATAAGAAGGGAAAATAAGATTATCATGGACTCATGGGAAAGAGCAAACTTGTTATGGCATACGTGAGGGGGCTTTGGGGCTTGTGTTAAGCTCATTAGGGAATACTTTAAGGGGACTGTKGGAATTTGTGAAACTTCTGGACATATCCCGCAGCAGCAGGAGTAACTGTGTAGTATTATAAGTAAATATGTCAAGCAGAGGTTAAGAGTCCTTTCCTGAGATTTGGACTTCTCTGATGACTTTAAAACTGCACCTCAGTTCCTCAAATTAAAAGTCATAAGTAAAACCAGTGCCCTATCTCACAAACCCAGCAAACAGCACAGATATCTTTCCTTCTAAGTCTTTGATTATGACCTCTGTGAGGTACTGTAACTCAAATTATTTTGAGTAACGATTATTTTCTTTTTCAGATGATCCTTAAAGCCTCATAATTAACTGTGTGAAGAAGTTGGTGTTAACCAGAAGAGATGGTGAGAACATCTGCAGTTGTGCAGTTCTCTTAGGGTGTCCTCAACATAAATCCTCTTGTTACTCTTCTCCCTCAAAAAGACAGGGACACAGTGGTTGGCAGCACCTTGATATATGGGAAAGCTCTTTCCAGCACGTAACACTGTCAACAGTGTTAGTGACCTAATAAACAATGTCAGTCTTGTGGATCAACAGTGGGATCTCTGTATAGGACTCCCATGATGAACAACATGAGGACTGGTCATCTTTATATGAATATGTTGGGTTTAGGTTTTTCTCTTTGAGGAGCTCTAATTTAAGGGGCAATCATCTGGAGTAAGAGCAAAGATGAAACAAATGGGAGGCCTGGGTCCTACGTCATTTAACACTGTTTTTCTGCCTTTCTTACCTCCAGTGCAGAGAACATCTGGATCAAACCAACAGTCAGAATCTGCCTTGGGTGGGGCTCTGCTGGGAAAGTGGATGGCCCGGCCTAGGGACTTCACAGAGTCTGAAGACATGTCCAGCAMGTGGGTTGGGAAGAGCTGGTTCCCTCTGCCATCTGTGTCCAGTATCACGTAGTTGCTCAGTTGGTTCCCTGAGTCGTCTGTCTCTATCCAATGGCTAAATCCAGCGAAACTGAAGTTTTTTGTGTGCATGGCTAYGTTAGTTCCTGAGATCCAGGCTCCTTTCCTCCGAGCACTGTCTATAGCCATTGCCATGAAATAAATGGCATCATAGATTGTTCCAAAGAGTGGAGAAACCTGAAAATACAGGAGAAATTAAGGCYGGGATATACTGCTGCCAACCTCTGATTTGTCATCTGAGGCAGAGGTTGTTCCACTGGCTAGGCTGTAAACTCAAGAACTGAGTCACCGGTTTTGTTCTCCAAGCTTGTCACAGGCTGTCTGTGTACCCTCAAGCCAATATATTGGTTCTAGCTTTACTGGAGGACTTGGATATCTTGGCCTCACTTATACCTTCAGTCTAGGCGTTAGACCTTGGAAACATCTGGTCAGCTTAAATATTGGGGATGTCAAGATGAAGGTACCTGAACACTGGCATTAAGGCTCACAGAGTAATGTGTTTGGAGAATYTTATATTGAAGGTAGCTCTGAATGGACCAAAATATATGGGTCACCTTGAATATCCATCTTTTTCCTATGGTTGCTGTCAAAAATACACTCTCAAAATATTTTTAAAACCATATAAATTTACTTTGTTATAGGAAGAGCCAAGACYTGAGTGTGATGTTGAGTTGGCTCTTCATCACACCCTGCCTCAAAGYGCTAGGCTAAATAATCTTCCATGAAGAGAAGATCATAGCAAGAGGTTTGCCTCCCCTTCCCAGGTGGAAAAATGTCATGCCCAGGTGGTCAGTCCTCTCTGTCAGGGCATTGTTTATTCATAAAACATACAATTCATGAAGTAGAACCAGAGCAAATTCTTTCTTTGGGGTCTCAGAGCTTTTTCTCCTTGCTTTGATCCCTTCTGTTCCGGACTTGATTTAGAAAGCTGTTACATCTCCCCCTCCCCCCAAAACACACATGGTGGCTTTTGCAGTTGCATGATCATTCACAGTTGGTGGGAAAAGAGAGCTTATAGTCTTAGACTGACAATCCTGAAAAACTGAGATGAGAAGTGCTGTCGGGAGCCATAGAATTTGGCATCTGTGGTGGGATTCATCAAGCAGATTCAGACATCTACAATGTTGAATTCTACATTCAGTATAGTTAACCTGAGCTCTCTTTATAGCAAAGGGAAAAAAAATGGTTGCTTTTAAGGCATGATTCATCCTCTTCTAAAGTAGACTTCTAATGCAGATCTGATGAATTGTACCTTAAAAGTACTTACAATTTTTCAGTTATAATAGTGGCATGAGTTTAGCTCAGCCGAATCCTGCAACCCCTCACCAGTGTGACAGATTCTCCAGTTCTTGTAATGTCTACAGAGTAGAAAATGACTGTGCTTTTTATAGGCTACTGGTGACATTTAGATGATTGTGATGACACATTTGAAAGCATAACTTTGACTATAGCACTAAGAAGAATGAGGTGGTAATGCTCCTAATCATCTCCCTCTAGAAGCATACAGTATTTTGTTTACCTGTAGCTTCCCCACAGATTCTCAGGCATGTGGATATCTCATTCTGGTGCTTTAAAAACTCCTCTGATTTCATCCACGGCAGAACAGACCTCTCTAACTTGGTCCTAATGCAGCTAGCACTTAGCAAACAAAATCTGACAGCCCCAGATTCAATCTTTGAATCCCCAGCATGGTTCTGCAGCTTAAGTAACTCTAAGTTAGATCACCAGATATTCAGGAGAAAGAKCCTTTCCAGATGAATGCAGACTAAATTCAACCTTCACCATATTTACTTCAAAGTACAAGCACAGTCTGAGTTGTCTCTYCCCTGTGCTTTCTCTATAATTATTACTTGTCCCTTTATAAAACAATGACCCATGTCTCCCACTACCACCTCCCAGAAAAGCCAGAGAGAAAGAGYATTTACCTGGGTGGCTTCCAACTCCCTGATTATTTCACCACTTTCTTTAGCTTCCTTGAATGCGTCATAAAAAGTCCTTTCTCCAGACTCCAGTGTGATYGTGAGCACAGCATCATATGCCTCCTGGAGCTTGCTGTTGTCATCAAAARCGTAGAATGAATTGTTTTGGTATGTAAGACTGTAAAGTAAAGTGTCATACGGAATGAGGACGTATCTTCCGTCTGTTAGTCCCATTTCCTGAGCTTTTGTGAGTAAGGCGGCCTGTTCTTCCCCTCCAATGAGCAGAGAATGCATGCACAGAAGTACAACTGAAACACAATGATCACAGACAACATCACTAATCCATTTGGGGGTTTCAATACAAAACAGACCCCCCAGTGAAAGAGCTGTGTGACCTACTGCATCAAGTCAGACCCAAATGGTCTCCCACCCTGCAATGTATTGAGGATTTGGGGAGCTACACTCCTCTTGTTCAACCTCTGAGGTCTGCAACATCTGTCAAGRGAGGCTGTGAGCATTACCCATTCCTGGAGCTGTAGTGAAGTGGAGAGAACTTTCAATCAAAGTGAGGCATGGGCTAGCGTGGTGGGTAGTCATGGCTCTCCGCTGCCGTTGGCTGAGAGATGTGAATTTTCCCTTTGTGTGCCCTGAGCTGACAGACACCACGTAGTCACTATCAGTGCCCAAGCTCCACCCATTCAACCTGTCACTGCATATAGAGGCTCCGGAACTGTGTTGTGTTACATCTGGTTCATGACTGGCCACCTCAGASTCTGTGTCTCTGCCTGCAAAATGCCGTGGTGCCCATGCCACCCTGTCTGGTGTGGGCGACAGTGTGACCRACCAATAAACCCCTACAACGGGAGAAGGCTCAAAGGAGATGGGCAAGGGTGAGGTGCCCATGARGCTCAGGAATATAGGGTGTGACTCATTAACCACAGCTGTTGCACAGAAAAMTGACTTTATCTCAACACAAAGGGGACCAGAGGGTGACCTTTGTTTCAGATAASCAGYCGTATCTGTTGAGTGGATCAACTGGTGTAAATRCTTCTTCCTGAGTTTATCAWCAGGAGTGTGAATGTCTCCCTGAGTTAGCCAGACTGGCAYAGGGGAAGTRTATATGTGGCTCAGCSCAAYATAGAGTATAAAACCTGAACAACTAACAAAAGAATTTCGAAGAGCRCAATGRGCTTGAGCTRGCTTCARTCCAGAAATCCATATTTCTTCCYRGTGACTGGAGACACCCASCATCRTGACGGTGAGCATATTATAGAGACAGGTAATGGGAATCACATTGGTATCGTGATTGAACTGTATATTGCAATTGCTATATTTTGCTAAGTGTATACACTTGTATTGTGATTTCAGTATATTGCTGTATCACTCTGCTAAATCAAAAATCCTGTGTAACACCAAATACCTTCAAAGTAAACTTTTATATTAAACATTGCACTCTCCGTGTGTGGAATATCTAAAAGAACCTGGTCAGAGAGTATTGGACTCTGACAGACAGATACAGGTATCTGTATAATGGGCTTTCCACAGCACCTGCTGGCCCTTTACAAAAGGAAGCACTCTGGTTCTCTCACCCAAGACAGCCTTTTAAAACTCGGAGTCAGTCAGCACAGCAAAATAGAGAAGTAATAGGAAGGAAGGTTGCAAAGGAGACCTGCCTGCTAATAAACCAGGCAGGAGCAGGATCTATAGAGTAGCTGTGGCCTCTCCTTAGAAAGGAAAGTGCCTCAGCAAAAGTAGGTAAACCAAATGAGAGCATTTTCAGGTCCTGTATTGGGCTTTGGGGTGGGTCACCAACTCCTAATAAATATCTGTGCACTGTGAAGGCCTTGAAGCATAATTAGCTGCAATATTAATGGGAATATTCTCAAAYCTGCAGCTCTTCCACACTGTTACAGATGGAGAAAAACCAGCTCAATTCTTCTCAAGAAGAGCCTGGCCAYCCTGCAGTACTACCCTTCCCATGTTCTCATCCTCTGCCCATCCCTGCTTCTGTGGAAGTTCGTGCCTGCTTTTTGCTACAGATGCATCAGTAAAGGTGGGTGCAAAACAGAGAGCACAATAACTACAGCAGTTTCAGGGCCAGATCCTGTCAACTCCTTGGAAGCACTAAGGTTTCATAGCATGGACAATCCTGTTTAATGCTAACTGCCATCTGTATCTGAATTCAGTCATTAGGAATGAACTGGTATAGATACTTGTTTGAGAACAAGGGAACTTTGAATTCTCATAGAGAGTTGAACTGTTGCCTTGTTGAAGCATCTTGTGTAAAGCTTKCTCTTTGCCTTGATTTCCTCATCAGCAAAAACTAAGGGATAACGTKTGCTCCCTTCCATGGCCTATCATGAGTATTGACTGTTAAAGTCAAGTAAAATGGGTTGAACTGGAAAGAGTTTGAAATGTTTGATCAGCTCAGTGAAATGATTAATATCTGAGAAGCCCTATAGACATGACTGAGCAGAAGATTTAGATCAGAAGAGCCGAACTGTCCCTGAACTTTGGTTGCTCAGATATAGATCTTTCATTTCTTCATCATCTTCCTCCTTCTGAATTATTTTCCTCCTTCAGCTCCATCCTTCCTCTCCTGGCCCATTCTTGTAGTTCTAGGTGGGGTCTTCCTCACACYCCAAATGCATTCATTTGTTTCAATGTTTTTTTATTACAAACTACAGGCAACATCTTCTTATCAGCTGCTCCATTATTCACTTGAGAAACTTCCCCAAACCAGGAAACCAGCAGAGAGGAACTGAGTCCTGGTTAGGGTCTAGAGGGGCTCTAGAGTCCATAAAAGTCCTCTGGAAGTAAAAGAAGTCCCAACATCCAATACTAGAAAACAATGCCATCTCAGATTATTTATTTTCTATTCTTCCATCTATTTCATGCTGCTTCTGGGAAGAAACTGTATGAAGCAGCCACTGTCTCCTGGGGAGAAGGGAAAGCCTACAAGCAAGCCTAAGAGTMATCATACTGTTATGGAGGTACCTGGAATTCTCCCCCCAAGAGGGCACAYTCCCACTTGGGTTCCTGCCTGCTGCATACGTGAACCCCTTCAGTGAGAGGGCTAGGAGGCTTTGTAACCTACAAAAGTTTAACTGGAGGGATGGACTATTTGTGGCTCTTCAGTAGGTGAGTAAGGACCTTTCATTTGCCTRTATCTATGTGTGTGTATTCACATTTCATCTATGAAGGGATCAACCACCCCTGGAGCTTTTGCAGGAGGATTATAGACTCTGAACCCACTTGGTGACCTGAAACAAGGCTCCTTTGGTCCTYTTCTGTCTTGGATAAAGCTACAGTCCAATTAGAAGAGCACTGCAGCTTTCATTGGTGAGGTCCACATTGGGTCTTGATAATGTCCAGCTCACTCCCTGACCCASATCTATGCATATGGATATAGAGATGCCTGTAGCCTCACATCCAAAGTTAATATGACYTCAGGCTGCTCATGAATCCTAGATRGCTTTCTGGTWCSTGATACCATGGYCATCCTAGGCCTCGTAAGTKAGGTTTGACTTTGTACCAGCTAGCTACTTCCAAGACACTATCCAGGAATATTTTATGAGATTAAGTCTATTCTCAATAAGTAATATTGGAGATTTTGCTTTAGATTTGGCTCCTTCTGTCCTGCCCATTTCAACAGCACTATCCCAGCAGACTTCRCACCCTCACACCCATCACTGTCATGCCACACCTTAGGCGTAAAAACACATCCCCTCAATTTCATGATGTAAAGGCAACATTCTTATGGGCTACAACACAGCCCTCACATTATTTCTGATACCTTGAGCTGAATTTTGAAAAAAATGCACAGAAAGTAATGATAATTTGTTAGGGCCATGGCAGCATAATGTGGGGCCCAAAAGATAACCCAAGCCCTCTGGCATGCTGTGTGTTTGGTCTGTGCCACTTGGCTCAAGGACAGCAAATGGTCCCTTAGACTGTTCCACAGCAGTACACCCATAGGTGGGTGTCTGAGCTATGGCTTCAGACTTCCCTGAGACTTAAAGGAAAGAAACAGGTACTTATATACATCTCATGCTATAGTGGGGAGCTTAAGCTGGTCAGACAGGTCATGTTTGAAGAATGACTGGTTCTCCCTATTGAAAGGAGCCCTGCACCTCTAACTCACACGGAGAGCTGTGAAGGTGATGACATGAACCCACCCAAGATGGATTTGGTCTCAAGCACAGATCTGGGCACAGACAAACTTCCAAGCTAGACAGCTCTTGTTACCTTTGTTATCCTTTAGCCAGACAGTCAAACACTGAGCTAAAATGCATCATCATCTGGATTCACACTGTACTTCCTTGGCACAGTRCTGTTTGTAAAGAGGTACATCCAGGATCACAGACCTTCTGACAGTGCCCTATGCCAGGAAAACATGTCTCTGTCTCACTTTCCTCATGAGCACAGAGATTATTCTTCACTGCCTGTGCTGTACACCAACAGAGGCCCTTCCACTCCTTCAGTGTGCAGTGTACAGCACTGGATTTCCCTTCTGATACCTTTACTGGACTCAGGTAGCAATGCCAGCATTTCCAAAGCATGAGATTTCTGATAATCCCAAACAGCAACAATACAAAAGCTTCCTATAAACCTGTCCCCCCTTTACGCTTCAAAGAGTCAAATGCAGATACCCATCTTTATTAAGTGTTATCTTTCCAAACAACGTGGACCCAATCTTTGATTGCTATAGAATGCTATTATATTCCATTTCTATCACATACAAAATGCCCAGGGTTCTTTTTGGTGAAATCCTGGCCTCATTAAAGTCAGAGATAAAATTCTGTTTGACTTAAATGACTTGAGAATTTCTTTCTCTAGGCTTTGCCCATTGGATAACGACGCAGTCCCTACTCAGGAGGAACAAGGGGAATAAGATTCAAAACACTTACTTTTAATGCCACCAACTTCTTTAATCTTTTGCCAAGTGTCTTCAATGCCTTTTTCCCCTTTACCCATGGATGTAACAATGCCTACAGGAAGCCCCTGGTTCCTGAGTGCACTCGCTAACTTGTTGGCTGTGTCCATCCAAATATCCTCATTGGAAGAAATAATGCCAACGTGGGCCCAGTGAAAATATTTCATTATTGTAAACAAAACTCGGGTTGGAGAGGGCAAGGTCCTTGCAAATGTAGGGTGGTGGATGGTAGAATCCAGTTTATAATTGATGCACATCCATGAGAAGATGGCTTTGTTCCAGTTTTCCCCTAAAAGTGCAGCCGCCTCACAGAAGCCAGGGTTCAGAGGGCCTATGAAAGCTGAAGAAAGCTTTCCAAACTTCATGAAACTAGTCAGAGCTCTAGATGTCTCACATTCTTCTTGCAGGATTACATAATCCAGCCTCTGGCCAAGATTTAGTGAAGGATCTTTGCTTATTCGTCCCACTGCTAACTTGGCAGCCACATGGGGAAAGGCTTTGGAAAAGAAKGGGTCACAGTTCCAGGGTCCGAGCAGTCCAATTTGAAAAACAGAGCAATGTGCTGGAGAGCAAAGTACGATTATTCCCAGCAGCAGCCACCAGAGAGCCTGGAGAAATGTCTTGAATGAATTTCCAGTATTGAACTGATGCAATTGAATGTGCCTTGACAGCACCCAGAACAAGTTGTTAGGACACAGTAGGAGAAATGACATTGTTTTACAGATGGGTAGATCTAAGCTGAATTCTTCAGGAAGCCAAGCAGTGCACTACCAGCTGCTGGGAGAAAAGTAGATTACATTTGCCTTCCTGTATGCATATTTGTTCAGTGCATGCAAGTACAGCCGAGTCAGCCCAAAGTACACAACTGTTGTCTTCTCAAGGTGTAAGTGTATGTGGTGCCAAGAACCTGCATAAACACATCTATAGGCACCATATCAGCCGTTGCACCACATGGGCAAATATTATAACTGTTCAGTTCAAGTTACAATAGTCCTGAAATGGACACGCATATAAACAGTCATTTTTAAGTGCTTTGAAATATGTTTTGAAGTCACACAGTGAAGAGTGACTCCACTTTGTTTACAGCAGTAAACGTAACCTATTGATAAAAGACATTTTTAGTTCTTTAGAAAGATAAATCCCAAGCCATATACACCTCCGCATGGAACAACAACATATAAAACAAAAAGGTGAAACACACTGAGATGGCAACTTTTGCTAACCCAAAATACTCAGTGAGTTTTGAGTATGAATCAGAGTCCATATATACAAATATACATGAACGCACATATGCACATATATATAGACCCACAYATGTGTGTACATATAGATACATATATGTGTGCACATGATTCTAAAATCTTTTGAAAAGCTTTTTCAGGACAACTTTATCTCGCTTGGCAGAGTCTTTTAAACCTGGCAGAATGAACGGAGGTAGACAAACATACAATTACAAATGAGAGAGAAGAAGGACTGTGATTCGGATTTAGATAAAGGACTGTTAATTCACACATAGTGGCAAAAGTTTTGGGTTCACTCTTGGTTTAAAACATCATTGGTCAACAACTAACGGCCATGAGTTTGTTGGGAATAACAACCTCACCCTTCACTGCCAGGGGCTGAAATCACAAGCCCACAATAGTCTCCCTGCCATCCACAGTGTCACCCTGTGGCTTAGAAAATTTGCTGATCCAAGCAGGTTTGTGCTCTAAAAGYAGCAGGCCCCATACCAGCTTACCTGTTCATTACTGAAGAAGTATTTTTATCCTGGATCACCAGCCACTGAGACACAAAATGTAGAGCTCTGGAGAACAGCRCATGCTATAAATACATCTGCAGCTCCTGTAGCACGATGGAGAGAGTCCTCCAGAAGGAGCCACTCGCCAACTGAGCAGCTTCTCATCAGCAGCAGTGGCTCTCCTGAGACRTGGGTCCTGCCCCAGGGAGAGGTGATGCTTGGTCCTCCTTGAATTTGTGGTTTGCATGGGCCACCACAACTAGGTGGGTGCTTTGAGACCCTTCATGCAGAGTCAGAATATTCCCAGGTCCCCTTTGGTGAGCACCATCCTTCTCCAGGTTTTCACAGCCTGAGTTACCTCTCCCAGAGCTCTTTGTCCCTTGATGCAGGTCTTGCAGAGCTCCAAGGCTGCCTCCCTCCCARCCGTCTCAATGCAGAGACTTATTCRCGTCTAACTTAGTAATTATGGGGATGGCATRTTAAAGCTCTGCCCTTGGATTAGGGGGATTTAGCTCCTGAGACCTGCCCCTGCAGAACAGCTCCTTAAGTCTCTGTGCATCCACAGCAGGGATAGCTCCTGTTCTGCCCTGTAAGCAGCAGAGCCAAGAGCTATTTTAGGTTTGGGGTAAGCAGAATATTTGGGTTCTGGCTCCACCATCTTGCTGATGTTTTACAGGCACCCGTTGCCTGATACTTTCTTGTCCTCATTACCACACATAGAGCTTTTTACATTTGCAGCAAAATACTCTTGGTTATTTCCCTGGGTCCTTTAGATCTCTCTCTRCACCTAGGCTTTCCACTAACCCTCTCCACACTCCCAGACACCTTCCTTCTCAGTGGACCTTGCAAGAAAACTATCATCCTGAAAAGACCTTGAATTTCTCCATGATTGTCCTAGCTAAGAAGCTCCTTGCAATAATTTAGCTGGTATCGTAGGACCAGCACTTGTGGTATAGAGGGAAGCATTTGTAATTCAACCTTTTAGCTGTATTAACTTCATATAAATTTCACACGTCTCATTGACRTGTGTTCAGCAGCAGTTCTCTCTTCATGACTAATGACTGTGGAAAGCCACAAAGTCTTTCAGATGCAGCGGGGAGAACAGCTCTCTCCACGGCTTCATTCATTCCCTTGTGYGGCCCATATTCAAGAAGGTTCCCAATATGTCCTTCATTGAAGACTGATATAGCTCAAGAAAGTTATCAGAAATTACCAAGGTACTTAACATTTAGAAAGTACTTAMGGGCTGTGCTAACTTCAGGCCTAAATTGAGAACACTGCTTTGTATGCTACTAGTGCATTAGAGGGAATCTGACTTACATGAGTTATGATGAGAGACTGGGGAATTTTTTTTCTTATGTATGAACATTTAGGTGGACACTGGATTTTGATCAAAGTGTGAAATTAAATAAAATCCTTGCAGCTTAAAGTCTGATTTTTTTAAATAGAACTTACAAGTTTCATTCATATATATACAAATATATCTATATATACCTATATCTATATTCATGTATCATGTGCTTACTGTTGTCTCAYTTCTTCCAGTATAAACAATGATACTGCACAGTTTAATTTCACTCAGGGTCGTCAATATTATCAAGGTCTCTCAGAGTAGTTGCAATGCTCCAGTGACTTACTTCTGGGGGATATTTATAGCATTAAAATCTCCTGTGTTGAAAAAAATATGAGTCAGGCACCCGACAATGAAAGGTTAAAAACTAAGCGATATGGAGGTCTTTTTATTGACATAATTTCTCTGAGCTTTAAYAATTCAAATTTTTCCCATAGCCAAGTGAGTTAAAACGTTTATCAYTTTCTCCTTTGTCTTCTGCTTCTTGTTTGCCATTGAAAGGACCCTCATGTAATGAAGTGATAGCAGTGGCAGGAATCTACCCTTCCTGCCATCAGCTATGAAAAGCTGATTATCCCAGGTAGCTCTGCCATATCCATCCCATGCATACAGTACTTGCTCAGGGCAGGACTAGGGRTAACACTCACACCTTTGCAGAACAAACTCAGGTCCTGGCACTGCCTGATCCATCTCACAAAGAAAGAAACAAGTTAAGGAAGTGAGACATAATTCAACTGGCTGGAATTAGCATTAAAGTTTAAGACCCTATGAATGTCTCCTTGCATTTTTTCCCCCTCAAATCTTAAGCTCATCATTGCTGCAACAACCTCACCATGGACTGAAGCTGCTTTGCAATGCTGCATTACAAGATTAGTTCCTGACACCTGCCTTTATTCACCGAAAYGAGTGGCAGATGCAGGGATTCATACTGCCGTAACATGCCCCATGGGAAGTTTAAACCACAGCTGTATCCCTTTGCTTTAAATTTTTAGAGCAGAAGAGGGTGCTCTAATCTCTCAGTCTGACCTCCCGCATCAGCCTGGCCACAGCACCTCCCAGGTCCCGCTGCACTGAGCTCTTCATGAATACCGGAAATAAAATGCATTTTGTGATGAATTATGCCTGTGGATACAGAGGAATAAAGCTGATCTCTCCGGAAACCCTCTACAGCCAGCAGAAACAGGGGAAAAGCTTGGCTCCTGCTCCGACTCTTCCCTCCAGAAAAGTCTCGCTATCTCCGCCAATTACAGAGATAGTCCAGGGAAAGCAGCACAGCAACACTCGTGTTAGTCTTTGCTCTCATCCTCCGAGCCTTAATTAAAAGAKCCAAGCCTTGGAGGATGTCAGGTCCCCATGTATATTATTCCAACTGTTAATTATCCTCAACATTAAAAATATCCACTGATGTCTAGTGTGTCTGGCTTCAGTTTCCTGCAACGGGCTCTCGTTCCAGCTTTGCCTGGAAAACAAAAAGCCAGGAAGCGAAACAAATATCACCGCCCTGTAGGTATTTGCACACCATAATTAGCTCACATCCTAGCCATCTTCTGAGTAAAATAAATGAACAGCTCCTTGAGGCTTTTGCTGTGGAGCATACTTTCAGGATTTCACCCCTGTAACTTTTTTGACACTCATTTCTAATTTTACTTGTCTCTCTCTCTGATAAAAGACACAATATCAATTAGTGAGTCTCATCCCCTAATGCTGAATATAGACATATCACCTTTTATCACCTGTTTTATGTTCTCCACTTCAGTTGTATAGCTTACATCTACACAGTTGTAACATTGCTTTTCTCAAACCCACCTCTGCTTTCCTTAATACAAACCCGTGTCTTGGAAGTGTGACATAAATTCATTGTTCCCAGGTTTATACATACACTTTYGGCCATAGTTTAGCAGATATTTTCAACAGTGTCCACTTAATGAGAGGTCTGGACCAATGTGCAATTTTTGTGAATACTGATTTTCCTGTTTCTTCCAGATAATTTGAGACAGTTATTGAACAGCACCGGAACAAATAAGATCCCAAAAGACTCCACTAGAAAACACCTATGAAACGAGGTGTCCTCATCTACTATTTTATTTTAAAGTATCARTTAATCATGTTTGACTTCCTTATGATGTGGACACACTGGGTTCACTATGTAGCACTAGTTGTCTCTCTCCAAATCACCTTGCAGTAGGACTTGCAGAGTTTGAGGAACACAATGTCACCACTTGATTTTACATGACAGACTTGTGACTCCATCAAAAAAATTATCAAAAGTCAGAATGACAAGATTTATTATCTCTCARACCTTACTGAATGGCATTAGTTAACCTCCATCCTTTAATTCCTTACAAGCCCTTCTCCATTTTGTCATTTCCATGACTTTGAGTTAGCTTGATGCCAACCCAATCTGACAYCAGTTTCTTGGCAGTACAGTACAGGAAGAGTTTGATGTCCCGTGTTTTCGACTGTGCTGGGTTTTGTGTGAGGAAGTCTCCTACTATGTCATATTATCCTGTTTTCAAGTTGCAGTCTGGCATGTGGAATCCCTTTTTCTCCACAAAAACTTATCAGCAACTGTTTGTCAGCCCTGAAGAGTCCCATAGAGCCAGGTTCAAATGCACCTACTTCTTTCCCAAAATGGCCTGATTTATTTGATATTCTTGGATGCTGATTTTGTAGCCTGTAAGATCTGAAGTTTCTGGCACTGGCATCAGTGGAATATATGACATTGTAGGTAGTTTGGATAGTCAATATTAGAGCTGGCAGGGAAGAGTCTCATAATACTGGATATTTATTTAGGCATCTAAAACTGCATGTTTAATTTGACAGCCTCATCTCCAGAAGGTCATTATAYAGTATATAGAGCTCTGCTGCTCTTCCAGAGGACATTTCCAAGCTTTTTAGAACCTTGCTATGAATCAACCTAAGAGGACCTAAGAGAGACCTAATCGACTACTGTTCARGATTTTCTTTACGTGAGGCTTAGTGAGGCTGAACTTTTAATAGACAAGTTAAAGTTAGGTGCTAGAGGAGGCAGAGTGAATATCTCATACAGCTTTGATTAAAAAAAAAACACTTGCACACTGAGTCTAAAATGTTTTTCTTGCAATAACTCAGGTTCAACAAACTTCAGCTGTGTCTGGATCTATRTCTGGAGACCTTAGAAATTTCCAGGTGTYTTATTTGGGACTAAAGATATCAGGCAGGTCTGCCCCATGGCCAGGGTAGCTGAAAGCTGAGTGTTCGATATGTACTCTTTAAGTCTGGCCCTCGTAGAGGAGCTTGGAAAACAGCCACAGCAGGTCAATGAAAATGACAATTTCATTGATGGCCTTAACAGAGAAACTGAGGAGAACAGCAAATCCACTCAGCACTTGTAGAGTTCAGGAAGTTTCCAGTTCCTTGGATATTTAGGGGGAAAAAAAAAAAAAAAAAAAAAGGCTTCAATCCAGTGTGTCTGAAAACCGAAAAAGAAAAACACTAAATTTTCTGGCAAAGAATGATGGTTTTTGGCCAGCTCTGTTCACAGTGAATGGTAACCTGGCTTCCAAGTGCACTAATTGACTCACGAGTGGCTGGCTGCCATTTTGCATGATGACTTACCCTATGGTATCTTGCAGACTTACCCTCAACAAAATAACCTCAGTGGAGCATTTACCTGTTGCTGCCAGACCTGATTAATGGCATATCTCCCTAAAATAAAGCTTGAACATAAAATAAAGCTTTCATTTTCTTTATACCAAGTGTTCACAAAGCCCTTAAAGAAAACAGTCCCAGAACATCTTCTAACCCAATAGGTCTCTTTTAGCCTCCAGCACCTTTGGCAGCTTGAAAAAAATAGCCAGTTTTACAACCTTATCTAAACAACTGAACTTTCAAATATTTGCTAGTGAAGCATTAACTTGGATGCAACTACAACACAGGCCATACAGCACTGGTGTTATCTCTTCCTCCAGTTCTCCGCCTTGCCTATCTTGGTACATGCCTATGTGCCCTATTGCCAGACTTCCCCAAAATCTAACAGAGAATTGGCAGTAGAATAGGACCATTATCATCATTTAAAGGTTTAGAAACTAAGGAGACACAAAGTTTAAATATCTAGCCTAGGCTGCATAGGAAATGTCTGTACCAAACCCAAAGTTTTATGTTCATTTTAGTGATAGATGAAATGAGGACCAAGCAGCTGTGGGCATCTGACACACATGGGTCCTGGGTTTACAACATGGGAATTTCAGTGGTGTAGCAGGGGCTGTGGGATAATTCGCAAGAAAAAACTCCTGAACATCAAACACATCCCTAATCCTTAGCAAAGGCAACTGAAGTGCCTGTGGTCTACCTGAGCCTCCCCGCTACTCCCCTCTGTGCCCATCAGGATGGGCAAGTTCCTGCTCAATTAACTGGGAATTAATTTATAAACTGGCCCTACTTCAGACTCTCAGAAAAGCTAATCTGAAGGTATTGTTACAGATGATTATTTAAACTGTATTAAAGTTTTTCTGACGACCCTCTCTAAAGTTAAAAAACAGCCTTCTTTTGATTTTACATACTCTGTTTCCTAAGCCTGCTGGAGACTGAGGCTGAACATATCCAGTTTCAGTCCATGCCTAGTTTTTTAATATCCTTTAATTATCTTTCATAACGATAACCCTCAAGATGACTGTTTCCAATCATCATTTAAACCACACGGACTGTTGCAGTTGTTTTGTTCAAACTCAGTTAACCCAACTAGAGTAACTCCTCTGCTAATCACATGCTTTAGCTCTTCAGTGAAGATAAGTCCAGAGATAAGAAAGTAAAACACCTCCAATGTCTCTTTTTCTTTGCCTCCTGGGAGATGTAGACACAATCAGTCCTGACTGTCATACAGCCATGGAGCAAAACGGCAAAACCGACAATTCATCTAACTACAGAAAGAAAAAAAAAGTCAATAGCTCTTAGCTGGAATCATGTCAACCATGTGATTCTCTTAAGGAATCAGAGTCTAATGGAGATGTTGACAGAGGGAAAACAAAGGATAAAGCCCAGTGTAAATACTCTGGCATTTCAAACCCGGAGTCTACAGGAGTCCCAGACAAGCCCCCACATATTAATCCCCTCTTCTGAAACACGCACATCCAGGCTAACACCTTGCTAAGTCCCTATTATCTACTGCCGCACAGTGTGGTACAGTACAGCAGGCCAAGTGCAGCGTGCCCTCAAAGAGACGGAGAAAAAACAGATCAAAACTGCTCGTGCAGCTAAGTACTGACCCAGAACACCATGAGTCATTTTTAGATAGCAGCAGCCTGCTGTGGCCCAGTACAACTTTTCGGGGTGGCCTTTACCTAGGGTCCATTTCAAAATTGCAAGAGAAATCAACAGCGTGTTCCATGCAGAAAAGGAATTCGTTCAGCGGCAGAGAAATTAAGCTTTGCAGGGTACATCTGCGGCTGAAGAGGCAGAGCCTTAGCTGATGGGGATCAGCACGGCACTGCTGCAGTCCATGGAGCGATTTATATCAGCCAGGATGACCAGAGGAAGAGTCCCAAGAACTGCAGGTCAGCTCTGCTGGTGCCCATTTAAGGGAATTGATATCAACCTTGTCTCTTTGGGTGCGAAAGTGTCTCTGCTGATTAAAATTCCCTGCAGACCTACATCTCCTAAGCTGATAACGATAAGCCTCTCAGGCTGATTACATATTGCTTTGTTGCCTTCAGCAGTTGTGTATGGGCAGCAGACATGAGAGGCTGGTAGTTATTGTGGAGAGCTCTGCAAGCCAAAATGGAAAACTTGGATGCTGCAGAGCCACTGGAGAAAAAGGGAAGAGCAACACTCAGGTCTGGCAAAGCAGTGAATTTCTGAGGAGCCAGATCCATCTGCCTGGGGCTGGGAGAAGCTTTTCAGAGATTCACAGAATCATGGAAATGTTGGCTGGGGATCAGGCAGGGTGGTTGGAGCTGAAAGTCATCCAGTCCCAACTCCCACTCCAGTCAGGGCTATTGCCAACACTAGATCAGGTCAGCTGAGGCTTTGGCTATCTGAGCCTTAAAATCCTTCAACAATGGAGGTTCCAGCTCCTCTCTGGTGACCGGTCCAGGGCTGCACTACCCTCCCACGGAAGAAATTTTATCCTATTGTGCAACCTGCACCTCCTAACCACGATTTATATCATTGCCCTTGTTATATCATGTGGCAGTCTTAAGAAGAACTTGGCTCTGTCAATTTTGCAGCCGTCCTTCAGGTACTTTGTGGCTGCTATTGGATGGATGTTTCTTCCTTGCCGGACTAAATGAGCCCACCTCACTCAGTGTCTCCTCATGGGTCATGTTCTTGGGTGCCCTCCACAAGACTATCTCCAGTTTCTTTGCATCCCTCTTGAGCCTGGGGAATTCAAAACAACTATTCGACAGTATTCCAGGAGTAGCCTTTCCAATGCAAAGAGAAAGGCATTACAACTTTCCTGGATCCTCTGGCCATGCACCTCCTAATGTAGCTGTTTGTCTTATTCATTATGTTGGCTCATATCCAAACTGGTCTCCACCATGGCCTCAGGCCTTTATGGTCAGAGCTGCCGYTCAGAGAGTCAGTTCCAAGCCTGCACTGATGCACAGGCTTATTCTGGCCCAGGTGCAGAAATCTGCACTTCTCCTTGTTGAATTGCATAAAGTTTCTATTGGCCCAAACCTCAGCTAACTTGAGGTCCTTCTGGATTGAAGCTCTGCCATTCATTGTGTCAGCCATTCCCCTGGGCTTAGATTTGCTAAGGGCACTCTCTGTGTCATCTAGTGGGGCACAAAATTTGAGAAAGGCAGTGACAATAGCAGAAAGCAGCTGCTAGGGTGTTGCGTGAACAGTGGTCAGATCTGGATCAGATCCATGCTGAGACTAGGCAGATGTAGGTATACAGCAGAGCCAGACACAAGGGCAGCAGGGCCTGGATCACATTTTTAGACTTGAGCAGATTGCTTGGCCTCAGGTCCGTGGGCATGATGGTACTGAGAACTGGAAGGGGTTATTTTCTCCAGGCAGCAGGTTTTGTTGCACCTCACTACAGGACCCGTTGCCCCGTGAACCATGTCCCTCACCTATGGTCAGGTCAGGGTGCAAGCACTCATCTGCCAGGCTGCAGCAGTGGCTTGCAGTGGGCCAAAATGCTGATTTCTGTCACTCAGGGCCAAAATTCATCCATTCCCCCCCCCCCCCCACAAAAAAAAAGTCTTTCTGGCAGTGGGACACTAGGAACCTGGAAGGATTAAAAGTGCATGTCTGCAGGGATCTGTGGGAAGACCTATTGTGAGATTTATCTGAGATGGGTCAGGAAAACTCCTTCCCAAACTGTTCTTGGCTCTGATGGGCTGGTCCCAACTTCCCACGGCTCCAGCTTCATCAGCCTTTGCTCCCCATCAGGGATCAAGGAGTCACACACCAAATCTGAGTCCAGACTCCAACCCTGGCCAGGCCAGTTCTGACTTGGCCTTTCAAATTGGTGTTGAAGCATCTCTGTGAGGCTTGCAGCGCTCAGAGGTGGGCAAAATGGAAGAGTCTGGTGAGAAATCACTTCCCCAGGTCCCTCAAACACATCCTGACAGAAACCTGTCACAGCATTGGGGTTAAAGCAATATCCACCCTATGCCATCTTCCAGGAGCTGCCCCAAGCGGGAGGTCTGCATGTGGCACAGATCCTGGGGTTTAGGAGCTACAATCCCTTCTTTAYAAGCTGGCAGATATGGTCTGGTACGAGAAGGTCTGGTGCAGACAACAGCAAGTTGTTATGCACATCTTCTGTTCTCCTCCTTAGCATACTAGGGGACATTATTTTCTTCTCCCAGGAAAATAAAAGCAACCTTAAGTCCTGGGTGGGTGGGTGCACCCTCCTACTGCCCCCTTCGCAGATGGATTTTTGAGGGGCAAATCTAAGGGTAGAATAATCTGCCTTTTCTTACCAGTACCACCTGCTTCATGCTGTGAAAAAGAGACACAGACAATACCTCTTTCCCACTGTCAATTTTCCTTCCGCAGCTGTCACTGCAGCAGATCGTGTTGAGTCTTATACAAGAAGATATTGGGGCCTGGGATACTTTCTCTGTGTTTTAAAGAGCACAAAACACTTCAAGGCCTGTATCTGGATCAGCATCACTGTGAATAACTGAAATATTGAATAGATAATGCATCAGATGCAGCTAAGAGCTGTCACTTACACATCTTCCCTAAGATCTTATAACCATYATATATGCAAGCCATGTTTTATCCCAGGAGCGAGCCATTTATGCTGCACTTCCTTAACCCTAGATTGTTTAGATGGGAATATGCAAAAAGATTTCATACCTGGCTGACTGGCAGGGAGTATCTCAAGGACTAGAGTAAACATTCAGCTGATGGAGAGATGTTGCCCATCCACAGCAATATTAACTTCAGGTTCTGAACCTATCCCAACCTCTGGGCAATATCCTTTGGGTGGAAAGGCCAAGGTGGAATTCTCCCTGGGGTAGAAAGAACTCCAATACAGTAAAGCCAATAAAGATAAGCTTAACTGTAAAGGTCTACATTTCCCACATTAGCTCCAGCTCCTTGTGTTACAGCTGTGCTGGAAAAGGCTCCAGTTGCCTTCCTGTTTTTTTATGGTGGATCYTCCAGTTTCTGAAAACTTGTGTATGATGAGATGTATAAGAGATGAGTATGTGGGTGCAATGGGAGCAGAAAAACTTGCACCTTCTTCACTGAAAACCAAGGCAGGTCCAAAGAGGTGGACAGTACTCCAGTAATTGGGAGAACTACTTCTGGGTTCAGGGTTCCCTGCTTTGTCACAGTTTTTTTGTAAGACCATAGGGCAAAATCATTTCATCCATACAGCAATGATAAGAAGCTACATGATGTTGTACAGGGAGGTGTGAGTTAGCCCTGAGTCAGCCTCCATGTACCACTCTACAGGTTCTTCCTCTCATTCTCTCTCCACCCTTCTTCTCCTTCCTTATGTTTTCCCTCTCCTCACCACCACAGGCCCAATAACACCCACCAAAATTAACCTGCCCTGCTGCCATTCTCAGTGCTGACAGCTTCACCAGAGCCCTCATGTGGGGGAGGGTAGAGGAAATCCACCATGTCTCTGTCTTGCAGCAAGAACAGGAGCTACCTACAAGCTTCTGCAGTTGACAGCCCCCAGCCAAGGTCATCTGATACCCTGGACCTTTCCTTTCACCTCACTTGGCCTGAAGCAGCATGGTGGGCACCAAAAGTGGCTCAAACACTGGGGGGCTTTTTTGTCTTCCCTCTTCTTTAGTTCTTCAAGGAGAAGATCAAAACAACCTGGCATCTGGTTTCACTTTACTGCTGTGCTGGTTTATGTAATTTCTTTCGTTCATCATCTTTATTTTCCTTATTAATCATGTCTGAGCCGATGTAGMTGACACATGCTCTGCTCATGTCCTGCATAGTCCACGAGAGAGCGCTCCCTCTCTGGTAGACTGCACACTTCTCCAACTCGTTAAGCTGGAAAGCAGACTCAGCTGGTGTAACTTGGTCCCCGGGGCTGCACTCTAATCCCCTGCTCACCTCCAAATCCCCCCAAGTCAACTCGCTGGCAATCAAACACGAGTGCATTAGCATCTGGTCTGTCAGGGTTTTATTTTCAGGAAAGGTATTTCTGCGGGACACATGTGCTTGCAAGCAAAACAGGAAGGCATGACAAAAGAGGGGCTTTCTGTTCTCTCAGTCACACATTTTTCCAAGGGAAAGTGCAATCTGCCAGATTATCATCTGGACTAAACTGTCACTAGTAGGATCTTGATCCTTAAAGCAAGCTGAAATGAGTGCTGATAAAATATATCTCACTGGCCTCAGCTTTTCTTTTAATTTTGGGGGATCTCCTATCAAAAAGACTCTCTGTTGTTCCATTTAACCATCAAGTACAGTTCATTTCTCTGATTAAGCAATGAGCTGCTCTGGAAAGAAGGGAGTACAYTGGCAAGTCTCTCGTAACATGTCATTTTAATTAAGTTTCCCTTGTGGTGAGTGTATGAGGATGACAGACAGTTCAGAGTACTCCCCAAATGCCAGACCTATCACAACCACTCCTGATTTCATGCCATTCTGAGCTTTTCCTGCTCAGACGATAGCTGGATATCATCTAGCCATGTGCGTAAGAGTCTTTCCACTAATGAGCAAGTCAAAGCTGCAGCCCCCTGCTTACCACACCCTGCAGCTGCAAAGTAATGCTGTAAAAACTCTTAATGAAGCATGATGCCTGAAAAACACCCAGCTAGTTCCTCCAGGGAATGGGAATGCCCTTGGCTGTGATTAAAGTGATGTCTGGATGCGGGGGGTGTTGTTTCCATGTGTTTAGGATGTGTGATCACCGCAGGCTGCTCTGATTCGGTGCTGCTGTCTGGTGCACTGTCTCCCAAACTTTGCTCCCTGTTGGATAGCAACGGAGCCTGTGGATGACACCCAGTCCTGTTACACTTCGGACAGGGTGAGAAAACCTGTCCTCTCCAGAGCAGTGGGGCCAGGACACAGGGGATGGCAAAGTGATGCCCTTGCTTTAAAAGTGGGGGAGATGAGGGACCTGGCACCCCAGCAGTGGGGATGGGGGCTGTCACAGCAGGTGGTCTCTTTGCATGAACACCAATGGACAGGGGATGGGAAGCTTGGTCCTCCAAATGTTCCTTGGCCATGAAGTCAGTCCTTCCTTTCCTGACATTCTGTGAAACCTTCTTTCCTTTCTGCGCAGTACCTCAGCTGCAAGAAATCCCTTCCCAGTCATGCTTGGTGGCAGAAGCATCTTCTACAGTGGCACTGGTGTGGGTCTGAGCCCACTGCAGCTGACACAAGGATGTGTCTCCATGTCCGTAGGGTACCTAAGCTCCCATGGCAATCAGTGGCATTGGAGCCATCAAGGAGCCTGGAAAGCGACTCAGCTCCCCTTATACATCTGGCCAACTGAATAGCTCTATTCAGCTGCACCCCCTAGCTATCTGGTGACATTTACAGTGTCCTAAGGGTCCAGCACATCAGTGTGGGGTCAGACAGAACTCATACAGCAAATGCACACTCTGCTGGAGCTGCAATATCCTAGATTGTCTCCCATGCCACTAAATACCTGAATGTCAGCACGTGAATCAGCCACACCTGCTTCCCTAATGCCCTCCGAGGGCTCCAAGGTGTTCCACCTGGTCTCCCATAGACATCTCAAAAGGGTGGAGGTCTCCCATAGGCTGTTTTGTATCTATCAGCCCTGTGCAGATGTCTCAGATACCCCAGGGCATCTCAGATGACATCARCTGCCCAAGAATGGATTTCTGACTTGAATTCCAGGTGTGCTCCTCTGCTACCTTTCCCCCTTCCAGCTTGTGTCTGACTGACAATGTCTGGGAGAGCTGTACCATGGGCTGCCCATGCTGGAGGGCCAGTGGCACCACCAGATCCCACAGCTTGTACAGATGTTACTGGCAGGATTCAGGGGGCCTTATTCTCACCATAATGTCAGGAGGTCTGGATGCGCTCAGTGGCAGGGGTTTAAGTGTGTCTGCTAGAGAAAACAGACATTCCTGGAGACTCATAAGCATCAGAATGGGTGGGTGAAGTTGGATTTCTTCTCACCTCCATTTCACTCTATGATCCTAAAGGGGTTTTGGATCTACCTTCAGTGCCTTACCACAAAGCTCTGGGCCAAACAGGCAACTGAACCCAAGAGTCCTCTGCTTAGACCAGTGCCTAAAATCAGAACAGATTGTATCATGATTCTCCTAGATCTGGCRGAGCGGTTTCTTAAGTTTCAGTTTGGGGGAATCAGGTTATTTCAGAACAATTTTTCCTTCTTTCTGCCTCTGTGTATTTATTTWTTTTTCTCCATTTTTAGCTAGAACAGTTCTGGAGAGAAACCTTGATGCATGAGAGCCAAAAGACCCAAAGAGAACCACAAATAGATTTTCTTTGTAGGGTTTTGAGGTCTGGTTCTTTGGGKTTTTTTGTTTGTTTGTTTTTTGTTGTTTTTTAAGGTCTTGCTGTTGGTGTTGTTATTGTCCATCAGGAATAGCCTTTGTGGTCTGGAAACCAGACTGTGCCAGGCACTGTATGAAAAGATAATACATGCTGCCATCATGGGCTGGGGGAAGAAGACTCGCCTTTCCTTTCTGAAAAGAGTAGCAGTCTCAAAGGATATCTCAGTCTCCAATTCAGGAACAGGTAGCCCCTTCCAAACAATCTKTGGCCTGTTTATTACAGGGCATCTTGTTTCCCAGTTTTCTATGTCTGTAGGAGAAGATTACCAGAGGTGTATGGATGYCAAAGAGCATTCCTCTGACTTTCACCCACGGGAGATCTGGCCCTTAGCACCAAAGCACAGTTAAGAGGCAACATCCAGGTGAATGTCTGAAAGGCCCAAATCTCTCGAGAACCTGRAAGCCCCCTGTCTGCCTGCAAATTGATGCCTGAGCTACACCTGAGGTCAGTGGGAATTAAACAGCATCAGCAGCTGACAGCCTCTGAGAAATGAATTGGTGGTCTCAGTCCAATTGCTAGTGGACAGATGTCCATATTGTTAATGCTGTAATTGGTATTCCCAAGGGATGGCTGAGCAAACTGTGGAGGTGGCCTATCAGCTTGTCCATCTTCATTAGTGAGGGGAGGAGGGTGAGAACAGGCAGTTTATCTCATCACCAGTGCTGGTAGGTAGGAGGAGGATCTCCAGGCATGGCCTTCCAGCTTGCATCCCCAGCTTGCAAGTGGGCAGGAGCTAATGTGAGGGCTGGGATTCGTGAGCCTCGTGGAGGAGTTTGTCACCACAGGTTAATGTCCCTGAGACAGTGGCTCTAGGTCCAAGTATGCACAGAGATACAGGTGCTGCTGTACCTAAGTGCTCAGGGAAGTGGTCAGAGGAGTGGCCTCAGATCCAGAAGGCCTGTATTCAACCTCCTGATCCTCCAGAGAGCTTCTAGCATACCCTCACCCAGTCTTGTTTCTCAAGACTGTGCTCAAACCACTTGCTTTAGCAGGTAAAACACCTTACATCTGCACCAGTCTTCCTGAACGGGGAGATGCCAGGGCCTGGCAGAGCTGGGTTACAGGTGGTCTGGCTCCCTCCTGACTCTGTGAGCTGGGATGTTGAAATGAACCCTCTACTTCAGTTAGGCACTAAAAGAAGGTGATTGAAATGCATCCCGCTGCGCCTCAGTTCCCCAGCTGTAATGTGTAGACAATACCTCCTCACCTCACAGGGGTGTTGTGAAGACAAATACATGAAAATGGTGAGGCACTCCATTGCTATGGCAACAGGAGCCATTGAATTATCACAGATGGGTGGATAGAGTCAAGTTGAAATGACAATGGAAACACATTTGTGTCTCCTGTTCTCTGTTTCTACGTAGGTGTTTGTTCCCTAGTGCTCCAGGCATGGGTTCATCTAGGAACAGAACATGAAATATAGTCACCACACCCTGGCCAGAGGGCATGGTCTCCTGGAAGGGTTTTATGCATCTTTATTAGCATTCTTTATTTCTGAGGTCTTGTAAAATATACACATCTCCTCCAGAGTTTGTTTAGCTGGAACTGGCTTGTTATAAACATCCAATCAAGGATGGGAATGCTAAACCCTATTATTTCACTGTCTGGCAGAAAAACAAATGAATAGAGGAAAAGCAAACAGTTCCCCAGAGTGGACATCTGTGCTGACGCTAAAGGAGCTCCCAGCAAGAAATACAAAAGGGGTTATGTGTTGTGATGAGTTAACTCTTTTTCTCTCCTCCTTGCAGTAGGAGCCAGGACCATATCAAAGCATCTGTTCTTCACATTTCCTTGAACTCTGCAGGCCTTCACCCCCCAAGCTGAACCCCCCGCCTAGCGAGCATTTCCATTCACAGCATCCATCTCTTCATAGGGAAGGCTTGTTCCAGGCCATAAGACGCGTTGTTCTGGGCAAGCAGACCCATGACGCCTAGTCGAAGAGTGACTAAGCAGAGCTGAGGTGTAGTTATGAGGGAGGATAAAGTTCATAGCTAGCCAGATCCCAGTTTGCACTGTCGCAATGTAGAAAAACCTGTGTATTTATACTCATTCAGCTTAGTGACACTGCTAGGTTAGAACAGAGAGAGCCTGGGGTAGATGACTATTTGGCTGTGTGATGGTGAAAACTAAATGTCTTCACAACTGTACTGTCTGGAGTTCAGCAACCTTGGCACAGACTTTCATACTACTGTGATGAATGCAGCCAAACAGATCAGGCTGAGATATCACCTCTTTGGCTCTGCTGTTAGCAGTGCTGGAAGCATTAAAGAAGGACTGGGGCTTCTTGGCAGAATAAGCAAAATTGAGGTTTGATTAAGAGCTAGAACTTGGCCACTATGGCTATAGGAAATAGAGGAAGAAGGGAGGAATATATCTGGAAGAGAGGGGTATGTGGTTATTCTAGCATTGATATCTTGCTTCCCTTGACAGTCTGTTGTCATAGTTGTCCGCTATGCTTTAAGTAGCTGACTTCAACAGTTTGTCTTGGTGACTTACTCCTACTTATCATCCTCAACCTGCCTAAAATAATGCTGCGGCATGACATTTTGGATGCAAAATGGTGAGCCATCTTCTGTTGCCTGTCTCTCTTCCGAGCTGTGGCTTTGGTAAAAGGAAACTCCTTCTCAGTGATTGCTACTCAGTGTTGCTGCAGGTCAGCCCTGAAGGGCTGCTGTGTTTCAGTTCAGATGCTGTACTTGTGGCAGGTGTAGCGCCAAAATCACTGCCACTGTGGAAGCAGGGAGTCAGGCCAAGAGCAGCTGTCCTCAGTTGCAAGGTTCACACCAGATCACACTCACCCAAGCTGGTGTCTCCTGCTGCCAAAAGCAGTTCAATTCCATGTTCACTCTCAGCTTGCCATGGGACATATCCCAGCTCTGAATTCGGCTGTRGAAAAATAAACCATTCTGTATACATCAGCCTTATTTGTTCTATCTCCTCTGATGGCAAACTGTGCCCCAAACTGGATCCAGGTTTGCTCTGAAGAAATGGATATCAGAATTTGGTCTTGAACTTTTAAGACTCAGCTGTGCATCAGTCTCTGAAGTTCTCCCTTGCTGAGGGTACAGCCAAAGCATTGCTGATGATACAAAACTGGGAGGAGAGACTGATACCCCAGAGGGCTGTGCTGCCTTTCAAAGGGACCTGGACAGGCTGGAGAGGTGGGCAGAGAGGAACCTCATGAAGTTCAACAAAGGCAAGTGCAGGGTCCTGCACCTGG
>NW_020450517.1:0-1020 GCF_003343035.1 Apteryx rowi | reverse complement strand
TCACTATGACTTCAGTGCACAGTGAGGAGGGCTGGCCTGTCCATCCGCCTTGTTCCCAGCCCTGTGTTCTCACCTCTGAGGTGGAGGACAATTTCACTCGTTACCCTAGAAAGAAATGACACCACTGAGTGCAGATCAACACACTCAGCACCCTTTCTCAGAGTTCCCTGAGGAGGCATCTCAGCCCTCCCCTTGTAGCCAGGAGCATATCGGCCTCATTCCAGCTGACTACATCCAGCCGCCCAGCAGCATTTCTGTGGTCTCAGTATCTAGATGGCTCCTAGGAGGCACCTCCATAACACCCTGATGCAATGGGAGAGCTGTGCCCTTCTGGAGGGCAGCCATCAGTGCAGCCACACACCACAGACAAATGGTCAAATGTTTTAAGGAGGGGGTGTCCTAAAGAGAGTGTTGGCTCCTTCCCAGCCCCCACACAATATGGCTCAGAGCCCCAGAGGTTAGAGGGGGACTTGGGCACCTCACTGTAAAGGACACATGTGCATGGCAGGACCTGCAGGTTCCGTTTCTGAACTGCATCAGAAACCTCCCTCCCCAGAGAGTCCCAGGGGAAGGACAAGAGCAGCATGGACAGGTTGGAAACTCAGAGCAATACCATGATATCTCTGCTGGGAAAGGAAGGGACAAGGGAGGGACAGATGTCCACTCAGGAGTTTCTCCTCTCCTGGATGTCCAGCTGCTGAGGAAAAGACTCATGACATAGACCCCACAGCCTTGAGGGCAGAGGGCTGTGCTGTGTGGGAGAAGAGAAGAGGTGCTGGAGTTTGTGGTTTCCTCTCACACTTTGACCATGACTCTGCTGCCTGCAGCTGTCCCTGCAGGGAGCTCTTTCTCTGTCCCCACGTCTCTCCCCATCAGTGCTCACAGACCCCATCCCACCCACTGGGTGCTCAGCTCTGCCCTGCAGAATCCTCCCGGGCACAGGGCTCTGCCCAGGGGCACTTCTGTGTTTGCAGGGGCTAAGGAGCAGGGGAGACAAACCTTGCTGAGGCTGGAAAGGTG
>NW_020450516.1:0-1009 GCF_003343035.1 Apteryx rowi | reverse complement strand
AGATCCCCCTGAGGGGTCCGCTAAAGCTACCACATCCCATGGCTGACAGGGTCTGTCAGGATGGGTATCACAGTCCCTCTTGTGTGGAGCAGGAGGTGCTTTAGAGCAGGGATTCCCAGCCACACCTTCAGAGGGAAACAGGGCATCCTGCTACCTTCTCCCAGGGATGCTGCAGGGGTGTGAAGATGGGGTGTGCACACAGGTCTGTCCAGGGTTTTAATTCGGAGCAGTGTTCCTGTGCCCCAGGGTGCTATGTGCCTGGGACAGTGACTCTGCCACCTGTGAGGGTCAGCACTCAGGCTGCCTGGGGAAATCCCCACAGCACTGTGGGGTGAAGCTGTGGGTGGGAGGAGAGACTCCCACTCAGGGCAGGTTCAGTCTGCCCGTGAGAGGGTGCTGTGTGGGTCAGGACTGCTCACACTTCCAGCTCATCCTGAGAACATTTCTGGAGGGGCCTTTTCAGAAAGAAGGTCAAGGCAGGGGATACCTGAAAGGGAAGGAGCTTTCCTGCGTCTGTGCTTTCAGCTTTATGCTCTTTGGGTAGGATGAAATGTTATTGGATCTGTCAGGATTAAACAGGGGAATGAGACTCCAAAACAGCAACAGTGAGAGAGGAACAGTTGTGGGAGGAACTCAGCAGATCCCTTCATCCACCCCTCAGCCTACAGACAGAACCAGCATCACCTTTCCAGCCTCAGCAAGGTTTATCTCCCCTGCTCCTTAGTCCCTGCAAACATGGAGGTGACCCTGGGCAGAGCCCTGCACCCGGGAGGTTTCTGCAGGGCAGAGCTGAGCACCCAGCGGGTGGGAGAGGGTCTGTGAGCATTGACAGGGGAGAGATGTGGGGACAGAGAAAGAGCTCCCTGCAGGGACAGCTGCAGGCAGCAGAGTCATGGTCAAAGTGTGAGAGGAAACCACAAACTCCAGCGCCTCCTCACTTCTCCCAGCCAGCACAGCCCTCTGCTCTCAAGGCTGTGGGATCCAGGACATGAGTTGTTTCCTCAGCAGC
>NW_020450515.1:0-1026 GCF_003343035.1 Apteryx rowi | reverse complement strand
CATTTTCTACAGAACTCTAAAAAGAAATACCAAAACAAGACCATAATCTGAAAATGAGAGGCATTCTTCTTGAAATCAACATTTAAGAGAAATGAAAAGGCAATTATGGGGTAATAGCATTTTTCTTTCTATATCATCTATTGACATTTTTATATGCTTTTATWTAACATGTCAGTTAACTCTGAAGCTCTGATTAGTCTGACTAAATGTTATCATCTACAGAGACAGACTTCTACAGCTGATCTAATCATCATTCACTCTTTATAATCAGTGGTGAGAAACAGGCCCCYCTAAGAGGCAATGCATTTTTCCCCAAGTAAGTAGACATCCTAAGCAGCTTACGTGAATTTTGCCTTAGGGTTCCTACTTCTTTCCCTTGACTATAAATGAAGCCTTAAATGACTACCTCAAAATGTAGCTATCCACTTGATAATTGGGTAACGTTAGGCGAGATGGATTCTGTCTTCAGTGTCTCCTGTGTTTCTTGCTAGTTATACGTGACTCCTTTCTTCGTGTTGGACAATGCAGGCATGATTTTGTCAGGACAGGAGTTTCGTCTTGCTGTTAGCACTGCTTAATAAGACAACACACTCCTGGCTGCAGGAGGAGGAAGAGCCATGTGACAGAGCGGTTTGACTGCACTGCTCCACTGCCCCATCTTCTCCTTTGAGTTGTTRTATTTGGGATCAGCAAATAAACTTTGATGAAATTATCATCTGCTTTTTAATATACACTGCCTTTCTGTATGGATTTTTTCCTTAATCTGAGGGTTTTGCTTTTTTTTTTTTTTTTACAAGGACCCCTCCTCAGAACTCCCTGGCCAGTTTAAACATCATCCGTGAAAGTGGAGAGCAATTAACTGCTCCACTGTTCAGCAACGGCAGAGTAAATAACTGGAATCATCCTTTTATCCCTCCTAGGCACCATGGACACAAGACGAGCTTTTGAGAAAAATTTAAAAATAGAACTGAGCAGGAAATATCAAAATATAACAGGTTTATGTTCTTTCCTGGAACAATCTCAGTA
>NW_020450514.1:0-1067 GCF_003343035.1 Apteryx rowi | reverse complement strand
CATTGCTGGCCCCCAGCCCTGGGGCTGATGGGGAGGCTGACACCCCTTTCTGACCCTCAGGAGCTTCTGTGCCCTTCAGCAGGTCTTTGGCTGTGGTGTGAGTACCCTGAGCTCTGCAGCACCCTGCAGTAGGCACTGCCATTGTCACAGACCAGCACCTCACTCCCATCTCCCCTTTCCAGTGCTGGCTGCTGACCCCAGCTGTGGCGTGGTCCAAGCCCAGCTCCATCCTCTTGTAGGTCTCCGTATCCCAACGGAGGGGAAAAGGCCAGCCTTGCATGGCCTCTTGTGTTCACCAGACCCCAGCAGATACCGGAGCACAGCTGTCTGCTAACAGCCGCCTGGGGCACAGCCTGGTCTGGGCAGGGGCCAGGGTCTCAGATGCCCCAGACTCTGCTAGGAGGCCTTGGGAACTGGGAGGCCTCAGGCAGAGCTAACTTTATAGGGCAGTGGGGCAGGGTGAGCAGCCCTGCTTGGGCCTTGCAGTGAGTCTGGGGAGGGCTGAAGCCAGTGGGGTTGTCCAGGCTCCAGATACTTCTTCAACACCAGCTCCATAGTGGGAACATGGAGGTTTCATCCCTTTGAAGGGGAGCAGCCTGTGGTTGAGATTCCTTCATCGAGCACTTGTGAGCCACATGTGGAGTGCCACATCCAGTTTGTGGCTCCCCCATGCAAGAAAAGCAGTGACAGACAGGAGTAAGAACAGCCAAGGCCAAAATGATGATTGGGGCCTGGAGCTCATAGTGTGTAAGCAGATGCTGAGAGGCCTGGGTCTGTTCAGCCTGGAGACACCTCCAGATTCCCCTCCAGAAGCATGGGCCTGTCACATGTGAAAGAGATGCTAGTGGGTAATTGGGAGACCGTTCACCATCTCTTCTAGCCAGAGACATGGCCAAGTGAGCCCTGAGTGGAGTCCTCAATGCCTAAGGGATCACACTGGGACTCTGAGCTTCTCCCCACTCCCCAGGAGCTGAAGGAGAACAAAAAGCAAACAGCAGGCCCTCTTATGGTGCAGTTCCTGCAATGCATTCTTGACTCCATCTTTGGAAGAAGAGCCCATCTTTCAG
>NW_020450513.1:0-1081 GCF_003343035.1 Apteryx rowi | reverse complement strand
GTGCTCTCCTAACCGGTCCTGTGTCTGTTTGAAGGTGCTGCGGAGCTGAGGCTGGAGGCTGGAGGCAGTCGCTGTGCTGGGAGAGTGGAGGTGAAACACCAGGGTCAATGGGGGACGGTGTGTGATTATGGCTTTACCGAGGAAGATGCTGCTGTGGTTTGTAAGCAGTTAGGCTGTGGATCTGCTCTCAAAATAATTTGGGACACACATTTTGGGCAAGGATCTGGCCCGATTTGGCTGAGCACTCTTGAGTGTCGAGGCACCGAGACTGCCCTGTCTGAGTGCAGTCATGCTGGTTGGGGAAAACATTACTGTTATCATGGATGGGATGCTGGAGTGAATTGTTCAGGTAAGGAGTCAGTCAATCCCTCCCCTTTGGTGGTCGGGGCTGGGATCAGGGCGTTAACTGGGATGTGCCCTGAAGGAGAAATGTGTGGGTACCAGTGCAGGCCCTGACGTGGCTCCTCTTGCTGCCAGGCTGGGACTGTTGCTGCTGATGTCCCTGCGGGGGACAGGGGGCTCAGCCACCCTCAGGCGGTGCCTCAGGTTGGAAGATGAATCCCTCACCCAGCCCTATGGGGTCTTTTGGTCTCCATCAATCTCTGCCTGTTCTGCCAGGACCCATCGGGCAGTGCTGAGGGTCCCCATGCCCTAGACACCAGGGACGACTTGCTCGGCTCCCCACAGCTTGGCAATGGCACAAGATGGCCAGGGTCATTCCCCTCACAGACAGGAGTGCTTCGGCTGAATAAAAAGGGCTTTTCAGACGGGAGAAGGTGAGGGAGGCCCTGAAGGGTTTGTATCATCAGCACCCACTGACGGCTGCTGCCGGGATGTTCACGGGGCATTTYGGATGTGGCTGCCTTGGAAACRATRTGGGATGTGGGTATGTAACTGCCAGAAGCCTCTGGGAACTGCCTGCCATTGGTGTTTTTTCCAGGATTTGTGCAGCTGGTTGGAGGGGACAGCCCCTGCTCAGGACGTGTGGAGATCAGAGATGGAGGCCAGTGGAGAACAGTCTGTGACTCACACTTTGATCTCAAATTTGCCAAGGTTATCTGCAGGGAGCTGCAGTGTGGCA
>NW_020450512.1:0-1025 GCF_003343035.1 Apteryx rowi | reverse complement strand
GGGCTGCCCTGGGCCCCAAGGCTTCTGTGGGGCCAGCTCCATGCCCTCATGGGTGGAGGGACAGGGTGGGCAATCCATGGCCAGGTTTCCCTGGGAGTGGGTCCCCCTTTGGGGTCTGGCTCTGAGAGGAAAGGGGTCCTGTGTCCCAGAGGCTGGTGCCACCAGCAAAGGCCCCAGCGCTGCCCCCCCTACAACCTGGCACGGCCCCCAGGACACAGGGCAGCCAGCAGCCCCGCAGGGCCCCTGCGGCAGAGCACAGCCCTGGCAGGGCAGCAGCTGCAACCCGGGGCCCCGCACTGCCCGGCCACAGGGCACCGCTCTGCCCCCAGCCTTGTTTAGGTCAGTTGTACCTCAGTCGCTAACAGGCCAGGAGCAGATATACAGCTTCATGGTGGCCTGTGATGTCACTTTAGCCTCAGCACCTGACAGTCTAGCTCCATGGAGCTTGCTATGTTTGTGTTTGTGGAGTCCTTCAGCCTCAGGATCTGCTCGGCCACCAGCAGCCCCATTGCTCCTTTTTGTACTTGTGAGGTGACTTTTGCTTCAGTACCTGCTTAGACAGCATCAAGCACATTGCTGCTTTAGGGCTTGTGAGGTCACTTGTGCTTCAGTGCCTGATAGGCCAGTTCTGGACATGTGGCTGCTGTTTGTGGTTGTGAGGTCACTTCTGTCTCAGTGCCTGATAGGCCAGTGCTGGTTGTGTGGGTGCAGTTTTTGTTTGTGAGGTCACTTGTGCCTCGGTGCCTGATAGGCCAGCTCATGGCTTCAATGGAGATTCTGAGGTCATAGTTGCTGGAGAATCCGATAGGCCAGCGGCAGACCCCTTGCTGCTGTTTCTGGTTCTGAGCTCACTTCCCATGAGCACCTGTTAGAGCAGCGGTGTGGAGGTTAGTGCTGTTTGTGCTTCTGAGGTTCATGTGTCTCAGTGCATGCCAGGCCAGCAGCAGGCACTTGGCTTCAATGCAGAGTGTGAGGGCACTTTTGTTTGAGAATTTGGGAGGCCAGTGGTAGGCACATGGCTGCTG
>NW_020450511.1:0-1124 GCF_003343035.1 Apteryx rowi | reverse complement strand
CATTTCCAAGTCATGCATGCACAAAGTAACCAAAATTTACATTTTGCAAGGGAAATACCTTTGCTCCTATGTGTGTGCTTTTGCTCTTACCTTCTACATGAAGGACACCCCATATATTTTTTTTTGGTAGCTTGCTGAAGATAGTTGTGTCCAAGTTCCTGATGAGAGCTTCAGTTCCAGCAACTGAGAGGCAATCTGCAGAGAGACAGAGAGAGCAAAAGCAGACCCTATCCTCCCAGTTTATAYTGTAACATCAGAAGAACTGACTTTCTAGCCGAGTTACTCCACAGCCCGCAGGAGGACAAATGCAAAAGAGTAATCTTATGATACAGTGAGTGATAGGACTCAAAGTATTAGAATAAAAAGGTTTTCACTCCTGCTAATGGTATAACCGTGGCTGTGTTGCAGGCTCTGATAAGCTGAGCTCCATGTCCTGAGAACTGAAACATCTTTCTGTAGTCTGTGTAAGCCTTGGCTACTGATTACTACGGGAATGAGTCTAGTAATCGCAAGAAAACCTAGGCAATTTATGAATTCGAAACCTCCCAGGGAAAGAGGTCCAGAAAGTAATGTTCAGGAGAATGGCAGAAGTCTTTTTTTTTTTTTTTTTTTTTTTAATGAAGACAGCACATTTCACAGTGGGCCAATTATACTGGATAGCCTGTCTGAGAAACAACAAAGAAAAAATAATTGGCTCCCTTATAAGCATTTCCCTCAAAAGCTGGTGATTTCTGACTCGGGGGATTCAGGAAGACAAGTCTCACCTAAAGTTTACAAGAGTAAAGAACCTTCTCATTTTGAAACTTTTTTTCTTCTTCCACTTCCAAGCCCTCACGAAATCCTGGAGAACAAGAGCATTGCGCAATGAATCAGGTCAAAGATGACCCCTTCAAGGGTCCCATCTCTCAGAGAGACCACAGCAATGGGGAGAGTCATCTCACCTAATCTGACATGCTCTGTGGTGTGAATGTCTACTTATGAGCAAACACCCAAGTGTCCCACCATGGGGACTTCCAGGGTTCAGTTCATCTGCCCAGGTTAGGACGGGGCTAGTTGAGGACTAGGCATGTCAGTGCTTTTCTGCACAGGCAGATTCACTGAAGAGGCTCTCCCCCCACTGCAGA
>NW_020450510.1:0-1054 GCF_003343035.1 Apteryx rowi | reverse complement strand
CCCTCCAGAAATGTTCTCAGGATGAGCTGGAGCTGTGAGCACTGACCCGCATAGCATCCTCACAACAGGAGAATGCACCTGCCCTGACTGGGGTGTCTTCTCCCACCAAGAGCTTCTCCCTGCAGCATCATGGAGAGTTCTCTGGGCAGGCTGAGTGCTGACCCTTGCAGGTGGCAGAGTCACTGCCCTGAGCACACAGCACCCTGGGTCGCAGGGACACTGTTCTGAATTAGAGCCCTGGGCAGACCTGTGTGCACACCCCAGCTTCACACCCCTGCAGCATCCCTGGGAGAAAGTAGCAGGACACCCTGTTTCCCTCTGAAGGTGTGGCTGGGAATCCCTGCTCTAAAGCACCTCCTGCTCCACACAGGAGGGACTGGGATACCCATCCTGACAGACCCTGTCAGCCATGAGATGTGGTAGCTTTGGAGGAACTCTCAGGGAACCTCACCTGCACTGCCTGCAGCCACAGACTTACTGTGTTAGGGGCTGTGAAGATTCCTTCTCCTGTGAGCTCTCAGACATTCTCGCACTCCTGACTGTCCTTAACTTCTTTCTGTCTCACTCATCTTGCTCATCTTCCTTGTCTTATCTTGGCACCTGCAGGCAGTGCCTGGAGCCCTGCTGCTCTTTGCAAAGGAGCTGCTCTTGGACAGAGCTGTCTGTCAGCAGTGCTGCCTGGTTGCCATGAGCTCCCTCCGTCCCAGGAGCCTGCCTCTGCTCAGAGGCAGAGGCCCAGCTGAAGGCATGAATTTCTCTGTCCCTTGTGCTCCCTCCTCCTGGGAAACGTTCACTGAAGTAGACTAAAATAATCACTGAAAGTCCCTCTCTAAACAGTGGAGAGAGGCTGAGTCCGGCATTGTAGTTTGTCTCATCACAAGATGGTTATCTAGGAGAGGTGGAACTGTCCCACTCCAGAAGCCCCTACTCCCATCTCTTAACTAGACAAGACACATAGACAGGGGCAAGAAAGCAGTTCATTTACCCATGGTTCAAGTAGTGATACAGATGAGTCAGTCTGGACAGGGCCATGTCAGATGTCCCCTACAACTGC
>NW_020450509.1:0-1124 GCF_003343035.1 Apteryx rowi | reverse complement strand
GTGGGGCTCTTCGAGGACACCAACCTGTGCGCCATCCACGCCAAGCGCGTCACCATCATGCCCAAGGACATCCAGCTCGCCCGCCGCATCCGCGGTGAGCGCGCCTGAGGCTCCTGCCGCTGCCCATCTGGTCCCGAGCTCCATCCCCGTACCCTAAAGGCTCTTTTAAGAGCCACCATATTGCCACTAGAAGAGAGCTGTGACACATTCGTACTTTATTTTTAAGTTCAGGAGTATATCCTCCTTGAAATTCTTTAAAGGTATTTTTTGGGGGGGGGATTAATTTATAAATGTTTGTACTCTGGAATTTAGTTAATTTTCCCTGTTTTCACAAGATTCCTCTTGCATAACTACTGTTATGAAAAGTTTTTGGAATGAAATACAGAAGTCTGTCAAAAATTATAGTTTTTAAAGGTTATACCGTTTAACTTGAGTAGAAAGTCCTGATGCTCTTTTAGTGAGCCCAGGAAACAATTTTCTGCCCTACTGAGTATGTAATTTGTGCACAAATCAGAAAACGAGTTTTAAGATAATGTGAATAAATAATACTTTCCATTTAATGAGCACTGTCAGGGCCATAATCTTCCATTTAAAAACAGAAGCTGACATATATATATATATTTTTTTCCATCAAGACTTTATATTTATTTCTGTAAAATACTGGATTCATTTTGAAAGGGTGCTATATATCTCTGCAGTTTCCCAAGGAGTACTCTTACTTTTAAGCTATGTAGAAAGTGTAATCGGAGTTAATATCTGGAAAAAACATTTTGAAAAGCTCATTATTAAAGAAAAAATGGACATAGATGTACTCGGTCTTGCTCTTATTAGGAAAAAAACGGGAAAATACTCTAAAAACTAAACGTTTTATTAGATAGCTGAGAGCCCTACGTCTCTGGAAACCTACTAGGCTGACTGCATCACATGAATAGAACTAAAAAGTGCTGATAAAATAAGCCCGAGGTCTATCAGTTTTAGTGGGAAGCACAAGAAATGGTTCTGTCTGGCCTGGGCTTGCATCCGAGTTTTGCTTTTTGGCTTCCAGGAAACATGATCAGAGTAGAGGGTAGAAGGGAGATTGGAAAGACCAAAGAGGAAGTGGTGAATGATCCTGGGAAGCCCCC
>NW_020450508.1:0-1103 GCF_003343035.1 Apteryx rowi | reverse complement strand
GGGGGGGTCACGGGGGCCCTGCCAGCACCCCCAGCCTTGTACAGGGCAGGGGCTCCCCGGACACCTGGGTCCCACCCCAATCCCTGTGTCTCTGGACACCTGGATCCTGCACCCATCCCCGTGCCTGGACACCTGGGTCCCACCCCAATCCCCATGTCCCTGGATGCCTGGGTCCCGCCCCAATCCCTGTGTCCCTGGACACCTGGGTCCCATCCCAATCCCCGTGTCCCTGGACACCTGGATCCTGCACCCGTCCCCGTGTCCCTGGACACCTGGGTCCCATCCCAATCCCCGTGTCCCTGGACGCCTAGGTCCTGATCCCTGTGTCCCCGGCCGCCTGCCTCCTCCCTGGCTGCCTGGGTCCTGATCCCCATGTCCCTGGCTGCCTAGATCCTGCACTTGTCCCTGTGTCCCTGGACACCTAGGTCCTGATCCCTGTGTCCCTGGCCGTCTGGGCCCTCCCCGGCCACCTGGGTCCCGATCCCCATGTCCCCGGCCGCCTGGGTCCCAATCCCTGTGTCCCTGGCTGCCTGGGTCCCGATCCCCGTGTCCCCAGCTGCCTGGGTCCTATCCCGATCCCTGTGTCCCTGGCCACCTGGACCCTCCCTGGCTGCCTGGGTCCTGATTCCCATGTCCCTGGCTGCCTGGGTCCCAATCCCCGTGTCCCTGGACACCTGGATCGTGCCCTGATCCCTGTGTCCCTGGCCGCCTGGGTCCTGCACCCATCCCTGTGTCCCTGGACACCTGGGTCCCATCCTGATCCCCGTGTCCCCGGCCGCCTGGGTCCCATCCCGATCCCCATGTCCCCAGCCGCCTGGGTCCTGCACTTGTTCCTGTGTCCCTGGACACCTGGGTCCCATCCCAATCCCCATGTCCCCGGCCGCCTGGGTCCTGATCCCCGTGTCCCCGGCCGCCTGGGTCCCAATCCCTGTGTCCCTGGCCACCTGGGTCCTGATGCCTGTGTCCCTGGCCGCCTGGGTCCTGCACCCGCCCCTGTGTCCCTGGACACCTGGGTCCCATCCCAATCCTTGTGTCCCCGGACACCTGGGTCCTACACCCATCCCCATGCCTGGACACCTGGGTCCCATCCCAATCCCCGTGTC
>NW_020450507.1:657789-870907 GCF_003343035.1 Apteryx rowi | reverse complement strand
AAGTAGCAAGGTACAAGGCATGACCGCTGCGTGCGTGATCGGTGCCATGATTGGCTACCTGTGACATAATCTGCATGGTGATTGGCCTAGCAAAGTGTACGACTGCACAAACATATATAAGATGGGCAAATTGCCGAATAAAGTTGGAATTGAACCTGCATTCTGTGAATGCGTATGATTCATTCCCGTCACTCCCGCGGACCGCGACAGGAGATTCCACAGAAAAGAACCACACAAGTTATTTCAGCTGGAGAAGAAGCCTTGCAATGACAACTGAAGTGTTGAGCTAGTAAAATAATATTGAGAAATGACTCAATTACAAGTATATTCATAGGGCAAAAATTAATTACATATTACTCTGTAAATCAATAGATTAGACTAAGCTATGATGAGTGACATAACCAGAAATAATGGCTGGAAAATGAAGACTAAATTTGTCTATTTTAAGGATAGACACTTTAAACCTACAGCCACCACCAAGCACAGTTACAGATTCTCATCTTCTGATATCTTCAAACTGAGAATGACAGAACTTTTCTAAATTATGTACTTTAGTTAAATGAGGTAATATGCAAGTAGCAGGCTGAGTTGTGCCACACTTTCTCTGTCTTTAGTAAAGGAGTATAGGAAGAAGATATGAAGAAGCAAATGGTTTGGGAAGAGAGTAGGAGCAAAATGACAATGTACATTACCTGGGGTGTATTTGAAATCATCTGCTCCTTAATTGCCATTTACTGAATTTTGGCATCTTTTTAAGTTCTGGAGTTTTTAAAATAGTGTAATGATTTTTTTCTCCTTTAATTTATTCACAGTCTGTTCCTAGCCTTCTAGGACAATGTACCAGCTAAAGAAGTTAAAGAATGCATTTCATTTGCATAGGAAGAACTGAAGACAGTTTTCAAACTTGTGCTGACAAATTTGGAAATCTAAAGAAGTGCTATTAAGCTTATGTATGCTATGAGGGATGTTTGCAAGCACACTGATGAGAAGAACTTACATCTACTGTCGCGGTCCGCGGGAGTGACGGGAAAGAATCATACGCACTCACAGAATGCAGCTTCAATTCCAACTTTATTCGGCAATTTGCCCATCTTATATATGTTTGTGCAGTCGTACACTTTGCTAGGCCAATCACCATGCAGATTATGTCACAGGTAGCCAATCATGGCACCGATCACGCACGCAGCGGTCATGCCTTGTACCTTGCTACTTATTTAGCAAAGCTATCTTACCCTTAACCTTGGTTCCCACTGGCTTCTGCTAGTTTATCTGTACTTTCTCAGGATGTATCATTCCCAGCTGCACCAGTGTCCTTGGTGGACTACTTCAAAGCACGTAGCAGTGGCTGTAGCCTGAGGCCTAAGGCTTCAGCAAATTTAGCTACTAACGCTAAGCAAGTTGTGCTAAGCAATTAATCCTAAACAGTGTTAGTTCCATGCTCTATATCTCATATAGATTATTGTTCTGAAGCACCACAAGGGCCCCAACAATCTACAGCATGCAGAATAAAAATCTTAGTGGAAATGATGATAATATTCTCACAGTTAATAAGACCTGCTTTACTGAATGCAATATGTCACAGCTGTCCTATCTGCCTTCTCCTTCTCCTTCTATCTGCAGAAATTAGATTCAGAGGTGGAAGTTCACCAGTTCTTCAACCTGAATGTGTATTTTGTCCTTGGAATAAGAAATTTACTGTTTCTTTTTAAATGGAGGTTTAGGAGTTTCTCTGAATTTAATCAGAATAATTTTCCTTTCCCGTATTTACATATGTCACTTAGCAAGACTATTTGCAACTCCAGAGTTCACTGTTATGTGTTGTCAGGTATTCTGGTTCAATTAAGTAATTAGCATTAGTGTCTTGTTCATAGCGCTCAAAAATAATTATCCTTTATAATTTGGAGAAATCTGTTGCTATGAGAAGGGCTTTCAAAGCAACTCATTGGCTGTCAATATCTTTCTTCAGGAACACGTATGACCCCTAAATAGGTTGTCCCTCTCCTCCCTTTTTGCAGTATAAACAAAAACTGCTTTTATTTTTAAAGTACCAATGCAGCAAGAAGCCTCATTCATGACTGCCATACTAACAAATCTAGGATAACACTATGACTTCTGCATGGTCTCATCACTTCATTTTTCATACCTGAAGATCAGGACTTAGGTCTGTGCTTCATTATTCTAGGAACGTAGTTCAGCTGTAGTTGCTGAACTAGGCTGGGATTACCAAGACTTTTTAAATTAAAATATCAAAGTAATGAGGGTCATGTTTGGTTGTATTGTATTATCTTTTGGAAAAAAAAAATTGAGAACAAAAACCAGAGGCAGTATCAGCAGATTCTAGACCATGCTGTTCCTCCTTGACATTGTGATAGCCCAAAGGAGCCAGGTGAATATTTTGTCAGTGAGTTCTATTACAAATTAAACAGGAAAATTCCTGAATAAGGTTACTGGCATGGCTCCTATTCCACAGCCTCTGGCTTAGCATGGATATTCCTGAGAAGAGGGAAAAGACTGAGGCAGTCTTATCTGATCAGCTCAGTCTATTGACCTTTAGTGATATAGACTATTAAACCCAACTAAAATTTGTCCTATTGCAAATGGTATTATCACTTACGTAGAACTTTAAAGTTACACGTTTCCTTTTTTTACCATAAACCAACCTACATGCCACTGTAGTAGCCACCCAAAGTAAGAAATACTCCCTTGAAAATGAATGCATTTCTAGAAAGGGAAAATGAGGGCTGGAGGCTTGAAGTTGTCATAGACTTGACATATATAAAAATTTCATCTAGATTTTCCCTGTAACGTTATTAGTGTATATGAAATGGTGCAATTTTCCTTTCTGATACACTATCGGAAAACAGGTGGCCAAGTTTCATACTATAGTGGAAGTGTAAATTAATACTGTAACTGCTGATACTTTTCCAAAGATGTCTGAAAAGGAGCTACATTTCATTGTCAAATTTTTACATTTTTTTTTTCCATTTCATAAGGTATTGCAGCAACTGGAGGCTGTGTCATTAATTTCAAACTCTCACAACCTTCTAACCAATACCTTTTTAGTTTAGTATGTAAAATACTTATTCTCATGGCACAGGAATTTTCTAATGACATTTTCTAAATAGCTACATTTGAAATTAAAAAAGGTACAGGGAAGTAACCATTTTAGCTCAGAAAAGTCTACAATTTGCCTATCAGGAGATGCTGTATGCAATTGCTGAAGACTATAAAACAGTGCTATGCTCAAAGGAGCAAAAGCACATGCAACTGAATCTTGCTTTCTTCACATTCTTTGACTCTCTCTTGAGTAGCACTTGTAGGTTTTGTGTACCAATTTTTTAGTCTTTAGTGCAAATATCTAAGCAAAATCTTATGCTACCTATTCTATAGGCAAATCAGATAATGTGCTTTGAAATTCTTCTTGAAGCCATTATGCTTTGTTTCCTAAATATATGTTACCTCATTGTTATTCTCCAGCTTTTAAATCTCTCATATTAGGTTTATTTAATCTTCTTAGATAAATATGTTGCCAAAACAAGCTTATTTAAGTTATCTGGCTTTTATTTTCTGACACTGCAAGTACTCTGAGTGAAAGCCCTGGCAGTCCTCTTTGTGGGTTTAACAGAAACCACCAAAACTTTTGTTGGCCTAAATATGACATGAAAATTAAGAGATACAAATTCTAAAGGACAGAACATGTTATGTGTATAGGAAGTCCTACTTAAAGCAAGACATAATTATTGCAACAAACTTTTTACTCCTGGCTGACCTACAGGAAATCTTTTAGAAGAGTATTTTACTCATGAGCTGCTAAACCAGCTGATCTAGTTGTGACTAACCTACACTCAGTAAGCCAGCAAAGTCTGTCCAATGTACACATCTATTTTATCAATATCTCACAGCAAGATGTGAAGAATTATTTGCCTTCTACTTGCTGTTGCTTTGTTTAAATAATGGTGTTTTGTCCTTAAGTGTTTTGTAACCTGTCACTCTGGCTTAAAAATAGATCACAAAATAGGCTCACCAGTGCAAACAAGCTGTCAAGCTTTCATTATAAGATGTGTTTGATCTGCAGAAGACAATGTAAATTCATATTGTGTCTATCTTTTATGATTATGAAAGACAGCTTCTCCTTTCTTGAGGCAAGGCTTATTAATAAAAGAAACCTTAAAACCCTTACATGGATTGTTATACCCATAGAACATACCTCAAAATATACCAGATAACCTCTGGGCTGATTTGTAGAAATCCATGAAGGCATCCCTGTTAGTTACCAACTTAGTTGCTGCAGCAACTGAGTGTATAAACAATCCCCCTGCTCCCCCCCCCCCCCAAATAACCCAAACAGAAACAAACTGGATCCAAACAGAGCATAAGAAACAGAGGCTATATCTGTATATGCTTTTGGTTGTTGGCCCAGCTCCATACTTGAGCCCAAGTTCCCTTCACGTATGTACACTATTAGATTGCAAGCTCATACTCAGGGCACTGGAGTAAAGACTTAGGGACATGTAAATCCATAGCACGGGCCCCAGCCCACATTTGCTTACAATGAAAATCAAAAACAATTTCTCTGGTGTGCATTCTGTAATGCCTTGTGGCAACATCAAATGGCCAACATCAGACATGCTAGTTTGTAAAAAGACTTGTCACACGCTTAAAGGAACTGTGGGAGTTGCAAGCAGTTAAACTACAGGTGCCTACAGTGACACAATGCAGTTATGGTCAGCTTTTAGCCTGTTTCTTAGCATGGCCTTGGAAAGACAGTACAGATATCATTACATGGGCCATCAGGAACACAATCAACAAAAGCAACCATGTCAGCACTTCTTAAGATCCACCTCATTATTCTTTTCTAATAAGAGGGGGGCACAATAACTTTTTTATAAATGTGGAGGGAGGGAAAGCTATTCCTCATCCACTCCCAAAATAGGCTTTCCCATAAGTAAATTTGGACATGATAATAATGGAATGGGTACAGAGAGAGGGGCTACATGAGAAGAGATGCTTTGGGACCTCTGCCATCCATTATTATCATCTCCACTTGATTGTGCCATATACCGCTGTAAGGTGTCACACATGACTTCCAACTTCTCAACTTTAGCTTTCTTTTGTGTGTTGAACTCATTTTAGGATGACTTTATGTCTTAGCAAGAGATGCATCTTTGATGATTCTATATTTGTCTGTACTATTACCTCTACAGGACTGCTGAGAAGTGATATATCTATTTTTTTTTTTCTGAGCCTGCAGGGGACCTGTTGTGTGATCTTGGATAAACACTCACCAGCTGTTTTAATCCCATTTCTTTGTGGTTTGAGCTGTTTGAAGAAAAGTTTCTCTCCTGGTACACTTTTGGGTGGTGCTAATCCCACTACAGTGGGATCCTGACGTCAGTAATAATGTTAGTGCTAATGTTGGTGCTCAGTTTTTTATGGGAAGTGTTTAACACTATGCAAGACTGGGCCCAAATGATCCTGCCATCTTGGGCTCCCATGTTCTTAAGTTATGGATATAGGTCTCGATGTGACAGTAGAGAATGTTTCTTATAGGACTGGCAATACCGAGGTATTGTACCCACAGGACCTTGTATGCTACAAAAGAAAAGGAGCAGCTAGAGGAAAACAGGAAAGTACAGGTCTGTATGTGACCCTCTGACAGTCGCTCACAGCTGTAGAAACTACGAGGAAGAACATAATGCCTGAAATAAGGGCTGTGCCAGAAAACGGGACAAAGATTTGATCTCTTGCCAGACTACTTGGCATTCACATTGGGTTCAAGACTATTGTAGCATTCTGCAGGCATCCTTTGATGTTTATAAAGCTGAGACAAACACAGGAGCACCCACTGCTCAGCAGACAGAAACTGAAACAGTCGTGCTGGTAATTTCAGTATAGAAATGTGGTAAGCAGCTTTGTCACATAAGGAAAACAGCACAGAAGCAAGCACTGTTGGCACATAAAGAAAATGGATCAGGAAGAGCGTGACCAACCAGTAACTTTTTTGTGGTTAATCACATGTTCATGCAAATACTTGATTAAAAACACAAAAAAAACTCAGAAGAGGAACATATATGTAGATGTTTATATTAAATTGGTTTCTTCCATGAGGACAAGCCATGTAAGAAAATTTTAGAAGAATAATAACAAGTGGATTCCACCGATCTTCAAATTATAAAATATGATCATTTAATCCTGCTATTCACTGATTACTTTCATTTTAAGCAATTGGTGCAAGTTTAGGTTATATGGCTTTATTCTAATAAGAATAGTATAATTCACTGCTGTATTCCTCCATTTTATGATGGTGTTAACACCTTTGATTTTAATGGTGTTATGATGCTGTAAACATGGAATAACTGGATGATGAACTAGTACAGCAAAGTTTAGATTTAAAGCAGCTGCAGATACTTTCCTGATAGTATTTTAAAATGTTGATATCTAAATAGATAATGTCTGTAGGAGAAGGAGAGGAGAGAGAATAGAGAGCGCCTCTGGAAAAACAAAAGCTTTCAGTTTTCCAGGCAGTCAGTTAAGAAAAGCCCTTCTAAGAAGAGATTTAGATATCCATATATATACCACCAGGAACTATGGTAACAGAAATATTCAAATGTTAGCAAAGCAAAAGAAATCTTAAAACAAAAATGCATCATCAGTCTGAAATCCACCCAAAGCTGAGTGGATTCTGGTAGCAAAGCGATATACTGCGTGAGTCAGCTCTTTGTCTGGAAGAAAGCAAGCAGGTGTCACTCTCTGTAGTATTACAGCAGCACAATATGCACTATCTGTCATCTTGCAGTGTAGCAGATTTGAGCTAGAAAACAGAGCTACATGCCTTCTTGTCTGTCCTCAATTTCACTGCACCCAGATATCAGCAGAAGAGCCCAGTTGTTTCTGAGAGAGAGAAAACAGGCTATGGTAGGGGGCTTCATATGTTAAAAATACTATATAACTATTCAACTGAGAAGCTGCAGAGCCTTTGCAGAGATTCTAGTGATCTACTTGAGTGTCAGAGCAATGCTTTATGACATTTCTCGGAAGAAATTAAAAATAAAGTCAACTCAAACTGGGGGAGCAATGAGTCTGAAAATCTCAGCTTGCATATTCTCAGTGCAGTCAGAGTTTGACAGTTAAATCTGTGGCCATTCCGAATTTTGGCAGATCTATTCTGATCCAGGACTACAGGAACAAAGCAGGACTCTCATCTGCAATTGCTCTTCCCAGTGTCTCCTCCAGGATCAAGAAGGCCATTACTAGGTTAGCATTCAATGAAGAAAATACTAAATTTCCCGTGCTCTTCACGTCACTTCTACTCACAACCGTGTAGCGAGGAGGAAGACGTGACTGTAACCCAGAGGACCGGAATCAGGAAACAGTCATGAGAAGGGAATACAGGAGGAAGGAAACGTTGTACAAATCAGAGGAAGAGAGATCTGGCCTGGGGATTAAAAACAATGGAAAAGGTGTCTTTAGCTACCAAAGTACCGCTCTTTTAGGCCACTTGAATTATGTGCCTACCTTTTGCCAAAGCCAATCTTTAAGAGCAATTGCCTTCATGACTCATTCTAGCTTCCATGAGAATGTGCACTCTAAGATTTCCAAACAAAAAGTGTGACATTCAAGAAGCTCCTGCTTTCTACAGACTCATGGACATCATGGACATACTTCTGATATTCAACACCGGAGTGGGTGCTTCTCCAAGTCCTCAGCTAAGAGTCTCAATTCTTGGACGGTTTGCAAATGGATAACAACTCTGGCAGCAAGTAAGTGTTGAAACTCATGACTATCAGCAAATATCCGTGGAGTTTACTGCTCGTGTCACCAAGTGATTCTACGAGGATGATAGCCCATCTATAAAAAAGTAGCTTTGACAGTAAAGATATCAGATGGTATAGATTTAAATCTAATAATTTTAATGAAAAGTGAAAATAAATCTGCATGATAGATTTTTTGTTGTTGTTGTTCTGGAATGCTTTTAAAAGTATAGGAAGTTATGCTGTAAAGGTTACAAAGCCAGTTTGTCACCAGTTAGAAGTAACAGAATTCAGGCTGCCTGTTGACTCTTACAGACTTTTTCTGTAACACGTACATGAGGCACTGCCCAGTTTACACTTTGATCACATACTTCTTTTTCCAAGTTCGCAAAGTAGTTTCATTTTCATGTTGTTTTTGTGAGGACTTTGTTTCAAAATGTTCCACACCTTTCTGTAAAAAGAAAATAACAAGAAAGAAATCCTAGATATGCTTAACGTCAGAGTCTTTTTTGCTATTAACCTTATGAATGCAAGGATAATACCCATAGTTTTTTTCGGTAGTTTTAAATCCATCACATCAGTATCTAGTCTGTAAAATACAAACCAGAAACCTGCCTCTAACCAACAAGCACAATCCCAAATACTGCTATAAATCAGTATTATTCTACGACGATCTGATATACTGCATTATGCATTTCCTTTCTGTTCTCTCTAAACACATAGTCTGGGACAATTAGAAAGAGATGAAGGGTAGAAGGGCATTCTCATATAATTTTTCAAGCAATGTGATTTCTAAATGAAGAATGTAATTATGTATAACCTACGCTGGGCATACATGACAAGGTATTTTACTTTCTAATGCAAAAAAAATTTGAACAACCAATGTAAAAAACTAAAATCTCCCACTTTAACAGTACCCATTTGTTTGTACACCCTGGATCTAGCATATTTATACCTAGATAAATGCTGCCCAGACGTAAAATTTACCATTATAGAACAGAATTGTTTTGGATAGACTTATAGGTCTTGTTGATATATTTGTAAGTATTTACAATGCAGATTCTCTTTTACGTAAATAATAAATATAGGCAAATTTGAGGAATGAGGACATTGGTCCTGCACTTAGAACGTCTCAATAGTGGGCCCTTATGAAATATTCTAACCATGTGCATGTATATAATAGTTTTTTAAGGAGTGTTTTGCATGACCTTTACAAAAAATAATGTCCTTGTGCTGGGCTCATTACAAATGAAAACATGCACCATGGTAGGAGTCTCTAAAAAGTTTTGAAAGGTTCTAATGTAGATGGAGTGAATGTAATATGACAGATGCCCATTCTTCTGTGTTAGGGAGGTGAGAATTCATGTTTTATTTTTGAGATGTTTGGCATGCCAAAAAAATCTCTATCAGTCTGGGTAATCAACAATGTAACAAATGATTTAGCTCATACTCCTCCGCTCCCTTTTTATTTATATATTTTCAGACTGTAACAATTATATGATATTCTATTTCTGCATTTCAGAAAAATAACTTGTTACACGATTAGTCTGTTAAATCTGGAAGTAAAAAGTCCTTTATTACTTTGTTTACATCTTCACAGGCCAGATTCATTCCAGGTATACTCAAATAAAGGCAGTGGAATGCAATCAAATGAAATGAATACTGACTAGCAAGTAAAGTTTTAGAAAGGTGTGCAAGGAACCAAACATATATCTTGCAAAGGTCCAAAATAATGCCTGCTCTCTGACTGGATGACTTGGCAGGAACGAGATGATCACAGCACACACTTAACAAGCACTTAGGACAAGTGTCTGTACTTTTTGCCTCTGTTCCCAGGGGTAGCAGGTTATCTGCTCTAAATCTGAATTTTAGCTGAGTGTTTCAATTTAAAATATGAGACCTTGGAGGTAAAGATGGGCTTAATGTTTCTGTACAGATGGCATTGCTCAAGTGTGGAAGCTTAGCAGAGCTCTTGGCACTGAAGCTGAAATTGCCAAGCATTATCTGTGTCTGTGCATATGATAATTCTTCCCCATGAACTCAGAAATCGTGACTTTTATAGTAGTGCTGGGAATATCTGAGGTGCTTTTGGATTATCCAGCTAAACTCTCGACCAAAATTTTGGTATCACATTGGACCTATTTTCCTCTGTAGTATAAATGCATAGTTTGTCAGCAGGACTTCTAAAAGTTCTCATGGACATTAAAGGTCCCTGAAAGGTCCTGGAAGTTTTCTCTCTCTCTCTCTCTCTCTCTCTCTTTTTTTTCTTCTTTTTTTTTTCTTTTTAAACCATGACCTAGGAATTAGGGCTTGTTTTTCCACAGGAAGCAGCTACAAACTTCTGAAAGTAAATTTTCCTCATCTTCCACGTTATGTGTTTCCACATAAGTTCTGAAAAGGTCACCAGTCTTGTGTAGTGCACTCTGTGTGCAGTATGCGGTCAGGGTCCATGCTCTGCATCACGATTTCATTGATACCTACCCATTATCTACACTGAGTGGCTTCCCTGTTGTAGAAATCATGAGGACTACAGCCACAGTACTCCCACACAAAAACCCCTCTCTGAGTCAGAGCCTAATGGCATTACAAGGTCTGCAACAGCTGCTGCAGAGATATATCTGTGAGTCATCTGAAATCCTACTATGAATAAAGCACTAATCCAGCATCATAGCCTATTCTGTTGGCCAAATAAAAAGCTAAATATAAGTAAATCTAACAGAATGCAAAATAGTGACAGGCTGGTAAGATGTCAGAGAAGTCAAAATATTCTAATTATTACCCTCAAAAAGGAAAAATGAGGGGAAAATGAAAAAAAGCATTTTCTCTAAGTGTTCCACTTTCCTGTTAGATGTCTAGAGGTACTGACATCCATTTAGACACCATGAGACTAATCTGATGTTTATCTGAGAGAAAAGAATCATAAAATGAAGATGAACAAGTGGAATTTCCTACTACATCAAATGTTTGGAAATTAAAGCAAAATGGTCAGATTTTGAAATACAGAATAGTATTCACCATGTGTGAAGTTTAATCAGTCCATCTAGTGTCAGTTTCAAAAGTTCCCAGCTTCATTAATGCTAAATTTAATTTTGTGTGTCTTATCAAGTTGGTTTGACACATACTACGATATAAAGATTATACTGCTTTATATATTATTTTAATTCTCAAACATTAGACTGCTGAAAAGGGCAGCCTAGCAGTTCTTATTCAGATAAATAGTTGCTGTAAATTCAGCAGAAATACTTGATTCAGTATCACTTTCTTTTCTCTGTAGTACTCTAGGTTAAACTAAATTTAGTGTTACTGAATGTAAAGATTAGAATAAATGGAACTGAATGCAGTTTGTGCAAAATCTCGATATTAGTAAGCTTATTTGTTGCTTTAAAACCTGCTGAGATGGTAATCTATATATATTTCAGCTATAGTAGGCACAGATGCAGTGTGTTTAGGACCCAGAGCAAACAGTGGTCTTGAACTAAAAGGAACTCTATGCAGCACTAATTTAAGGGTAAAATATAGTTTACCAAAGAAAAATGAAAAACAACTGACAAAAATAATTTTGTGCTAAACTGAATGCTTTTCTAGAAAGGGGTTGGAGGAAAATAAAGACTTCCTACCCTCCATTATAGAAGAACAGCATGCATTCCACTGACAGCTTCCCTCTTTTATTTACTTTTCTTCATCAAAATGGAAAACGGGCAAGAATTTAGCTACAGATAATTCCTTTCACTGCTTGTAGTGATTTCCACAATTGTCTCTTTACCAGTAAAATGTAGCTGATAATAGCTTTGGTAACATTTATAAAATTCTCAGTTTAAAACAGATGAATAGTATTCCTAATTTTTCATTTTTCTCTAGTAAAAGGACAAGCACTAAAACTACCAAAAACAAGCTTTTAGAATAATGTGTTATAAAACTGTATATTATTTTGCAGCCATACTAAGCATTTCATATATATTTATGGAAAACCATTATAGTTATGGAGATCAGTTTAATCTAATTATTGGTAATGCTGAATCCTCACTCGACACACGGTGATCAAACATTAAATGCAAGAGGCTCATAAATCAAAGCAATGACTCAGCATTCAGCACACGGTCTTTGCCTTACTTTCCTTTCCCAAAGAAAATGTGACAACAAAGAGAAAGCGATTCCTCTCTCCCTCTAGTACACCACCATCTTAGCAAAATACAATGATTAAAGAAATGCTCTTAATTTAGGAATTCAACATTCATATCAAGGCGAGAGCATGTATTACAATCTAAAGTAAAATCCTACAAGCTGACCTCAGTATGGTGCCTTTGCACATAAATGTATCTGTGTTATTTTACACTGGACAGAATGGCAGAAGTTTCTATCTCGTTTACTAGCAGAGGAGCAGAGGAAGACGATGCATTTCCCCATTTGGTGAAGCAGCTTTCCTTATCTTCCTTCTGACACATCCACTTAACAGCTGCAGCTTGTGGGTAAGGAGCAGTGGTTTCTCCATATGAAAATACCTATTTTTCCAGAATACATGAAAAACTGAGGATGCAGTTATAAAGATCAGGAAAAGAAAGCAAGGTCTGATTTTTCTTCATAAGACCATCAAGCACAGCACTTCACGTAAGCATTTCTAAAGAGCACCCTGACAAACAGCACTTTGAAGATGGACTGGCAGACCACAAGCTCAAGTTGCTCATTACAGAGGTACAGAAAAACTTCCCTGGCTTGATGTTTAGTAAATGTAGTTTTCCTGAATCTGAATGCAGCTGAAAGCAAGCACAACTGCTCCAACTCCTGCAGGCTCACCCCCCCAGTCTCGGTTCTCCTTGTGAGTGTGGCCAGTCGCTCTGCTCGCATCACTTTCGCTCTTACTATCCCCTTCCCCGAACGGGGACTCTGCATCGCTGCCTGGAACGGGACTGCAGCCTCGGCTGCAATTGTCACGTTCGGGTGTCAAGTGTATTTGGGCAACATGATCACAGGCCACACACAGAGAACAGAGCCGCAGCCCCGCGCACCGTCGCACAACTGCACTGCTTTGTACACGCGTCTTGGCCGCATCGCCGCTTCAAGAAATGCTCTCTTGTACAAGGCTGAGGCAGAGGCTCCAGGAGGTGGATCCCTCTTTTCAGATGGGTGAAGAGGCAAGATAAAACCAAGGAGACATGTACGCTAATGGGATTTTTGTTGGTTGGACAAGAATTTATCATTATTTGGCTTTGTGATTAAATCATTTTGGGGATGGAGAACTTGTCATTGAGAAAGCACCTATCATAAACTGCATTCAACAGATAATAAAATTCATATTGCTGGGTGAAGCTCCTGCCTCAGCACACATAGTTGAGAGCAAAAGAAGCAGTTGTGAGTTTATCCTTTCAATCTCTGACCCAAACACCAACTCCAGGATGCTTTTTTTCTGTAGAACAAGAACTTGATTTTAGCTCGGTGTATGAAAAACCTCTGTTTCTATGAAAGAAAAATTGCCACTTGTCATACTGCACAATTCTGGAAAAATAATACAAACTGCAAGATAAAAAAAAATCTTGGAGGGTAACAGTCATCTTATTATAATACAAAATAATGAAACAAAAAAACAAATCATGAGTGGTCATTTATGAAACTAAAGTAGGACATTCATTCATAGTGTAAAGAAGAATAGTGGGAACCCCATGAGATGCTGGTAATCACATTTACAAGAATTAGGAAACTCATTCATTCCCCTTTATACAGCATTTATGAATTATTCAGTTAATCCTGTCTGGGGAGATAAATGCTGCATGCTATAGGAGTTGATGCTATGGTATTTATTAACATAATTCAGTGTTTGACAGGCTTGAAGTTTGCTTTTCCAGAATGCAAAATATTATTATTTTAGTTCCTTTAGTTATTTTAGTGTGTTTTGCTTCTTATCACTGAGTTTACAAGAACCACCTCCATCTGTGTTTTTATTTGACAGGTTTTCTGAAATGAATTAAGTGATTTTTTTTTTAAATACATTGTAGACATTCTGTCTTTGCAATATATTGACAATATCTGCCATCCACCAAATAAACACAGCTTATCTGGACTCTTCCCATGCCCTGGAATACTTTTATTGTGTTTTATACTTAACTTTTGATCCAGGTCCTATGTTGACAGTGATATAAAATTTCAAACCAATATATGTTTATGTACTCATAAAAAAGTGCATACAATACTTTATGGCACAGATTACTGCTATCCCGTGCTTCTTTTCAGGGCTGCAGTCCTTGAAGCTCTGTCTTTCCACAGGTTCAGATGCATTTGGAATTCATTCTAAAACAGTTCGTATGTTTTATAGATTACCCATTTCTGTTCTTATTTCACCATGAAATACTTCATATATTGGCTCATAAACAGTATTTGTATGGTTAAAGTGAACATGGTGCTGCTCAGAGGAGTGCCTCTCTTCCCTGAAATTATGTCTTGATTACCATGGGAGCAGAAGGGGTGCAGCGAAGAGCTTGCTTCTTATAGCACACAGCAATAGGACATGACCTTTATCCTGTTGGGAACCTCCCCGTTTCACTGCAGTGTTGCAATCATGCTGCCCGTGTGAAATCAGAGGGCTGACTAAACGCCTTTGTCAGCTGCGAGCTAGGACCCGGAGCTGGCACACCGACAGAAAACCCCATGGTTTTCCTAGGCACTTGCTTTCTAGGAAAACCCTTGCCCATTTCCCCCCTCTAGAAACATCTCTCGTTCTTTGTGCGCACTTAATCTGTCATTGTCCTCTTGTAAGAACACATGAGGGTTGTTCAATCTGTCAAGAACACTGTGTCTGGGAAAACTGGGTGAGCTGGCTGAAAGTCCCTATTAAAAATACTCTTCTGATGGTATCACAATGTGAATGTAACTGATTATTCTGAAAATATATTGGAAAGCATGTATCAGAATGATGGTTGATAATTCTGCTACAGATTTAACCACGTAAGAGTCTTCAGTACCTAACTGACGATCCACCTGAAAACAGACTAAAACAAGAGAAACAGTAGGATACGTGCAAGAATCAGTTCTACTGATCAGAGAAAACTGTTGCATTAATGGAGGATTAACACAGATTCTCCATAGCCCTTGTGCTCAGACCGCCAGTGCGGGCTGTTTAGCTGCCATCCTCAGGGAGCGTTTCACATAGGCCAAAACAGTCCCTTCACTACCAGGCCTCAGAGCCCCTGTTGTGCTATGTATTTCCAGACTAAAATCTTTCTGAAAGCTTTCTGTTGCAGTATGATAAAAAAGAGCAAAGTCAGAACCCTCAAAATAGTATATAACTGGCTTTTATGCGTATACACACATGCGTGCGTATGTCTTTGTGGGGGGGGGGGGCTAGGTGTAGGCCTATGTGTCTTTATGAAAAGAAGGGAAATAAACAGCAGTGATTTCAGGTTCCCAGTCCCAGGTATGTTAATCAGAGGTGGAAGACAGAAGGAAGTGCAGCTTCAGATAAAATGCTGTTTACCAAAGGTACATTTTGTAAGAATTCCAAAGTAATCATTCTCGGAAATGTATATACAGCTACAGTACAGTATGCTATCCTCTGAAAAATCATATTTCTGGGGAGAAGAGAAGGAGAATGATGGATGCCTTAATACAGTGATAGTTTTTTTTTGTCTTGTTTGTGAGTAGGCCTTCAATTTTCCCTCCTGGGTTTTATACTGTTATCATTCCACTTGACCCAATTCTTCCTTTTTCTGGCAATGGAGTTATTTTCATCCTAATTACTCCTCTGGTCTATATTTGTTGTTGTTTTCCCAAAGTGAGAGAGAGATAAGAACAAAAAGAAATCAATGAGAAAAGTGCTGACGTTTACCTACTGATGTATTTTGTTTAGACTAGCAACTGTCCACTGTGAAATATGCTGCAGACCATTATTAGACCTCTGGAAAAAGTCTGAGTTAACATTTAGGCAGTACATTAACAGAGCTACTGTAAGCATCTGGAATTTACCCTCTTTTGTAAGCACTATTTCCAGATTATAAAATGAAGCAAGAGCCCAAGAATTCATAGGATCAGTCTTACTAAGTTTATAATTCAGGAAATTTTGGTCAAATTTTATTTTCTATACCTCAAAAGATACCTCGACTTTTCCACTTGACGACTTCCCCCCCTTCCCCCTCCAGAGTTTAGGATTGTGCCAAATATGTGCTTTCTAAAGATATTCATTGTTTCAATTGCCATTTCCTGTTTTTCCCTCCCATCCCTGAGGAATATTGAATTCACGCCCCGTATTAAACATATTTAATAAGATGTTAAATCATGCATTTTCTAACCTTGCCAGATTTTTATTTATTGACATTTTCTCTTTTCATTTGCTGTTGTTTGGTGGTTAGGTTTAGTCATCTCACATTATAGAATACTTCCTGAATTATTTCTGCTAGCAGGGAAAATTTATCCAGATAAGCTTTCTCTTGTAAATTAGAATCACTTAAAGACATTTACTTCTCATTTAATAGTAAAAGATATGTTGGTTTCTTCCTTTCTCACTCTGGGCCACATGCTCCAATACAATAGGAACTCCTATCTCCTTTTTTTTTTTTTTTTTGCCCCTTCACATTTGAAAGATCTAGAAAACCAGAAGACAAGCTAGTCAAATGACAGACTTTTTATCTGGACTGTTAATTCTACTTCTTTCTCTGCAGATCTATTTAAGTTTTTTATACTGCTGTATCTTTTTTTTCTTATTTCCTGGAACCACTTTATATTTGAACTTTTCTTGCTTCTGAGAATTATTTTATTTTTCATCAGTTTTTTATTTCTTGAAATATAGTTGCACACTACACCACATGAGGAAGGGGGGTGGGGGAGGGAAGACAATGGTAAAAAGCAAAAGCCTCAGTCTAGAAATTCAGGATCCACCTGAACTTTAAGAGTAGTGATTTTGCCTCATCCCCTGGCTTTGCTACATTGCTCTTTTATGACCTGAGAATCTATGATAATGTCATAACATTAGTTTGCCTCTCAAATGCAATGAGAGTAACTATAGGACTGAAACTCAGTTGTACCTTTTAAGTGCCGCCTCCCCTTTTTTTTTTGGTCCAGAAAAGACTGGCAATCTGATTACATCAAGATTAACTCAAACTATGCACTCAGTGGTTCCAGTTCAAAACATTTGCTGCTTCTCCCCACCCCAATTCTCCTGTCTTGCTCTTGTCTTAGCATTTCAAGTCCTGATATATCTTTGAGCATCCAAAAATCAACAATCATGGACATAGAGGGTAAAAACTAAATCTGAGATTTTTTCCCTCTCATTGCCTTTTTAAAAATAAGTTATTTTTTTCTGCTCCCATGCTTTAAATGTCTAGCAGATGATTTTTTCACTGCCCTGAGTTTTGAAAGGGAATGGCACAATTTAAAATCTATTGTGCATGTTACTTTCAAGTGATATCCCAATATATAATTGAGCAATTGACAGTATAAAATAAGAAAACAAAAAGCACATTTTTATATAGTAAGTTTTAAAAATCTGATTAAAACTGTTATTGTAATTGCTTATATGCTATGAGAAGAGAGTAATATTAGACATATTCTTCTATTTATAGTTGCTTATTTTCTAAGAATACAGCATAAACTCTCCTGACAGTATGATAAAGAATTGCAGTTACCTTTTAATGCCGCCATTAAAAATGTCTTTTTTGTTTTTTTTTTTTTGCATTTTTTTTTTTAATGATACGGCGACCACCGAGATCCAAACACAAGACGGCATACAAGATCTTCAGATCAAGGCCAGTGCTACGTGTGCTTTTTCTATTTTCTATAGATTTCTGAGATACAAGCATTATTACTTCTTAATATTAATTTGCGTTTCAAATGATTACCCAATGCTCCAGTTAATGTTTTTTTTTTTTTTTTTTTTTTGCATTAGGAAAGCTAAGCTTTCCCTGGTAAGCAGTGGATAGTGCCATAAAACACTGCCTTCACAGCTAAGCAGTAAGCATTTATTATAGCAGAAGGTGTTCTGTCAGTATTGTTGGTGTCCAGAACAGGCAGAAAGCAGAAGCAGACATTATGCATCACACAGGCTCCTCTGTGATTAGAAAAGAAACACTTCACTCAATTGCCAAAGTCACATTTTTCTAGTACTTGCTTATAGAATTGCTGAGACTTCATTCTTTAGGAATTTTTTTTGTTTTCCTGGGAGTGGCAGAATTTGGCTTTGGTGTCCAAACTCCCCCCAGACTCTGTATATCACCTGCAACAGAGGACATGTCTCCACCGTAGAGTTCATTTGAATGAGCCAGTTTTGTTGGGTTAAACCAGCACAGGTGAGAATATCCATATAGCAGATGACACCTGAGCAGTTGTCTCCACCTTGGTGACAGACTGACCAGTGCTCACGATACAAGTTATGGGAACCAACCCATGATTCTCCACACTGCACTCAGTTTATCTGCAGAATACTGCATGGGGTTTAGGGGGAAAAAACTAGTCCAAACTTCAAGCTGAGCTTGCATTTTCTCACTTTTAGTCTTTTCTGTTCAGTAGCCTGCCTTCAGCAGTATGGTTAAGGATTTTTTTTCCACACAATCTGCACAATCTGACTTAACTTCTCAAAACTCAAGCCTCTAGCTACATTTGTCCAAAAAACAAAGAAGTCACAGAATATGGTTAGCAGCTGTGAAAAGCTGACACCTGGAAGAAGTTGCCAAAGAGGAGGTTTAAAAAAAAACCAAAAAACCCAACAACAACAACAACCAACCACACACACACGCAAAATCACTACTAATCTGAGTTTGGAAAGAAATCTGAAACATCTACTGCCAAGTTGAGTTGCATGGTCTATGCAGAGATTTTTAGTTTGACCTTACTGAGTGTAAGGCACATTAAACAAAACTGGCTTCATCTTTATGGCCTTTGCAGGTGCCAGCATTTCTGCTCGGATTTTTCTTGTGTTTCATATTTATGGCAAAGAACTGACAAACAGATCCTGAGGACTCAGCTTGGAAGATAGAACCTGGTTTAACAAAAGTGTAAGGGACAGCATTTAAGTTGTTTTATACAGCTGGAAGATGGCAAGGCTACTTCAATCATTTCTCAGGTGGTTAATACACCTCTGTAGTAACCATCACTAGAAAACTGGAATTTCTGGTTTTGTGCCCCTCTTTTTCAGAGGAGACTTTTGTCTTGCTATTTGTCTTTCTGCTTTTCCTGCAGGTTCTTATGAAAACAGAGACCACGCCGTGCTAAGAGCTCTCAGTCACTAAGACATTAAGGATTATACAGGTTGGATCCATAGTGATCCACCCTGTCTTGAGTGAACAATAAGGTCTACCAGATTCAATTCAACTGTAAACTTCTTCCATGACTCATTTATTTTAGGAAAGGGAATTTTTCATTTACCATTTCCCCTTTTGTTTGCGTACAGTCAGTAGAGTCATCTATGTAATTTGTTTCCACTTTAATCAATAAACACTGTTGCCACGGGTCAATTCTTATATATTGCTTTAACTTTCTAAATTAGCTGTTTCATTTTAACCACCCAGTCATTCTTTCTTGGCATCACACTCACACTTCCTCCCCCTCCTGCCTCTCCTTCCCTGAGGAGAGTTTCATTTAAATATTAGATAGTGTTAAGTGAGGAATAAGCGTCTAGAAAAAGAATTTTTAAACACCAATCATCTAAGCTGTTCCCTCTATGTCAGATATTATCCACATTATTTGCAGCCATTCTGTGCCGTCTTGTTTCATGCACCACCCCAGACACAGAAATGAAAGCATGGTCCTTAAAGGCAGGATGACAGGAGAGAGAATAATGCCCTTTCATATCTTTTTTACCTCTCAGCTCCCTGGCCCACGTGCCATAGCAATTGTACAACGTTCTGCAGAAGGGTGCAGACTACTACAGGTCTATGTATTGTATTGTCTTGTATTGTTGTCTATAGTATTCTAGATGCCTCTTGTCTTGCTATCCATGAACAGCGTGCAACTTTTGGCCTAATATTGTTAGTTTTAATGTACTCATTTTCCTCCTAGATATTGTAAACTCCACACATGCAGACATGATTTCCGGAGAAAAGATCAAACATGAAACTAAACTTCCCAGAGTAGATTGTGCCTGAGGCTGACAAGGGGGAAAGAATCTAGCAAGCTTAGTATTAGTGTGAGGACTGAAAGAGCATGTGCAATAGAAATGTCATAGCACTGCTATGTTGCATTTCATTACTCAGATTTTTTTTTTTTTTTCCTTCTTCTTAGAGTATTGCTGATGGTCCTGCACCATTTCAGGTAAATATGGGAGTACTTTTACAAAGTAGCTGCTGTTAAAACATCAACTTGTTTTACCCCAGTCACTGTATATCAACAAGGTGACAGCAGAATTAGGATTTGGGGTGTACTTATATTTCTTATGTTTCTGCTAGGACTGCAGTCAAGTGGTTGGGAGAAGGTTTGAGCCAGACAAAATGGCAGAATTACAAAAAAACCACTACCATTAACCTGACCTAGATTTAAAGTGTGGCACTTCATTCAACTTGGCAGGAGCATCTGCACAAAAGGGGTGGCATGCTTTCCTTCAGTTTAAACTAGTTATCTATTTTAGCTATTTAGGATAGCTATCTATTTTTGGTTTGTATTAGGCAACACAAAATGCTACAGCTAGATTTTACTAGAGCAAAACAGAGATCCTTAAGTGACAGGTGCAAAGAAGTTGCACAAGTCAATGAGCATTACTGAGAAGGAATATGTCACCTTGCTATGCAAGTTGAGGTGCAATAAGATCCGCCTCTCTAGTTTGACAAAATATATATTTCCAGATTATTCCTCTGGGTTCAGGCTAAAGGCCATTCCAGGCAGTCAAAGATTATAGACTTTTCAGCATAGCTGTATCCTGAGCCTGCTCTGCTGATCAGTTTATGAGTTAGAACACAGGTTTTGCATCAGGTTATTTTCCTACCTACACAGCAGCCTACACATTCAGGGGCCCACTAAGAGACCAGAAGCTGGGATTTTCCTTAGCTGCCAAGGGGAAAAGTATAACGTTCTCTAGATATCTAAGGAAATTAAGCAATAACAAAATATGGACTGTTTTAAATCTTCGTGCTTTTTCCTTTTCTTTTTTCAGTAGGCTCCATTTACTAGGTCAAGAACAGAAATCAAGAACTATTACAAAATGTAAACACTTCCAATAGTTTCTAAAGAGTCAGCAGAGGTTCATGTTTGCCACACACTCCGAAAATCTGAAATCTAAGGTCTTGGTCAAACAATGTCATTCTACAAGTTTGCAGCAGATTAAACAACTGCATTACTGTGAACTGATTTTGCTTCTCAACATTTCAACTTTTGCAATGTCTACATGTTTGTTTACAGCAGAGGCTCTTGATGGCAGGTCCTTTTGCTCTGCTAGCAATCAGACACATATACTGTGAAATAGCTTGCGGAAGTTTCATCTGCCCATTTCCAGCTGCAGTCTAATGGCACCTGTCTTTTAAGTTAAAGAAACTTTTTTTTTTTCCTTCCTTCTGAGTCAGACTTTAAAACAAACTCTACAACAGACTGGGAGCAGTTTTCTTTCAAAATGTTGCAAGGAGCAAAACTTCCCCTCAGGTTGCACCCTCAAGTCGCAGCCTTCACCCTCAGGCACACGCTTCTTGTCACGGCTGAGAAGCAAAAGGGCACACTAGCAATTGTGCAAAACCAGTGTCCCAAAGCGCAGGGTTTGGTCAAAATCCACAGCAACTGGGTTTAGTTGTGACAGGCCTGCATTTTCTAAACTTCCTCATGGGCAAAATATAAGAGTACTGTGAGGTATTCAGAAAAGCCCTTTATCAAATGGTGGCAAGGATGAGGACTCTACATTAAAATGTTACTCAAGTCTTCAGAAAAGTGGCAAACAGGGCTTTTAAGTGGTCTGCACTACTGGGGAGATAGAGTAAATGCCAAAGGAGCTTTTATTTCCTCTCTAAACATTTTTTTTTCTTTAATGTATCCAAAAAGGGTGTAGGGGGTAGCCCAGTGTGCTGATCCATTATATTGTTATTTTTCCAGCTGCATAGGAAAATATCTCTTCACTGACTTTCAAGAAAAGTCTGTAGCATAAGCCACATATTAATATGGGCATCACTAGTTCAGTACTGACAAAGATTATTTGTTGTATTATTTAGACGGAAGTTTTTAATTTTCAGAGTGTGGACTACATTCGAAGAAACCACACAACCTCTTCTGTTTCTAGTCTCAGTTTTTCCTCCCATTTGCAATTCTGAGCATTCCCTTTATTCCCACAAAAAATAATTAAAATGTAATAACATTAGAAAAGAAAGCAAGGATTTTTTTTTAAACTTGTTTTGGGGAAAAGAAGTTATGCTCTCTACTTCCCCCACCATTTCATTTCTTTCTCTGTTTTCCCCTGTTTTACTCCCTTACATTTAACAGCTAAATGAAGGAATGAATTTGTAATTTACCAGCTCTCTGCAACTTGGAAATCTCTGTTGTAAAGAACTGCACTAAGAAAAGAGTAAAAAGCCTTTTGACTTTGCTTCTTAATCAATGTACCAATTATTGTGTTTAGGAAAGATTTAATGACTCTTTTTGCAAGATTAACATAGGTAGTTTCACTGATTTAAGCTATTAATTAAACCAGTTTTCTGGTTTAAACTATTAATTACATTCTGCTCATTTAAACAATTTCAGCAGGCTCATCTGATCCCCTAACCATATTTGTCATTTAAACAGCTAATTCAAGTGTGAGCTGTGTGTTCCATTACACAGTACCCCCCACTTTCCATTTCCAAACGCACAGTCATACATTAAGAGCAGCGCATTGCTACTGCTTTTTTCCCTACTTCAGAGAGGACTGCATTTCACTGTGTGTTTTTAGAAGTTGGAAAACACTTGTACACATAAGGGAAAGAAAGAAACATTACTTCCTACAATAAATGCCTTTCCTAATTCACTTCTCCATTCCTTTTTGAGAGGTTCTAAGGTCAGATGTTGTTATTTAAGAGTGAAATCTCTCTCACCCACAGGTCAAGCAACTGAGATGTTTGCAGGGGATCTACTGGAAATTGCAGTGGAAGATAAAGTCTTACTATAAAACTACAAAACTGCAGTCCCAGAATAGCAATGAGCTCTGGGAGCCCTTTCTTAGCTACTGGAATTGCTTGCTTCTTACACTAGTTTACTGTGAGTCCTGTGTGACCTGCAACTCTCGCCCGAGAGATGCTATCTCTGTAGTTATATGGCAAAGAGTCCTTCCTTGACTGGAGACATGGATGACTAAGCTTTGCCCCCAAATAATAAAGTAAGTCAGAAGCTTTTTGAAAAAGCTGTATGCCATTCATTAACTATCATTCATAAGGAAAGATCTACAAAATCCTAGAGCAGAGCAGCTTATCATGGCTCTGTGGCTTCTGATGGGAAAACAAATATATCATTTAACAGGAATAAAGTGCTCTTCTCTGGTTATCATTCCACTCCAGGCTTTTGCATCGCAGATTGTCTGGCAGACTCTCAATTGTTTCCTCCTGCAGCTTCTGGAAATGATCTTCTCTTCATTAAAGAGAAATATGCCCAAAGCAGAGATGGGTTTTATTTGCTGTATTCCTTTGTATTTTTCCATTTCACCATTAACTGATTTTTAGCTCTAACTCTATTTTGTGTGTATGAATATCATTTATGTCAAGACTTGTACAGTGCTCCAGGAAATTGTTGATCTGCCCTGAAATCTGTGTCCTATTAGTGCATTGGTATGATCTTTGATAAGCACACTAGATCTGACTGACCCCACTGACAGCACTAAGCAAATGACTATACTTTTCAATAGTGCAAATCTGGCTGCACACAAGGAGCTGAAGGATTGCGTACAGCAGGTCCTAAAGAAGAAAATTTGACACAATGGGTACATAAAAAGCCAATACAGTATTACCTAAATGGACTCTCCCATTTGATTTGTTAGAATTCATTTGTTTAGGCTATCATCAAATCTACTACTGTAGGTGGGTAAGGGAAGAATAATATCCAAGACAACTGCTTTTGACTTTGAGTCTGATCATCCATCTAATGAAAGGGAAGAGCAGGCATTTGGACCTGAGTTAGCCAGCTAGTCCACCTTCAAAGAATGCTTCTTTCCCTCCCTGCCCGTCCTCTTTCATGGTAGCTAAAACAGCAGCAGCTCCCCTCTGCTGAAGCTGCTTTCATAGCGCTGCACTGCAGGATGGCCAGATGGCTCATTCCTCTTGCATGGCTAATGTGCCACCTTGGAGATGCACCGAATCTCTGCCTGCACAAGGCCACGCTGTTGGACACTAGCCTGCAAATTGCAGGAAGTCTGAGTACAATTCAAATGGATACTGCTAAAAATAAGCCATTTTTTTCCTAGCCAGTGCAACTGCACAACACATTTCCTTGAGAGCTGGGAAGAAACATGCTGAACCTGACACCTTGTGAGTCAGTTAGACCCTGCCTTGCATCCTCTGATGAAGGCTTTTACATGTGGAAGGCAGAATCACTAGCTGTTTTCCTCACACCATCTGAAATACCTCACAATCAGCTGTCCCAGAGATAAGCATTTCCTACCTCTCTAATCTCTTCCAACCCCACCACAGAACATGTTTATTTTTTCAGTTACTTTCTTCAGTAGCTGATTTCAGTTGCTTCCTGTGTAGGTAGCACTATGTCTGTGCTTGTGATTCATTACATTGCTTACGGGTGTTTAGAGTCTGGAAGCCTCCTCTAAAAGGTGATTTGTAAATATATCCTCCATGTGAGGCAGAGGAAAAGAGAACCCTAGCACTTCGCTGCCTGCTGCACTGGTAGGGTATGAAGGCAGGAAATAAGAAACCTGTCCAAAGAAATCTGTTCGCCATTGAAAGAGCTCAAAATGGAAGTTTAAAATTAAACAGGAGTGGCAAGCCATACATACACTTAACAGTAAGGTTACCAGCTGGTTGCTTTTAAATCATAGATGCCAAAACCGTTTCTCCACTTACTTTTGAGAGAAAGTGAGAGAACAAAAGCCTGAGGATGCTTTCTGCCAAGAGGATTGCTCGTGCTGTTCCCCTCAGCCCTTTTGCCCATTATAGACCATCAGGTGAGATTTCTCTCTATTTGAAGCACATAAGCAGAATTTGGCAGCTAAATGCCGAGAGAAATGAAGTGGAGCAATCACATGTGAACTATGGTGGGAGACAGAGTCAGCATTTAATCTGGTTTTCTATAGCTTTGATTTCACTGACTTTGAACCATCTGTATTTTTCCCCTGCATATTTCCTAGATTTAGCCACCCCAAGAACAGAGAAAACCAGTGCTGCCATACAAAAATCATTTGACTCTGACACAGCATTCTGACTCTGACATCAGCAGTATTGAATGTTTCAGATCCAGTACGCATACCTCTTATCACTGGGAGGGACAGCAGCTAGTCACTCTGTATGCAGATCAGCCTTACGATGAGAGCAAGATGGCTGGAGCTACCAGCTGAAGGATGGGGAATCTGGTGGCCTCTTGCTCCATTGGGCTCTGAAGAGGAGAGGTCCCCAGCGCATAGCTGAGGTTTTGCTCCTCTCCTCCCCTTCATCCCCTTCCTCAAGCACAGATTCTGTCTCACCCCAACTCCCTTCCCAGTTTGACACAGAAGTTTCTCTTTCAAAATGGTTGGAGCCAACATCCTTTTCTTGCTGGGAGTGATCTCCCTCAAACCAAAGCAGAAATCTGAACCTTGCTTTATTTCAAGCATCCCTACCCCTCTGCAACTTTCAGCATCCTAGTGTTGTTTCTCCCCCCTGTGGTCACATAGGCCCAACCTTTTTGCTGCAGCACCTGTCAATGACTGAAAAACAATGGCAAGCAGATTCCCGTTTAGTTAATTGAACTGTTCCCATTTAGTTAATTGAACTGTTTCATTAATGTGGAAAAAATGACATATCCCCCTCCTTCACCAGTTCTGTTCTCTGACACGACAGAGCCATTTTTTCCCCAGCATTGCTTCCTATAAAACTCAGTCCGAGGCAAACAACCTGGCATACAAAATTTTAGTCCAAATAGTTAGACAGAGATATAAACAACCAAAATAGGATCTTTCAATGGAAGCTGTCAGGCAACTGACAATAGGTGTTATTACTGCCTGCAGCCACATAGATGCAGTCTTCCTGTGCATACTGCTTTCGCTATGATGCGCTCAGAGGTATGAAGTACTTGAACAAATGGGTTCAAGTCTGTCTCCATAGGTTGCCTACAGCTGTTCAGATGGTTTCAGTTTTATCAATATCAGTGGCAGCATGTAGCATAATGAATGTATGAGCATTATTAAACAGTTAGTAATAGAAGTCAGAGGACATTTTTGGATTTTGTACTACCCTCTAGTAAGTGTGTTAACACTTGTACATTAGCAACTGATTAATTATTGCATCAGGTCCCAGACCATGAGTAACTATGGACTTTTTTTTTTAAGAAAAAAAAAAAAGAGCCAAGCAGCCTATGTACCTTAAAAAAGAAAAAAAAAAAAAAAAAGCCAAGCAGCACATGTAAAATGCTTACACAAAAAGGGGATGCAGTACAGAAAGAAAGACAATTCTCAAGAAGACAAGCAAAAGCACTTTCTCATGATCTGCACTAGCTTATACTTAGAAGATAGTGATGTAGTATAACACACTTAAAATTACACCTGCATCAATACCTAATAGAAAAAAAAATACTTTTAGCTCAACCCAAGAAGAAAACTAGTTTTTAAACTGAAATATAAATTCTTCCAAGTTCTTATGCAAGTCTGTTAGAGTTTAATCACAAAAATATCACCCTGTCAGGGCCAAGCATTAAGTACAACCAACCTTCTCTAAAGACAGAGGGGCAGATAATCTCTCCCAACTTCTAGTCAAACCAATGAAATTTGTAATCTACCCCATTTTACCACCTCAACCTTTCTCCCTTTAAGAGATGAGCTTTATCTCAGACACCTCCTTTCTCCACAAATTACTCACACTTACAAAAATCACACTTGTTTGCTGAGACTGAAGCAGAACTGCTAACTTGCCCCCACACCAGCTATTTGAGTCTTTGTCTCATTAGACTAATTAGACCTTTCAGGTGCATTGCGCCAGGATTGAGTGAGTGCTTTTAATCCTTCCCTGTTTAGCAGTAGAGAGAGATGGAAGCCAGTTCCATCACAAAATCAGCATGAAATTAAAAATAGTAAATATAGCTGAGCTTGTTCACACTGTATTTGTTAAAAATGGAAAATGGAAAAATAGTTTTTGGAAAAAGTTGAAACAAAATAATTAGCCTCTTCTGAACTCTTACAAGCCAAATTCTTTGCCAATACAACCTTAAGTCACTCTTTTGCCTGTACTATCTGTCAAATAAATTTCTACCACCTCTGGCAGAGTTTCATCTCTCTGTTCCTCCAGTGGGCTGCCTGTCCATGAGAACACTGGCAGAAATGATTGGGATTGTCTAGAGAGGAGCTGGGAGTCCAGCTGCTTTTCTGATGACATAAGTGGGGGATAAAGCTGGCTACCCCCAAAACAGCTCTCAGAGAATCCAAGTAGCAACAGGAGCCCTGGAGCTTACCTGTTTGAGTGCAGTAGCTGGACTGATGCCGGGAGGTGTAGTGTGAGAATAAGAGCAAGACTTCACTGCCTGTCGGAGACCCTTAGAGATGCTGCTTTGCATCCCCTTTTCTGGGATGCGTGTCCTCTGATTGCTCCACCTTGCACAGCCATACAAGGGAGGAAGGGAGGTGAACTGTCCCAAACCCCTCTGGACTCACATAGAACACACTTTGCAGAGAGGATCTCACACAGTCTCCAAGGCAGAGGTTTTTTAGACTTGGATGAAGGGGGCTCTGTGTGATTGATGTGCACAATAGAATGAGCCCTGAGAACTTCCATATGGAAACAATATTTAGCTGGGAATCTAAATTTATTGCTTCAGTCCTGCTGGTCTGAGGAAGACTGGCATTTGCCTTGCTGTTCTTGCTATGTGTTTCCCTTCGCACCTATGAATTGCTTTAAGTAATTTTTAAAGCCAAACCAAACCAGACTCCTGGAAACTAACCCTTGATGGAGGATGTAATTTGGAGGATGGATTCCTGTATCTCCTTCTAGAGTAGAGGCACCTTTGCTGTTCCTCCTTCAGGTATTTTACAACCAGCAGTAACAGCAAAAGAAAGAGAGCAAAGACCTTGAAATTATTCACATTTTTGCTATTGCTATGGAAACGAAATGCTTTTTCACACATCAGTACATGCTATTGTACTTTATTATGAAACTCTGGTAAGACTTATCTTTGTATAATGAGGAGCTTTATGTAACTATGTAACCTCTCTTGAACTGATGCAGAAGTGGTAAGTCTAGACTATGAGGTAATGCTTTTACTGTATAATTTTAACTTGAGGTATTTTACATATCAGACTTTGTGGTCAGAATAACAAAGGCTGCTGCTTGTCTGAGAGAACTTCAGATGGGCTATTCTAAAGCACTAGAAAAACAGCTATAAGAAATGTCTCCAGACAAAAACTTGAAGTTAAAAGAAAAGGAGCTACAAGACATCTCACTATATTGAATGAAGAAAATACTATGGATATTTTCTTAGATATAGACATCTTTCTAGGGATCCTGTTGCATGCTGTTAGTCTCAGTCCTAAGACCTACCATGTAAACTTCTTTTACACTATGCTGTAGGAATTAGTTAATTAATTTCCTAAGACTCTCTGCCTGTGCTTTCTTGTCAATATCTGTACTTAGACCAGCTGTAGAAGAAAAGTACTTTTTCCTTTGAAACCTTTAGAAATGCTTTATGTCTTGTCACATACTCTGTGAACAGTCAGATATTTCTGAATAATTGAAAAAGAAGAAATTCATGCCTTTTCTATGCTTTAAGTGTCAAATTTGTAGAGATCCTTCAGAGAACATCTTTTTGACAAATATTTTACCATTTAAGGCAGGTCTGACCGTTCCTGGCACCATCTTGTAAGCTTGACAAGTCCAGGTCCTGATACTTAACAGTAAACTACATTTCATCTGCCTGTGTTGAGTGTCCTGTCTGTAAATCCGTATATTTGGTTTGCCTTTTTTCCAAGGAAATGGGGAAGAGCTGTACCAGGAGAAAGAAAGAAAAACAAGCTCCAGAAAGAAAAGGTAATGTCATCAGAGACAGCATACAATTACAAAAAAAAAAAATCAAATTTTCTTCTGAATGATATTACCACAGTATGGTAAGTCTTGACATAGATCAAGAACAAAACTCTTGCTGGCTTGTTCTGTGCCAGGGCAGAAAGTACAAACAGAAAGATGGGGTCTCCCTCTTCCCCCTAAAACAATCCCTCAGGACTAGAAATAAACATAAAAACCCTAGCCCCTCCAAGGAGAGCTTGGAAATATTCTGCAAGGACCTTGCGTGCCCAAGCCCAACTACTGACTGTATGCTAAGTTGAATCCCTTGCTCTGCTGCCCATGCACTCTGCACTTCATGGGAGACTGCTGAGGTACTGGGTGGAGAGGTCCCTCCAGCCCTACCTTCCTGCAAGTCAGCTAGATTCTCACAGGACTTCTGTCATTTAGCCTTAGTTATAAGTGACAAAAAGCAGTGGGAAGTTCAAGAGCAGACCTAATGGTCCTGACAAATAGCTCATGCAGCTGCTGCCAATCCAGCTCTCTCTCTCTTGGGGCTCATGAACTAGAAACTACTGTTGCAGATTGGCTTTTGTGAGAGAACTGTTTCCCAGTCTTGGCTCTAGATTCATCTATTCTCTGCTATTAGTGCCAATCTTGCTGAGTCAGTTCTCTTTTCTGCTGGACCAGAGTCCTGGCTTCTGGATCTGTTTCCTGGCTTCTTGCAACTTCTGCAGAAGATTATTGACTTTCCAGTGCCTTTGAGCACACAGTAGGGAGTGGGTCAAAAACAGAGATGGCTTTGCCTAACTAGAGGTCTTTGGCAAGGCTATATTAGGTGAGGGAGGGAAACACCCCCAGCATTTCATTGTTTCCTGGACTTTACGCAGAACCTGCCACACAACCCGTGTCAACTGATGCAGATGCAAACCAAAGGGTTGGGTTTGTTTGCTTGTTTGTTTGTTGCTTAAGCAGCGCATAGGCTTGCTTTCTCCTTTCTTCCTGGAGCAGCAGTTGCTGACCACAGCAACTGTCACTCTATCACTGAGCAAGATTGCTGAACCACAAAGAAGGAGTGCCCAATTTATTATGAAGAGAGATGATGGGGGGCAGGTACTAGACCAAATGACCTGAATAGAAGCAGAGAATAGAAAACAGTCATGGGTTAGGGGAGAGGAGAAGAGAATGAATAGGTTTTGGTGTTCAGATAAATTGTAATGAAAATGTCCTTTTGACAGAGACCCATGCTTCAAACTGCCCAATAGCAAGATCTAGCTGGGGCTGACATATCCTGCAACATCAGCAAAGTGCTCTGCTCTATAAACATGTAGCCGTGTTTAACACAGACCAGTCCAATTGCTGAACACGGGCCAGTTTTGAGGCAGGGTGGGAGAGAGGGAGGTATTGGGCCATGGAGGCATAAGTAAGGCCAGGAAATCTCCTGGGGAGGGCTCAGGCCTGGCCAGTATTCATTACCATCACACTGAAATCTTAGGAGAGAAGTTTAATGGAATTTGAACATGAAGTAAGGGTTTTAAGGAGCTACCTATTGTAAATTTCTGTTTAAATTTCTGTCTCTTTGTTTAATGGGTCAAGATCAGGCCCTTAAAACTACTGAATAATTTCTAATAATAATTGGTGGCTAATTTTAAAATATGAAAATTCTGCAGTGCTATTGAAGTAGAAAATTTTGAACACTAACCATTTTGCTTTGTCAAAATATTGTAATTTCACTGTCTTTGATTTAAATGTAATTCCTTAAATCTCAGCTACACACAAGAAGTGAGTCATGAATTTAAATGGCACAGATTAAAGTCTAACCAAAAATACTCATTTTTCATGGGAGATAAAAATTTTCTCTGTCCTTTCTATTGTAGCAATGTCCTTTCTATTGTAGCAATGTGTATTGTAGCATGTGTAACATGGCTGTTACTGGCAACAAAGTATGTTCAATATGAAAGGAGAAAGATTCCAACAGAAATACTGTGAGTTTCCTGTTGAGTGACCATGTACCCGCAGAACACATATTCTTTTAAAAATATCTGTGATTGCAGCTCCCATGTCTTCTGTTCTCACTTCTAGAAGGGAGACATGTTGCTGCAGTGCTCTGTACCTAACACATTTTATTTTAATTCATCTTTCAGAAATGGCTAGGCTATGTGTCCTGAGCAAAGAATGCAAATAAATGTTGTTTTTCTTTTCCAAGTGGGAAAATATTGAGGCTGCAAACTCTAACTCTAGCTCTAAATATCTGAAATAGCATATTTATTTGGACACATATTGTTCCTACAAATCTTACTTTTCCATGTCTATACTGCAAGGAGTTCTTTGGACAGACCTTCCACTGACTTCAGACTCATCATGATCTCTACTGTCTGAGTAGCTATGTAATCTACAGTTTTGTTCAGCAGTAGCCTTTTATATACATATGTATGTACATATATATATGCTCCTTGTGCTTCTGCGACAGAATCCTGCCTTGTGAAGGTTTCAGGGATACAGTGCCAGGATACTGGATATGGGGAGAGAAGAGAGATTGGGCAGCAATGTAGGGTTCCTTCCCGGGGGTATCTTATGTGGTGCAACATGGTGCATGCAAACATGGTGCAGTGTTCTCTTTAAGAGCTAGACAGTCTCCTGGCCCTGCATGTGCCCTGGAGACTCTGAGGTGAAATATCTAGGGTTTCAGTTACATCAGGCTATTAAGTACACCTTGCAGCATGGGAGGAAATTACTTGCACATTCACTCCTAACCTTTTTTTTTTTTTTTTAAATGCTTGCAATGTTGCAGAGATGCTTATGTATAATTATCTCACTTCTTTCCTTAGGTCTGCTTTTGCATCTGCTGGCACAGTGCTTCCAGATATAGGATTTAATGTTGAACCCTGGCCCATCACTTCGTCATTTCATACAGTGAATCACAAGCCTTGTTTCTCTAAATAAACAGATTGTTTCACTTGATTTTCCATGACATGTTGTTGCCCCATGAGTGCAAAGTTATTATCATGGTTTTGCCACAGACCTGCTGCCATCTTAACATCTTTGTACTGTGAAATGCTTTTCTCACACAGCTTCAGTGCTGCTCCTATAAATGTCATGTGTAGTGCATGTGAGTGAGCTTTTAGAGATTTATGCTGAATCTTATAATCTGTTCAAACTTTAGTGGGCTTTTTTATTTTCCTCTCTCTCTCTCTCTTTTTTTTCTTCTCTTTCTCCATCTGGGCCTTTTCTTCCATAATTTGTCCTATTGCCATTCATAATTTTTGTAGTCTTAGCTGAATGTTCACACACTGATCCTCTTCTCTATCCTGATCCCATTTCACCCTTAACCAGTCTTCGCTAATGAGCAGTTCCTCTCTCATTGGCCTGAGATGCTATCTTCTATTAAAATGAAGAAGGATTATCATAAAAAAGTGTAGTTAAAACTGTTTGGAAAAAGTCACAATGAAGAGGAAAGAGAAGATTAAAGATCTGAATAGGTCACAAGACAAGGAAGATTTACTGCTTCTGAAAAAAACAGTGCTCTAACAGGAGATGAAGTCATCTGGAAAATGGCTATAATATTCTCACTCTAAGGCAATATCCTACTAGGTAAAGATATCAAGATGAACAACTTAAAAACATACAAGAGAAACCTGCTGTGTTTTCCACTTCAAGACACAAAACGCATTCTTGTAGAATATCCAACTGTTTTTTTTTTTGTTTTTAAATTATAATTTCCTTTCCTGTTGCTCTTTTGTTGCTCATATCTTCCATGCCATTATAGGTACAGCTCACTTGAGGTTGTACAGCTCACTCCCAGCACACTTTTGTAGATGATGAAGAAGGGTGAGTGAAAATATCAAAAGCAGCCTTGAGATTGAATGGATCATGACGTGAGATGGCTCTGTGCTAAGACACAAGAAGTAGGTCAAGAAGCCACTGGAGCAAGGTAGTAAGCACAGTACTCTGAGAAGGGTGAAGCACTAAAAGAGAGACTGGCAGAATGCTTATTTGACCTGAGGCAAGGTTTATATTTCATGGAGGTGAGGTTTTTTTTGAATAAGAGGAGAGGGACAGCAGTAGCTTTCAGATAGATAATCCAGTGAAGGAAGAGTAGCTAAGTGCAAGGCTGTGAGATGCCCTGTGGAATGAATATAGGATGAAAACTGGAAATGGAAAGAGGTCTAGTGGAGTGGGTTATTTAGCTTAACCACCAGCTTAACAGTGATTTGTTTAACAGAGAACAGAAAAACTGGGAAATTGGCGAAAGGTTATTGAGAGCAACAGCAGATCTGTATGTGAGGCAGCATTTCACAGACATCTGCCCTGTGGTATATTCAGTAACTTACTCTCCAGAAAACATAAAGGTCTAAGTCACTGTCCAAAGTAAGAAAAGCAGTAATTTTCAGACTTCCTTGATACCTGAAATCAGCTGCTGTGGCATTGAAACTTGGAGGAATGAACCTATTCAACTAGGGCTGGTAGGCCTTTGGTCCTTACGTAGTCATCAGAAGAATGGCTTCAGGTAGGTGCCATTTTCAGGTTGCATGTGACACATATTAAAGATATTCCCTATTTACTGTATTACCTTATAGTCAAGTATCAGTTTTATCATGAAATTTTATCCAGAGGAATGTAAGAAATAAATTTGATATAGACATATACAGAAATCCTATTATGGATATGAGAAACATGCATCTGCATCTGTGTTAAAACTGTTGTAAATAGACATCCCTAATTTCTGTGAATTGTTTTAATGGAGATTAAATGTCAGAAGACACTTTGCACTGTCAAACAGAAGTATTCTATATACACCCCGTATATCTGGTCTTTTATGATGCTTTTCTTTTATAAATGCTAGAAATAAAACAGAAAGAAATGTAAAGTAGTAAGAGAATAACACAGATTTTTTTACACTATTCCAAAACATTTTACAAACTTAGATAAGACAATCAATGGACAATATTTAATATTATTTTTCACCTCATATAAAACTCTTGTGTTTTATAATGTTTTACTTCTTCAGAAAGAAAGTCTGAAATATGCATCAAATATTTGCAAATATCTGACCATATTTCTACCAGACTTTCATGTTTCATGCACAATTTCACAGTCAGGTGAAATTTCATGCTCAGGTTGATTATCTTTCTATTTAATTAGTCATTTGTACTTGCAATTATAGTAATGGGCAAAACTGCAGTAAAGGAAAGGACAAATTGCATAAATTTTGCATAAAAATTTAAAGATCTTACATTTATCTCTGTATAAGGTGCTGATATTCAAGCAGTTAGTTATAACAGTGAAGTAGTATAGTTAAATTAATGGTAAACCCTTAAATAACCTTTTTTTCTATTGCTTTTTAGATTCTGGGGAATTGCAAAAGTAAAGACGAACATCCCTAGGCCTCCATTATTGGTTATTTTTTGTGCCTGAATACCAGGTTGGAAGGATTTTTGGTCCTCTTACTTGGTACAGCTCTTCTTACATTTTTTAAAACATAGTTTCCCCCAAAATTGATTTTTTTCTCTTCTACAGCATACTAAATCAACTTCACTTTACAAGGAAGCAACCAGTCTTTCGGTATAGAAACACTTGAGAGGTATAGTAGTGCTCCAGCATAAAGCAAAGTGAGTTATAAACTTCTCCTCCTATAAAATACCTGGATACACTTTATAGAGTGTCTTTTGCTCTTATTCAATAAAGATAATGGTCCCTCTATTCTCAGGGCATCTGAAACATCCATTTGCTTTCTAACTCCTGTGTTCAAGAGTTACTATATTATTACCATGTAGATTTGATTGCAAAAGGAAGGAACCATTTCATCATGTGTATTACTACAGACTTTTTGCCAGCTCTTTCTCTTGATTGCAATGATCCTGAAACAATGTTCTAATCTGTGGAGGAGTGGAAAGTTTAAAGTAAAGCAATCATGCATCATGTGCTTGAAAATTTGGTGTGTTTAAGTAAAAGTAGCATTGATTAAAAAAAAAATACTGGCTTGTTGATGTATTGGCAGCACTAGAATTTACAACAAATTGACTACTACTGCAGTTTGTGACAGTGGCTTAAAATGTAAAAGTGGTAAACAGGAATTACAAATCACTGTTGTTTGCCTGAGGATGGGATTTAGCATTTATAACTTAGAAATGCATTTTTAACTGGAAAGAAACATTTAGAATAGCTGTTTTAATACACATAATACAAATTAAACCCAGAAAAGATACTCAGTCATTTGTGGACTCATACGGTTGAATAAATATTGAAAGAGACATAGTAAAAATTTTGGCAAACATTACAATCTCATATTTTAAAAAGCTTTTGCAATAAAAAGATGGCCTCTGTATGCCAGTTTTTATTCTGTAGTCTGCCAGCCCTCTCAGTGGAACAGCAAATACCATATTATCATTTTGAGAAAGGAAGATGTGTATTATAAATGATTACCATGATTAATAAACCCCATGATAATGGAGTTTATTTGCAAGAAACAGGGACCATCTTATTATTAAAACAAGAGGGGGACTTTGTTTTATTGTAGCTTAAGTCTGTAAGGTTAATATAAGCTGCAGCTGGACATTTGGGCGTACTGCCTGCAAGTGATTTGCTTCTTATGTGTCAGTTCGTATTGATATATACATGTAGTTTTGATGAGATAGGCCGAAAAGACTGAGTGCTTCAGGTAAAAAGGACAGAGTCATAATAAAAATGATTGTTTCTTGACATCTGTGTCTTGGCTGGCTTGCTACTTAGCAACATGGCAGATTGCATCTTTGTTGTCTCATTGGTTTAACATCTTATTTTTGTGAATACAGACATGCAGAAGTTTTAATTTAGCATTAAAATTTGGCACATTTTTGACACCTTTGCTCATTTTAATGGCTTTTAAGTTCTTCCTGTCTGAGATGTTAATGTTTTATCTGTACAACTGATCTATACAAGACACTAGAGCCATACAATACAACAGTAAAAATCTACTAATTACAAGGGGAAAAAACACAGTACTGGCCAAAAAGAACCTAGTCTTTCTTCAATAGATGGAAACTAATTTGCACAAACAGAAGTTGTAGCATAGTGTTCAAGTGTGAAATTATAGAGTTTCCTTTCTTGACAGTGGTACCATGTTTTAAGGATTAAGTTAATTTCTGCTGGCTGTTTTCTGCCTTCAGTTTTTATCATAAGTATCATTTTATAAACCATCATCCTTAGGATTCAGACTTGCAGTCAGAGTCATCTCTGCAAATTTTATTGCTGTGGTAAATTAAAGCAATATATTTAAAGAAAATAGGATACAATCTATCATGAGAGTGGCGGGCAAAGAAAATTTCATGCATATTCCATGTAAGCCAGGAGAGTTAGGGAAACAGGGCTAGGCAAATGGAGCACTCTCCCAGAAATGGGGCATACTGCTATTTATAGAGTTCAACTCCTGTTAATATGGTAGATGACTATTCTCCTCATGTGTCTCCAGCATATGAGCTGCTAGACCATTTCCATATTGACTCTATTGCCTCCAATTTTTTGTGGTAACAAGAGTGTAATGCTCTGCAGTGATTCATTAATTTTTACTTTATATAGCAAGAAACTTTCCATGAGAAATAGATACCAAAACTTCACCTTCTCTGTTATGAAGCGGCAAGAAATATTGTGTTTGCCTATTGTGTTTGAAACAGTTAGTAAGTAGAATTGCCATTAACAATTAAAAAATCTCACAACATTCTTTAGTCTCAAGTTATGGTTGTAGGGGAAGAACAGAAGAAAGTCTTTAGATGTCAGCACTGTAAATCCAGTAGGTCGACTTATTTTTATAGGTTGCACAGAGAGCTGGAAACTCTGTAATATTTGTAGGGAAGAGGTTATGTCACTTAAAAACATTTTCCCCCAATTCTGTGTCACTACCATGCATATTATCAAAATTTGGGCCCATCCTTAGCTGAGCAATTCTCCGTAGTGGATCTAACATTCAATGTAACTGAACTTTATGTAGGGAAATAAGAACCTATGTTTGCAAAGGTGTCTTTGAGAAGTCCATTCGATTACATTAGATTGTCTTCAATGTGGGAACTTCTTCTATTTCCTTATTAAATTATTTCTTTTAAACTATTCATTAATTCTAAGGATACATACATTTTTATTATCATTTTATGTTAGCAAAGCATTATAGAAGACATTCNCCCCTTGCAGAAAGCATCAGATAAGTAGGACCATGCTACCAAGCTCCCTCCTGGACTTCTGTGTAAGTGTTGTCATGATGGACTTGGTGTTCTTTTGGAGAAAGATTCCTTTACAGCATGAATTGAGAATACACGATGAGCAGCTGAGGTTTTAGACAGAGTGCCTTTGTCTGCTAGACCTCCCTCAGTGCCTGCTCCACCAGCAATAAGTTTCATACTCTGGTTGTGTGGGTCTACAGCATATCCTTTGTAGAAGAAGAAACCTCAGAGAGACACAGCGTATGTTGGAATATGTGTGGGGTTGTCACGATCCCTTTCTGGCACTTATAAAACAGCTTTTGATAACAGAGAGGTTCTTTACAGACTGTTGGGTAGACTGCCGCTCACTTGGCTTTCTTGAATATAGGAGTATTTTTTCCATGGCCTAATGACAAGAGTATGATCTGACTGTAATGCAACGAGGCACAGCCTCTTCAGCTCTGTCATATCGACATTATTCTGCCTTCTCTTAATGGACATATTTACAAATTTTTATACTGAATCCCTCCAGGGAGAAATGATATCTTTGAGCCAGTAAACTGATGTCAAGAGACCTAAACTAAGATTAATCTAGCTGATATGTGAAGATGATGGAATCCAATATCCATTGAATCAGTGAGACACTTTGCATTGACTTCAGTAGATTTGGATCAGAGGTTTGTTATCTTTTTTTCTGGATCAGTCCACTTGGCCTCAAAAGCTGTTGCATTAAGTAAATCGGAGAAAAGAGCCAAAACACTGCTTTATTCATTTTCCCTGGGCTTACTCTCTGCCTCTTGTGAAATAGATTTTTTTTTCAGTTTGAGAAAATGTCATTGAGGAATATATGGACATTGATATTTTTGTTCATATTTCTAAAAATATATCACTATTGCTATTTTTTGCCAAGAGGAAGGAAAATAAAGAGTTCCATCTTGAGCTATGCTCAGGTATTGCAGATAACCAGTAGCATACTTGTAGTGTATAAGCACGTCTGAAACTTAAAAACCTGTCTGAGTTTGTGATGGTGTATAACTTGAGATGGCAAAGTATATACTCGCTGAAAACAAAGGACAGAAAGGTTCTGTGCTTGTTGCAATTTCATGACAAAGTGTGCTGTAGAATTGTTCATTTCTTACAGCTTCTGTATAAATCTTTTTTCTTCCATATCAGTGGCAACTTTCAGCCTTGATTCTACACAGACAGGTGCAAGTGCTTGCACATTTTCTTGAAGTCAGTGGGACTCCCCATAATAAGCAAAGTTATGCTTGTACTTACAGATCTGAGCAAGCAGGTACTTGCATAATATCAAAGTTTTGTTTCTTCTCCAAATCAAAATATTTGCTTCTGATAATATATACAATTCATCATAGTGGAAAAATGTAACTACAGGATGTTCAATGTCTCTTGTATCAGTGGTTATCGTAGTGCTGTAAAGTTAAAAAACCTGTGAGTATGTTGTTGGAGAAACGTTATCACAGAATTTGAGACTTTAATTTATAGTTCTGCCTTTTTTGATTTTATTTGGGTTCCCATTCTTTGAGTTCTGGCTTCTTGATAGGTATCTAATTGAATTTCTGTCTTTTTAATTATTGCTATCATACACTGAAAATTCATAAAAACTAGGAAAATTGTTAAGAAAATACTGCTCCTAAAGCTGCCTCACCATCTTCATGTATTTTTTTTCTGTATGAACTCTGACTTTTCAAATTTTTATCTTTTGCATGCTTGGCAATTTAAAATTTTTTAAATCATCCTAATCAATTTTAATCATCCTTAATCAAAATTAATTTTAAATCATCCATTTTTGGCACAATTTGTTTCAATTACTTCTTACACTTGCTGCTGTTGCCTTTTACAATTATGTTTTTTTTTAAAGGATATTAGATAGTCTGACTTATATTTTCTCCATTTTATTCACACTGAATGTATAAACAGTGAATGTCTGCTTTTATTGTCTCATATCCCAAGTACATTAAGATCTGGCTCCTTAATTGAATTCTAAAGCACTGAGCTACTGCAAAAGTTGCTGTCTCTCATGGCTTTATATTGAGTCTCAGGATACTTGGAGAATTTCAATAAAGCTTTCCCTCTTGTAGTTAGGTTATGTTTCTCTTTCTGGAAAAAAAAATAAAATGGGGACTATGAATATATCAGAAGTCACAAACCAAAGACAAAAAATTCAACATTATTTTAATTTCTGTTTTTCAAGCCAATCTAAAGATTCAGCATTCAAATAAATGGGCTGCCAAAGCACTATTTCTCCCTGTGGAATATCTGTGCCTGTAATGCTGCCAGAATTCTTTATGTGCTCTGATTCCCTCTTTTGTGCAGGCTGTTAGTACTTGGGTCTAAGGGTAACTTTGCCCAGTCGATAAAGATTATGGTGATATATATATTCAGACTTGGAGTTAACATAAAGCCTATGCTAATATTTATATTTTTTTGTGTTGCGGTTCTATATGTAATCAAACCCATACATATTACAATGGTTTTGCCATCAGTTTCCAAATATTAATAACTTTTTGCAGAATTTACCAATAGAACCAGAACAACTCAGGGGTATCTGATCCCAGAATTAAGTATAATGTACCACCTTGTAAATCCCTAAAGTATGAATCATATGCAGTAGGTGTGATGAAAGTCTATGGAATAAATATAAAGCTCTCCAATATAACCTTTCTGTGGCTATTACCTTTGGCTCAGCACCTTCTAGAAAGATTTACCTCATTACTTTTCTTAATAGAGGAAGCCAATAACATTTTGACTACAGCCCATATTTTTTTTTCTTTTCCTTATTCTTTCTGCTGTTATACTTACTGCTTCTCTCCTATTTTTCAAATAATGCTGCAGCAGAATGAGTCATTGGCCAAGGACAACTACTGCCTAACATTGCAAGTGCAAATATGGAAAATGAAGGCAGAGAAGAAATTTTCCAATTTGTTTCCTAGCAGTGACACAAAACTTTAATAACATTTTCATTGATTACACTTTCTTGCTCAGCACTTATACTAACAAAAATTATTACAGTCTGTAATGTGCAGGACTCAAGCACTGATGAATGATTTACTGTGTCTATCAGCTACTTAATTAGAATTAATTATTCATAAACTTTCCTGATGAAAGACCTCATTATTACAATAATCGTATAATGTGGGTTGTCAGTGAATTCTGAAATACCTTGCCTAATGGGGTTATGGAAATTGCTTGTGATTTTAGTCTAGTGAAAACAAAGATTAGAAAGAAGCCCTGAAATGCACTGTGATAGGATTTTCTCATTGCTGTACATCAAGACAGTCCAGCAGAGAACACATCTGGTGCCCAGCCCAGCCCAGCCCATCCATAGAAACATGTGGTGAGGACATGCCGTTGTCCAAATAGGCAGTGAAAGATGCAGTATATTCCTTGTGAGGCTGTAGCAGGACCTCAGCAAGCATGGTGTGGGACTAAAACATGCATGGTGTGGGATGGAAGCAGATGAGCAGCAGTCCTGTTTGCAGGTAGACCTCTGCAGATGGCTGAATCACTAAACTGAAACCTTTCTAGAAGTTAGTGCTTTCTTAGAGAACATTAACTAATGTTAACTGATGTTAACTTGTGGGACACACGAAGAGGAGAGCAAGGGTAGCATGTTCTCCAAGGGAGCTGGGATGCCAAGGCCTTCTCATGGAGCATGAGACTCCTCAGAGTGAAAGCCATGAAATTCCTGGCATTGATATTTTTATTGCAGATCCCAAAGAGACATTGTAGAACCAAAAGAGACCATTAAAACAACTCTGTCTTAACCATCCCTGAACATTTACTCTTTCTGAGGTGTTTCTTAGAGTTTCCAGACAGCTTTAAAGAGCAACCACTTATTTTAGGATTGAATGCCTTCTATTTTACATGAGAAGAAACTGCAGAAACATGGCAGGACAAAGTTAAACTTGCTTGAGTGAGTGTTTTCTCTGACGTGCTGCCTTTATCTCTGTTAACTACATCATAACATGGCAGAAGCCCCTGAAGACAGGTCAGTGATGAGCAAATGAAAGGCATAGTACAGAGAAAACAAAGTGCCCCATGGCTGCACATATCACAGAAATTACAAGGTCATTAGTTTTAATTAGGTAATTAATTAAAAAGATATTTTTCACATTACGTATTCAAACCTTTACTCTCTGATTACTGGGAGTACACTGAATTAGCAAAGGCTGTGTAAATGAGGTTTGAGGTGTTTCACTTTGGCACTTTGTTTGAGCCTGAACAGGAGGGAAAAAGAGATGTTTACAACTGGAAAAGAAACTATTAATAAGATGTCACTTTCTTGCTTGTGGTAAAAGCTACAGTTCCTTATATTTACTTTGTGACCAACAAGAAAACTTCCAGAATACGTCTTTTTTATATTTTAGGTAGCATTTCCTGATGGAGCAGGGGTACCTGATCTGTCAGGCTGGAAAGAAGAAAACAGCGTTTGTTAGTCAGTGTTTTATCTAGACCAGAATGAGAAAGAGAATGAAAGCAGGCTGGGAATGTGACATCTTCTTACACAAGTGAATTTCTGCCATGGAACATAAAGCCTAACTCTTTATTTTATATTTATGGTCTTTGCACAACATAGTCTTTAGCGAGAGATTTCGCAGAAAAACTGGATCTGATCTTTTAGATATTTTAGATCTATTTTCAGGTGATCTGGGAAGATGTCTGAGCTGTATGAGCTTATAGACAACCAGCATCTATCTATCTATCTATTCTTGGAAATAAGGATAAATTTAACTAGATGCTGTGGATTTACTAGGATCATGGAGGAAGATCTAAAACTGTCTAAATAGTAAATGATCTGAAATACTCAGTGTATTGTGACTAATGAGGCTGTCAAGTCGAGCTGCTGAAGCATCTCACTTTGGCTTATTAGTAGGGTTGAGACCCATTGCATTGTTCAGGCTGGGTTTCATCTGGAACAAACTCTTAGTGGTTGGCACATACCCAGAAATGTCTAGTAAGAACAAAGCCACAGCTGACTGCTCTGGTAATAGCTGGAGACATTGCTATTAACTTAATGCTATTGAGTTTGTGAAGATAAAGGTTACTTCTCACATAGAAATGTAAGTCAGAAATGTGTGGAAGGAGGAAGGAAAGTAGAGAGTTGGGAAAGAAGGGAAAAGAAAGGGAAATGGAGCAAGCCCCTTCCCTCATTTTGCAAAAAACATAAGACACTTTGTACAGTTAGTACCGCTCATCTCGCAAAAAGTGGTTAAGCAATTTTGAACTCTCTGTGAAATTAGTATAAAACAGCAGTGCTCAGAATAGCACACCATTATTAATTCTGAAATTGTTTCAAGGTCCCCCTTTTCCTCCCACTCCACACATTACATAGACACAGTTACTGTTATTTTTATGCTTAACTCCCTGTATATCTGAAAATGAACAATGGGGTATGCTCATATAAGGGAAGCAGGAAAAATACATATATTGTTGAATTCTGCTGTCAGTTACACAGATCTATACCATGTAAAGGGAAGCCTCTTCCTTAACTCTGTGCTGAAACTGGTTAAACTGAAGATAGCAGCCCTTTAACTTTTTCAGTATTTGAAAATATAGATATCAGTTTAACAAATTTCTACTGACTTGCTCGCCTGAAATTAATGCACTATCATCTGCTTTTCACAGGAGTAGGTGTAGAGCTGTAGATTTTTTGTGCCAGCCTGTCAAATAAGCATGCTCATCTTGTAAATCACAAAAAGTTGTTTTACTCAAGAGCTGCAAATGCTATGATGTTGTTGTGTGTTCTGGTAATGCAGTGATAGTGGGAGTGAAATATTGCTGCCTTCATACATTATTTCAAGCTTTCAGTCACGCTGAGTTCCTTCTATTACGGAGAATGTGTAACAAGGGTCTCTGATGGAGTAACCACTTCGGTATATTTAGTTACTGGGATGCATACCCTCATGTGGCAGAATGTATGTATTGCATCGCTATAGAAAAGCAGAGGGTTGGAAAACTTCAAAAGACTTTGCCACTTCTGTGGCAAAACCCAATGATAAATCAAAAATGTTATAACATTTTTAAAGTGAGGATCAGCTACAAGAGAAGGGGAAGTGTTCTGATCTGCTTGCCAACGTTCCTGTTTCTTTCAGTGAGCTTGAACGGGGTTGAATTCAGTGTGGAATTAGACCTTATAGGTTATTGTTTTCCCCAGATATTTGGAAATGATCATCTGGGACAGCACCAATAACAAGTCAAAACATCTCTTAGCTTCCTACAGGAAAAAGAATTTGCATTTATGCCTGTGACTCAAGTTAATGTCACCTACCATATGAGTCAAATATGAATCATGATAGATATAGAAGCATAATTCTTGATCATCTTGTGATTATTTGCTCTTGCTAAAAGTCCTGTGTTTATGTTTGGCTAAATGAAAATTTTCAGTATCTCAATGTACTTTATCATTAAATTTTTGAACTGCAAATATTTTTTTCTGCAATGTATATGATGGTAACTTTAATATCTTTGTCCTAAAACTGTTCCTAACTCACTATTTATACTGTTTTAAAAGCATGCTAGATCTTTCTTGAGGGCTTGGGGAACTGTTTAGGCCCAAGCTAGCATGGGACTGAGTATTGTAATAGTAAAGTTATAGCATGACCGCTTTGAGTGCAAGTGCATTTACTTGCACTGGGTTTCACAAATGTACATTCCTTCTTAAGGAGCTGGGAAAACAATTCAGTCATATTTGTATTGGAAAGAAAAGCTGGGTCAAAACAAACATGATGAAGAGGCCTGGAATGAGGATAAGAGAAGTATAAACCTGATGTTTTGTACTATTGTTTCACAAAATGAATGTAGTTGTCAGTAAGGAGAGATTTGTCTTGGCATTCTTAAGGAAAGGGCTGGTATAGACTCTGCTCACCATGTAACTCTCACTAAATAATGTTCTGTTCAATAAATTTGACTTTTGCCCCTATAAATTTCAGAATTCTGTTTGACATTATTAAGGAATCTTGGTATCATGGGAGCTGTTTTACTAACAAATACCTGATTTTTAAATATATCTGACTTCATGAAATTTGGGCTTAATGAAAATACAAAATTTACAAATTTTGTACTGCTCCAGGACTTGATGGTCACACTGCTGTTTTTCCATGGTGTGGTGGGGTAACTGGATGATAATCACAGACTGGGAGTGGGGGGATTCTGCATGTATTTATGAAATCATAGATCCATCTTCATAGACAGGACCATGTGATCATTTCTTTTGATATTCTCTATGTCAGGTCAGTGTGTTGCTTCCATCTACTCCTGTACTGAGCCCAATCACTTTGATGTTCCTGAAAGATATCCAGTTGCTTTTAGGACATAAAGATGCACTTGGCCTCAGTTTCTTGGATCCCGTGGTGTCTGAATGGAGCTATACAGTATTAAGAAGTTACCTCTCCATTTTCTTTCCAGCAAACTCAGCAGAGTATGGTCATGTCTAAATAAGACGATGATGTGTCTGGTTAGAGGTCCCTGAGCTGCCTTGAGCAAGCTGGTGTGTGTTCATGGTGTATGGCAGCCTTACACTGAGGTACTAGCATGAATCCCAGAAGCAATATGGGACAGGATGACACAATAAGCAAATAACCCTTGCTGCTCAACTGGGCTTGATTGCGCTATGCTGATGCAACTGTACAACTTTCCAGTGTTAGCTTGCAAAACGCTAGCTAATATCTTGGCCAGTGCTGCAGTATGTCCACATTTGTCTGCTCTAGAGCATTTTCTCCATTCTTGAATCATTTCTTTTACTCATTCCTGCACTGCGTGCAAGTTTCTGACATCAGAATTTAAATACTGTATTCTAACATTCGATTTATCAATACCAGATCCACTAGCTTGTATATTACTTTTCCAACAATCTAGATGAATTTCTAAATCTAATATTATTCAGGAATATTTTTCAGATTTACTGCTTTTCTGATTCATTTGTTTGTGTGTACAGTTTGTGTTCATTGTTCCTAGATACATAAACCTACACTTGGCTGAGTTAAACTGTTTTTCACAGGTTTGGCCTTCCCCCCCCCCCCAAATTTGTCAGTTAGCTGTTTCTTAATCTTTTAAATATGTTCTTTCCTGGTATTGTGTAGTACTGATCTGTACTCATATTTTGTCATGTCATACTAAGTTGTGTGGATTACATCTACTTTGTTATTCTAATCAACAAAACTTATGCTCTTAAAGAGTGCAATTAGGCTTGTTTGACAAAACTTATCTATTTGCCATAAAACCATGTTGACTGGCATTAATTAGATTCCTGCAATCCTTAATCAATTAAATCGTGTACCAACTTCTCCCTGATTTTAACTAGGACTGAAGTCATGCTAAATCACACTCTTTTTGAATCCTTTTCTTTTTCTGTTTTGTAAATACTTCTTATCAAGAAATCCATAATAGATAGTCCATTTGTATAGAGCAGCTGGATAGCTGAGAATGCATTAATTAGTCTATTACAGCAGTGGCACTTATTATTTATTATGCCATCATCACAGAACACAATTAAGTTATTGTAAAGTTGCTATGGTTTCCAAGGGAGGTACAGTGCAGGCTAATTACCTCAAGATGCCAGATGGTGCTGAATAATTCCTGAGCAAATGCCCTGTCACCTCTGCCTCTCCTGTGTTTGTATAGTAAACAAAACATTGATAAAATGAAGGCTGAGAATGTAGTGATTTCCCTTTATAGGTCTCCACAAGTTTCTATTTGCCCTTAGCATATTTACTTTCTCCAGACTTTATTGTTTAATTTTCTCCCATCTGCCCAAAGATCCTAATGGATGAACTACAAATAGAAGCACGTAAGAAACCTCTGCAACTGCAAGTGCTGCATCTGCACTGTACCTTATCTGCAGCTAAGATAACTGCTTGTGCTTAACTGATAGAGGAACCAAGAGGAATAGATAGAGGAACCGAGATTAAAGCAGAATAATTTGTCTCTATGAGAGTATAAGGTACATAATATGTCACCAGAGCGAAATGACTAATAGTAGAGGAGTTTTGGGTTGTTTTGGGTTGTAAGGAAGATGGATGTAAGCGAATTGGGATCAGTGAGGAAAATGTAATTAGGGGCAGGTTGTTTAGTTGGGAGAAATTTGGACAGACAAAGGGAGGTGCAAGGCCAGCAAAAAAGGTGAGTCTAGAAATAGAATAAATGGGGAATAACACATAAAATCAGGCAAAGAACAAAGGAGAGGCTGGAATCTTCTGACAGCAGGAGTGCGGATGTCTATGGACATTAATAGATGGGGAAGCTGACCCATGGACCCAAGCCCACTGGGACACCGGAGGGAACCCTCTTTGACAGCCCTCTGAACTTTCCCTGAGGTCTATGTCCAAAAGACTTGGTGTGGGGGAGAATAAAGAGGGATGGGCTTGCACCCTAGTACTAACGGGAGGGGGAGGAAAGGCTGCTAGAGTTGTAATTTCATAGTAGTTGTGTGTGATTCATTCAGTAGTTGTGTGTGACTTAAAAGGGATAATTAATAGCCTTATAATTATATGCAAAAGCACGCAAAATTATATAATTGTAAATTAGTAGTAGTGGTGTGTTTATTAGTTAATTAAGTTATTGATTAGTTAGTTGATTTATTGTTTTGTTAGTAATGTATTGCTTAATGAATCAACTTTGCAGTCTCTTACATCAGTCATATTTCAAGCCCGCAATTCAGACAGAGTGAGTTGGGCCATGAAGTAATAATATCCAAGGGAGAACATCCTTAAAATGGCAAAGACATAAATATCAACTTTTATTTTGCAGTGTTGGGCCTTATTTGCAAAAATGCCTGTCTGCCTTCCAGACTGATTAAACTAATTTCTTATTTAAATATTTAAAAAATGGGAATCGCCTTCATTGCCTCAGTTCACGCTACATTTGTAAAGATCTTTTCATTCCTTTTTCCTGCATAAATTTTGGTTCTTGTCTGAGCCAGTAAAGGTAATAATAATAATAAAAATACCCAGATCAAATGAAATGCTATACTTCTTTCCTTAAAGTGTTGGTTTCTTAGAAACACTGGAGACAGATCGCTGTCTCAGGTCAACAGATTGCAAAAGAAAGCATTGTTAAAGCGTCAGTCAGTTCACTTCAGCAATATGTGTGTTTCCCAAGATAACATATTCAGCTGTGGAGTTAGTTTGAGGATAATGCATATAATTCCGGTATAATAAAATTATTTCATTACAGGAGCCAAAGAGCTATGAAATCACTTCTTTGCATTACACAATCTATTGATCATGAAACAGCAGATTGGATAGTCTGATAATGTTAGGAAATGACTTGGTTGTAATTTATCTGCCTGCAGTCTGAGGAACTCTGTATGTTTAGTATATAATTAATAAACCATCACTGAACACAAAAAACTGTACTACTGAAAGTTTACAAGCTAGACATTATTCTAAGTAATAATTTTATTTTATTGTAAAAATTACTGTAATGATTAAACTCAGCCAAAAATGGAGCAGAGAAGGATGTCAGGCACAGAAGGTAGGCGAAGCGGGGCRACTGGGAGGTGGGGGAAGCGGACCATGCAGTCAGTTGGAGCAAGAGACAAAAATTAAAGTCAGAAGTGCAGAAAGGTCTTTCAGTATGCAAATGGTTCTGCTTTGACAACTCTATTTGCTATGAATTTTGAATTGGATTAATAGGCTTTTAGAAAATTAGTCACTACAAAATGTTTGGTCTTAATGAAATTATTTTTATAATAATTTCCTTTAGTTTAATATATGATAATTAATATCTTTCTCACTCTCTGCTTTATATTCTATTCAGTGGTGCCCAAATGTTAGAGGAAAATATTTTAAGCTGGGAGGAGTTTGGACAGAGAAAGGGAAGTCCAAGGACAGCAAATAAGATACTAAAACAGGAGCACTAACATACATACAAATAGTTTGTCAAATACTTGAAAAACACTTGCAAAAGACGTTGTGACATGAACATATTTCTTATTCTTTGGGTTTTTTTTTAAGAAAGATCTCCAGAATTTCTGAATACTTCTATTGAAAGCTTAAACAATCCTCTGAGGTAAAATGAGACTACTCTGACTCCAACTGATGACACAAAATCCAATTACTGCACACCAAGGAAATATCACAGCTCTCAAAACCAGCCATCTTATATATGCTGCCTAGCGCAATCTTATGAAATAAGGGTTACAATTGTCCAACAATCTGGAGGAAAGGATCTTCTTTTTTATCCAAAATGGAAAATAACAAGACACATGCAGAAACTCCAGGTGCTCAAGAGACTAGACAAAGCTATAAATCCAGGAAGCATATCTAGTAAGTGCCATTTAAAACAGTATGTGTGCATATGAGTCTGTGTGCGTGTGCATACGCGTGCATGTGCATGTGGGTACATCTGCCCCAGCTGTAGCCACAGACAACCAAAGCTCGGACTTAAGTTTCATGTTTGTTACAATCAAGTATTTTTCAGTATAAAACAGTAATTTTATAGTACACATGTATTTTCAAATATATTGTACAATCATCTTGGTGTTGTGAACTATATTACCACAGTTTGCCAGCTTTTATACCACAGTGAATGTTTTCAGACCTAAAAGTCTTATCACCTGGTGTCCCAAGTAACAGGAGCATACATAATCAAAGACATACAAATTTCTAATTATTTTTGTATTCAACTACAGTGTTTGCTTAAAAAATATTCCTGTATAATCATAGGGATTGTTTACATGAAAATTGACATCATTCTTGGGTCTCAGAAAAGTAATTAGTTTATATTACATGGACAAATTATAGTAATAGAGAGCTAGTAAAAGCATGGAAAGGCACTTCGTGATAATTTCTCCCTTCTTCTACAAATTTACATATGAACACTTTTTAAAAATTAATTTTTTTAAATGTTAAGCCATATCCATGTAAATATGGTGTTAAAGCTGTAGTTGGGTTTCCAAAGCCAAAAAAAATTCTCTTAGTGTTCCCAACTTGAATTTTATCCTATCTGCTTGTGTGAGTGATAACTCAGTTCCCTGCTGCACCCTGTATTGCCCTTCAATGCCAAGCTGCCTGAGGGACAGAGCAAAAAAGACTTAGCTAGAATTAATTTCTTTCTACAGAAATCATTATCGCCCGTGTGAATAGAGTCCTGCCTCTGTTATTCAGAGAGAATGTTTTTATATAACCTAGTATGGATTGGTTAATTCTGTTTTTGATAGACTGTCATCAAATTCCTCCTTATGAGGAGGATTATTTCACCGTTCTTTAGTGTAAGTTAGTTTAAATGACTGGTTTTCTTCTGATCATTTGACAAATAATACAAAGTCACTTTATTATAAAGGTTACTTTCTGCACAGCTATGACAGAGTTTTTAATAACTTTTGATGTGTGGCTTAATGACTAAATATTTTGCCAGCTTATATCTTACACAACCAACTCTACTGAAGCTGAGAATGTTCAAGAGATGCAAGATGCTGTATGCACCTTATTGCACTTCATCCTGAAATATAGGATTCAGGAAAATTACATCCTTGTAGTTTTGCTGTGAGTGTCACAATAACTGGTGATTGTAACCAAATGTCCAACTCTTAAAATCAAAGGACTGCATGAAAATCTCAGCTTCCATTAAAAATGAGATCTCTATCCATATTGTTGCAGGGAAAATTTTGAAAATAGTGCAATAACAGGTTCAGGATTCAGAGATTAAAAAAGCATACACATTTTTAAATCTTACAGTGTTTACCTAGACTGAAGATTTTAGGTGACCTGACTCATGATTTTTGAACATTTAGGAAATATCATTGGTGACTAAGATTCATTCAAGTCATCCCTGGGACAAGTTTAAATAATCTGATATCTGTGCTAGAGCTAAACCACCAAAATGCTTTCCTTATTTAAAAGGATTCCTCATCTGGCTGACTGGTTTAGCTTTCATCCAGGTCTTTGCTGCTGCTGCAGCAAAAAGCCTGCTGCAGAGCTGATATGAATCTGCCCCTCAAATCGTAAGATGCAGAAAATGGAGAGAAGCCTCACAAATCATCTGGCCTGAAACTGAACTGACAGCAGAATGGCAGAAGGGAGATTTTGAATTCTATAAATGCAAGTCTTTGGAGATAAAACGGGATTCTAGTGACAGTACATGTCCATGAAAATTCACTGCAGTATTGAACATCCCTGGTGTCTATTTTATCAGGAATCATTATGCTGTTCCAGGAACAGTTCTGGACAATGAAGTAGCTTTTGCATTCAGAGAGGTGACATTTTTAGTCGTCTGGCATAAAGACCACTACTTGTGAAAGGGATTTGTTTGAGAAAATAGAGTGCCTGTGTATGTCATTAACTGGAGACTAAGGGTAAATGTCTAAAACAAATTTGCAGCAGCTCAGACAATATCTTGGGCTCAGCATCGTTGCTGGGGGAAGGGGGACTGAGTTCCTGCCTAGCCTGTTTAGAGTTAGGAGTGCCACTGAACGTCGCCAAAGATTTGATCAGAAATCTCACATTTGTGCATGAATATTTCAAATGTAAGAATCTAATAAAATAAAAATGTGCATTTTAATTAGCCTCTGAGGAATACAAGCCACAGAGAAATAGTGGTTGTTTATATATGAGTGTTCAGCTGAAGGTTGCATCCTTTGGGAACTGATATAATTCCTAGCATCTTCAGGTCCAGGGAGCAAAGGAAAAAAGGAAATAGTAAGCAAACAGTTACTGTAAAACAAGTCAAAACAAATCAAATCAAAACAAAAAGCACCTCCCAAAGATATTCTGACCAGAAAAACATTTTCTAAAATAAGGAATCTAGCATTTGTGGGGAGAATCTTGTAGCTAAAAGGTAGCACTACCTACCGCATGATTGTCAACAGCACTGGCGGACTATGTAAACTGGAAAGCTCTGACAGGGAGACTCAGTACACAAACCCTCAGCATATTTAGACATGCCTGCTGGAAGCACAGTGTTGAATACTGTTGCCCTCCTTCACCCATTAAAGATAGAGAGAGGGAAAGAGAGAGATAGGGAGAATGAGAAATATTTCTTTTGATTTTAAACAGCTTTAAGATGACAAAGAAAAAAAACTGTCATGCAGAATAAAAGCCTTGCATTCATGTTAATTCCCCTATTGGCAAGTCAGTTATTATTTTTAAAGATTTCACCAGGAGGGTTACAGACAAATTCACATGTGTATTTACTGGAGAAAAAAGCATTACAATTTTCCTTTTGGATTCTTTGCCACTTGCTTTACCTGTTGGATCCCATTTTGGATTTCAGGTATGAGAAAGCAGACTGATGCTGCAGCAGCAGCTGAGGTTTTAAAACCCCAGGACTGTTCTGACATTGAGGATTCCTGTGGAGACACACTGTCTTCCCCTTTGATTTGCAGTCTGGTTAATGAGCCTGCAAATTGAATTAGCTCAGTTTAAGTACTCAAAATTCAAGCTAAAATAAAAGAAAATAAGATTAGAAAAGTGTATGGAGGCTATATTTGTTTTGGCGCCTTTGGTTTTCTAAGCAATGCAGTTAAGTCTGAAAGAATACTAATAACATGGTAAAAGAATATGGCACTGAAGACATACAATGCATTATAATGTACAAACCAACATGTTAAACACTGTTCAAATATTAAAGCGTTGGGTATTCAGCTGACAAATGACTGTTTCCAGGTTCTAAAGAGATTAAAGGTAGCTAAAGAAGAAGTCATCTTATTTTTTTACTTACCCCAGTGCTACAATATGTGCATATCCTTTTGGACACAATGTCTAGCATCTTTGCTTTTTTTTTTTTTAATAATAATAACTGAGTGTCTCAAGGAAGAGAGTGCAAATTAGAGTCATGAATAACTGGATTTATGACAACATCAATGCACTGTACTATGGGAAAAAAACTGGACCGCATTGTATCATTTGTTAGCAAATGATTTCAAAGCAATCAGTGCTAAATGAAGCAAGCATCCTCTGTCCTCCCAAGCTTTGACCTCCTCCATAGATCAAAAAGTACCTGCTTTTTTGTTAGCAAACAGCAAAGGGAAGCTTTGCTTCTGTTTGTGGTGGCCCCTCTCTACACTTGCCTGCAAAGTGTATTGTGCCAGCCTTACACAGAGACTGGGTCCAGCACCTTCCTGAAACACCTACACTGACCTGAGAATCACCATCCAGACTCTCACCTACACTGACTAAGCTCTGAACTTCTCTCAGTAGAAGGCCAGGAATCATTCAGCACAAGCATGGTTTCACCAGGCAGTCCAGATAAGCTTTTGCAGATATTATTTCTCTGTTCATACTAAGGGTCTAAGGGTTTGCCTAGACCAAACTGAATGAGACGAAAAATGCCTGTAGCAGCAGCCATCGCAATTCCGGGACTGAGACCCACAGAGCTGGTATGTTTTAATGATTCGCCCCCTTGCAACCAGCTCAGCCATTAAACACAACAGCCCTGATCCCCTGCGATTCCTTCTTGCAGTCTGTCTCTGTTCAGCTCTAGATTCTGTTATTAGTTCCTGTCACTTAGAAAAATCAAACCAGTTTCATCTCTTCTGTGCCCATGAATGGTTCTGCCTCCAGGTCTTATAAAGGATTAACTCTGGGAATTTGTGTATATTCAGAATCTCCTCAGGAGCACACAAGATAAAGCTCATTTGTTTCTGTTATGCTGTCATACTGTCCTTTTCTCCATCTAGGGTTTAATACATTTACTGCTTTGGTAAAGTAGTAAATCAAATGTACATTTAATACATTAATACATAAATATTTCCTTCACCAAGACAGATATCAACTGTATCTTCAATTGCAAATACCACAGCAATCCAGGCATTGGATGAGATTTCTTATCAGTTAGAAGCCAAATGGGAAATCACAGTGTATGCAGATTGGTAACCATCCTCGCTTTACAGGAGTCAGTCTGCTATTACGTACATTAAGTACGTACACAAACAGTTGGAAAAAAACCCAGCTTCAAAAGGTTTTGGATTTTTTCTTTTCTCAGCAATAATCTGGAGACATGGAGAGCAAAACATATAAGGAACTATCAAGTTTTAAATAAAAGGAACACACAGAAAGAGTGCTAGTGCTAACATTAGCTAGTAATAATGTAACTAAATGAAAGCCCTTTATCTTATTTTCATCACTCCTATTCCCACATGTGAAATGAGAGCTAAGTTGCATTATTATATGTTATTATCTCTATAGTGTATAGTGCCTACAATGAGGAAAGTATCACAATAGCAATGTGGTTTTCTAAGGCAAAAAAGCTGATAGGAGGAAAACACTGAATATGAGTTTCTACTGTCAAAGCCATAGAGATGCAGAAAAGATCCTAAATCATTAGTAGTCATGTTTTGGGCTCAAAAATGTATCACAGAATTCAGTCTGTCTATATCTAACCTAGGGCTTTGGACTGGTAATATTTGTTTTAGGGCGTTATCTCTGGGGAAATCAATGCTAACAACATATAAGTGCTCCTTTTCTGGCTAGATTTATTCTTCTCTGGAAGCATGTACAAGTTAATGCTTGCAGACTGTATGGAAATTCTGCTGTTGAGCATGCAAATGTCTACCAAAACCCTGTATCTGACATGAAACACAGATCTTACATGCCTCTGTCATACTTTCCACTACATATTAAGTCCCAAAACAAATATCAATCCAAAGCCCCAGGTTGGATATAGACTGACATAAAAAACATTTTCATAAACTAAGAATAAAATCTAAAAAATGTAAGTGTACTGTCAGTACTTATAAATCTTTTTCATTTCTTTCTAAGAGTTTCAGAGTAATTCCAATAAAACTATTTAATTAAATCTTTCTTGTCTCTAAGGAACATTTATGAGACGCATTTAAATATGGTCACTCACTAATGAAATGTTGACAGCTCGGCAGTAGGACTCAGCAGCTGTTTAACAGAACACAGCAACACAAGGGGAAGACCACCATATCCAATTACGAGTGCAGGAAAAACATAACGATGCAGAATGCATTTGGAATTTGTCCAAAATATTGAAAGCAACATTTAGGACTAACATGACTATTTTATAAAAAGGGCTATGAGGACTTTGTATCTGATATACATATATAGATATATGTTCAGATGATAGATGTGTTCTAGAATTTGTTTTATGTATTATTTAGCTGATATTACTGAGAGCCCATACCCAACATGTTTATTGTCACTGATGCTATCTGAGAACACTGAAATCCTGGAAAGCATACTTGGGATACTTAACAAACAGTAATGAATCACATGAAGAAAAGCAGTACTAAAATGAATTTCATGAGATTGGTAGTTCTTTCCACCTGTTTTATTCCAATGTGACTGAATGCCAGATTCTTTTAATGCCTGTACTTGTGTTATTTTTGTTTTCAAGCAACAAGCCCAACATGGAAAGATCGTCTGTATCTGTAATGGACACTAAGAGAAATACAGGTCTGTGGAATCTCAGGACAGTGTTCAGGTATTTCTGGTGAAAATTTGCTAAGGCTGTTTCATGTGGAGCTCTGAGAATGGAAATGCCTCTGTGAAGCTTTCATATTGCTTTTTTTCACCTTTGTTCACAATGAAGAGGAACTGTTTGCAGTCCCTGAAAATTAGCCTTGAAAATGTATCATGAGTCTAAGCATCATTTTTCTTTCTAAGCGAAGATTAAATCTATTTTAAAAGGCCTGGATGTTTTGTTGTCATTGAAACAATGATAAATGTAGTATGAACACAGAAGAGAATATTCTTTCTAGTGAATCACTGCTTCTTGAAGCAGGTTCCTCTCCCAAATCTTACCTAATTTGGTAGTATTTGGAATGTGACATTTGATGGAGAAGGACTGTCAGATCTTACGCCAGATTTCAAACAGAGATATAAACTACAACGAAAGAGATGGGAGCACATTTTCATACTTAGAAAGCCTGAGTAGAACTCACAAAAAATGTGTACAAATATTCTGCTCTATCATTAACATCTTCTAATCTCTAGTGTATCCTTTTAAATTTAGCTTTTACTGACAGTTTCCAATATTAATGGCAGCAAAGACAACTTGAGATGGGCTCAAGCAAAGCCATTATCAGATCATCAGAGACAGAAAACAACTTTTTTGTCATATGTTTTTAGGGTTGCTACATAGTCTAATAACTTTTTAGTTTGATGGTTGTGACTGAAATCTGTTCTGTGATAGGTTCTGGCATCCAAACCTAGAGCTGCAGGGTTTTAGTGGAACCTCCTTCCCTGGGACTTGCCTGTCCTACTTAGCTGGGAGAAGGACTGGAGGACAGGTGCACTCTCAGTTCTTACTCCTATGTGGAATAGGACACCTCTGGACTGTGTATGCGGCCCTGCAAACTGGAAGGTTCACCCTGGTGCCACTTGGGTGGACAGAACTTAATGTCTAGCTTAATATCTAGCCAGTATGTTATACTAGAGAGTGGTCTGGCAGAGCAATTACCTCTTATGACACGCTTTTGATCTCTGTTGAGCTGGAAAGAGATTTTATTTCCTGATACATAAAACCTTTACTATAACACAATTTGTTTTTTCCTCTACAAATTGCTGCTATAATATTCTCCACCTTCCTGGAAGAAGAAGCATATCTGCTACTCCCACGGTTACAACAGAAATATTTTTCTGGGGCATTAGGTCAAGCCCTCTGTGTTTTTACCTGTTAGACTAGAACAGAGGAAAAATATACCCAGGATCTTAATGAAGATCAGCATATAAATTCAGTCCTACTCAAGACTCTAAAATTTGTGGTTATCAAAAATTTTGATGGAAAAAACATATACAAAAAATATATACACAGGCTAAAGCTTCTGGAGAGACAACTGACATTTGCATGCACCCTATGATGACCACACTGGAAAAACAGGAGCTGCAGTCACTTTCTGGCCTTGCTGTGTGAGAGAGGAAATAAATGATTCTGCCCGATATCAGCCATATGATCAACCACTGTTCTTACTATTGTAGTCAGTAGGCTACAAGTATTTGACAGGCTCTCTTGAAGAAAGAAAGCCAGTATATCTCCAATATTTAAGACATTTAAGACACTGTCTTTTTAATTACTCCTTGCAGAGTAAGTAAACAAAGTAAATTTTCAGTAGAAGCTGAATTTCCTCATAAGGAGCAATTGTTCTTTATGAACCACAGCTTCTGAAATTAGCCCAGTAGTCTTGTTCCTATAGAAATCTATTGTGGAAAAAGCGGGAATGAAAGAACTATGCTGAAATGGCTGCAGATGTCAAGTTAAAGATAGCTGTTGGATACCTTTCCAGATACAATGTAAGCATTTTTCCTTAAAGAGTTTGGGAATGAAGGCTTTGATGCTCTTCCTGCAGAAAGGGTAGCAGAAAAGTCCCATATGCTCTTTTATTTTCTTGTGTGCTTGTGTGCATGGCGTAGATACATGTGTTAATTTCCACTTTCAGTTAGCTCCTTAATTATATGATTCAAAGAAAGCACATACTCAGCTCACTAATGTAAGCAGAACTACAGACAGAAGCCCTGCCATTTTGTCTAACAATTATTTAACAAAAGTTAAATGAAACCTACAAATGAAAACTACAAAATAAAATGAAATGGCAGTGCAAAGCACTCTTCATATTAATAATCAGACATTATAATAGCAACAGTATGCTCAGTCTGTTCTGATTTGCATATTTCTATTTAACAGCTGCTATGCCTGCCTAACAATTGCCAGATGCAAGAGCTCCCTGACAGATACCTGAATATGCTGTGTCTGTCCTTCTGGACAGGAAAGTACAGCTAAAATATTATTCTGGACCTGCAGGAATGTAGACAGATGTTTTGTCAGGTTAGCAAATGGGAATATTCCTCGTCTGAGCCAATGGGAAATACACTAAATCTCCCTTAGCTGGAAACATATTTATCATTCACTATCCAAATTACCTACTTCTCTAATGTCTCTGGAGCATAGTTTACTGTTTCTTGTTCATGTTATTCACTTTACTTACTTGTAACAGAATAAACAAGCTCAGATTTTCACACGTGGTTTTACAAATCAGAACATCTGCTTCCCAACTACAGTTTCAAAATCTAGGGCTCTTGAAAATCTGGGGCCTGATACTCAGTTCTGCTAGTTTTGGATTAACTATTGCAGATTATAACAATATGCTTACGATTACTAGTAGTATAATGAAGTTAGAGGCAGTTGCAGACAGACTTTGTAGTGTAAAGAAAAGTTAGTATCACAAGACATGTCACTGTGAATTCATGCCATCTGTCTAATGATGAATGACACCAGTGTGAATGGTACCAAATCAGCCTACAGATTTGCTATATATACTTAGTAACCTGCAAATGCATAAGGCAAAATGGCCCCACTTACAGTGTACATCAAAAGATAGTATAACGCTTTGTCATATGGTAAACTACCCTATTAAAATTATCACATGTTCAGAAATGAAGAAGGCATTTGTTGATTTCAGCCTAGTTTATTTCTTCTTTGGACATCCATTTTCTTCCAACAGTCTCATTTTCATAGTTTAATTTTCATTTTACTGCTATTTTAATACTACCCATGCTAGCAGTTCTTTATTACCTTGGCTTTTTATTCTTCAGTCAGTGGGAATGTCATGAAGTCCATTTTTACAATAGTTTCAGATAGTACAGTTTACATTTGTTCAGCAAAATGCAAAAAAATCTTTGTTGCTTGATACACTTGTCTAGATTCTCTTTAAGCATTTTGCTGTAGTTCAATCTTACTGATTTTTGGTCCTTTCCCAAAGTGAACCCAGTAGTACTCTAAACTTCCAGAGATGGAATGCCTGGGACAGATTCTCTACTGGTATAAGCTGCTGAAATTGAAGTGTATAGAGTTCTGATGAACTATGAAAGCTAGATCTCACCAAAATATTTAACATACTGCATCAGGGTTATAAATGAGACTAGAGTTTCCTTCTGCTCTCTTTTTCCTTCCTGATACAGTTATAAGGGTATCATTTCATGTAACCTCATTCCTCCTTTAGCTTCTGGAGGGTTCAAGGCTTTTTCCGTAAAAGTATTAAAGAATTTGGCTCACCTCATTGAATTGCAATCATTTAAAAGGTAAATATTTAGACTAAACTAATTAGCTAGACTTTTCTACTAACATGGAAGAAAGATGTGATGAATTACCTTCTGGAGGAACCTTTCTCTCTGCATAGACTGTGGACAATTCTCAGATGTCTAAGTCAGAGCAGATGTTTGTCTTTCAGGTTGCAGTGTACAGCATCTGTCCCGTGGTTTTCATCTAGTACTGTTATCTTGACTTTGTGGCAAGAAGGAGAGAGTCAATAACTAACAGAAGCATCATCTTGCCTGTTCCTTTCAATTTAGTGATAAATTTGAACAGGGGAAAATGTGAGGATTTTACCAGAGACCATGTTATTTAGCAGTAACATCAAGTTAATGGACTTGTCCAGTTTCTTGTGAGATGGGATAGAGTCAAAGAAGAGGCAATAGACGTAATATCTTCTCTCCAGTTGTTTTTTCAAAGTTATTTTTTCTCTGTTCAGGAGAAATCTCTATAGTGACACTTTCTTCTCCGTGTGCTTGGACTTGGTGCTTAGAGGAACCTACACCTGCCCCCTGAATTAATCAATGGTGGAACACTAAAATCAACCCAGCCCAGCCCAACCCAACCCAAGCAATAGCCAAATGGTTCAGAAAGAGACACAATTCTGGGTGAGAAATATCTCATTACTGCAAAACTCTGCCATATTACTTTTAATGGCAATTGCTCATTAGAAAAAACAACCCTTTGAATAAAAAGAATTTTGTGTAGAGAAACTAGAAAATGAGGAACACAAATAGGAAGATGGCAGTGTGCAGAATTAAACTGGGTAAGTAGAGTTGACATCAACATTTATTACAAGAATGAGCATATTTAATTATACAGGATGGACAGAGATACTTAGTCAAGTTAAGTCACTTTCTACCTGTGCTGAGAATATGCGCCAAGCATATGGCACAAATATGTGCATTTCAGTTCCTTAAATCTGCTCTCAAATGCCTTATGTCATGAATAAAATTAACTTAGAGTCTGTAATCTGTTTCCTGCTGGCTATGTGCACTTATCCCCAAAAGTCACATGTTTGCTCAGAGAAGGTATATTACTGGAATATTAAGATGAAGGCTGATGTGTTTGAATGCCTCTGTTAATGGGCATTCTACACTATGCTTAACTATTTTTCCTGCAGAGAAAACTGTACATATAGTTTCTCATTTTTCATAACCAGATGCATTCACCAAAATTATCTTCCAAAGAAAAATAGCATTATGATGAAACTAAATGATGGCTTAATCTCTTTCTGACAGAGAACAAGAATTAACAGTGTCTGCAGGGTTTTTAAAATGTAATAATGATCAATTCTGAATTTATTCAATGCTACATTAACTCTTTTAATTACTCATGTAGCAGCAAATCCTATGCACTGCATACAGTACAAGCTTTGCCACTGATTGCAATGGGAGTAAACTAGTGACTATGTAAAAGAATATGTGGCATCAACCGGAGAAAGTAAAAATATTATTAAAGTGTTGTGTAAAATATTTATTATATAGAAACTCAGATTCTTAATCTGTGGCAATTCACTGCAAAGCACTTGGGTTTTATTATTGAATTCAAAAAAGAATATTAAAAGGAAGTTCATTACTGAAGCTTTCTAAGAGGAGAGCACTCAAATATTCACTGTGATATAGTTAACCCTTGGGTAGGCAACAGGCTAAGTGATTTCCTTAGGTTCCTTCCAGCCCTGTTTGGGTAATTCCATAGCAGATATTTTGAAATATTAATTCTGCAACAAAATGTTCTTAATTCTAAGTCAGTGTTTAGTAATAATGACTCTATTTGTTGTCAGAGCTCCCGTTGGCAGCAGCTATATTACAATCAGTGTGACTCAGCCCGCAAAGAAAATGAATTTTAAAAGGTGTCTGTTAGCTGTATTTGATATTAGTACAGACTTTGATACAAAGCACTTTTCTTCTCCAAAAGATGAATAGTAATGCATTTGAACTCTTGTAATTTATTGTTTTTAGTTATTTTTTTCTATTTGAATAATAATAGTTGATAATGTAATGAATCACCTACTTTTAGAAAGAAGTGTGGCCACCACTAATGTTATAAAATGCCATTAATTATTTGTGTTTTCAATTAGTAGATGGAAAATATGTAATTTTAGAGTTAAGTCAGAACAATAGCACTTAGGCTGAAGAGCAGCATAGGCAGAGTTTTTGTGCCTCTTGTTCAAAAGAACAAGCCACAATAACCCCCACCTAATTGCTGAAGGATTTGGCTTTGCATTTTCAAAATCCTGGCCAGAAAGCCTCCTTAGATGCTTGAAGCTCTGCAGCTGCTTATGACCACAGACATTACCATTTTGGGATGGCTGAGAATGTAGGGATTCATTTCATGCATAACCCTGTCTGGGTGTCATAGGCTTCAGGAAGCAGTTCAGTATTCATGAGTCCAGAGATTAAATGAAGCTGTAGAGATTATTTTTTCCAGGAAGGTGGGAAAGGGATGGAGTTCTCAGTACTGCTCTAAGGACTGCTACATATTTTGCCTCACTTGGAGAAAATGTAGAAATAGCACGGTGAATAAGGCTCAGCACACAGATTCGGAACTAGTTTGAGGGTCTAAGGTGCTGCTGCATGCTACTGAGTGGACATATCCAGAAACTTAAATATGTGTTTGTTCATTTTAGAGCTAGTGCAGGGTGCCTAACACTATACCAATTCCTATTTATGATTTGTTGTAGTAGGAGAACTTGCTTTCCCTGATATTGAATGCACCTTATCCTACTTTTCTTTGCTTGACCCTTGTTGCTCCAATTAATTAGCTTTCTCTTATTCCTTTGTTCAGATTCCCCTGGGCCAGTCCCTTGAATAATTAACAAAACAGATCAGAGGCCGTGGTTACTGCATGATACTAGTTATGGCTCAGTTTTATTTAATATCAGTGTGTTACTCTCTGCAACAAATCATGAGTAATTGCTTCTCCACTGCTCTACCAGTCTGCTTGCATGTGTGAAAAGGCCAGCATCACAAAGCACTGAGCCATAGCTCTCCTCCTACTCTCTGTAAGCTTTATACAGAGAGCAAACTTTGGTCAAAAGCCCATGAATGAGATCCGACCAGGAGGCACCTGAAGTGTTGTACTGAAAGAAATGTGCCCATCATCGACTCCTCTTCAGCGCTTGAGCTCACAATTTTCACCTCAGATGCAACGTTCATGTACAGTTCTGACACTGCGAATCTTGTGGAAATTTCTGTCTTCCTTTTTGCCTTTCTCAGCAAACAAAATTGTCTTCATGTAAACTCATTTAATTTTTATTATTGGTTTTATTAGGTAGGGGTTTGAATTTTGATTTTAATCAATGAATATAATTTCTTCTTTTCTTCCTTTCTTCCTTAGTGCTAAAAACTACACAAAGGCTCTTTAATATTTAATTGCTGATATCATTTTACAAGTTCTAGTTTAAAGGTAACCATAGCACAAACGCATTCATTATTAACTGCAGAACCGTAGTATAGGTTCTTAGGAATCCTCTTTAGTTTAATATGAGAACTCTTGTCAACAGAAAACAGCGCTGATATTGTTGTAAGTGTGACAAACTGGCAAAGAAAATGGGCACCACGCTGGAACAATGCAAACTGCTTATATCAATGGACGAGACAATGTTTAAAAGCGAGATGAAGACTGAAAGTGAGAGGTTGTCGAGGAAAGTTCGATTCCGAGTTGCTTCCTCTCACAGCGGGAGAGTGCTAAAGGAGGTTTACGCCGATGGAGAAGCTGGAGACTCTCTGGATTCTGAATACGCCAGCAGTTCAGAGACTGACCAAACCAGCCGGTTAAGTGAAGTGGAAGGACAGCAGAATGGACATGTAGGCTCTGAGTGTGATGAAAATGAAAACGAGCAGGATGACTTGCTCATTTTAGTGAGAGCCGCTAAAGAAAAGGGTTTTGGTACAAAGCGGGTGAACATTCTCAGCAAAAATGGCACAGTCAGAGGAGTCAAGCACAAAGTCAGTGCTGGCCAAGCCCTTTTTGACAATTTGTCAAAAGTATTTCAGGTAAGTGATGTAGTAAGCCCTTTGTCTGTCCCTTTTAACCTGTGTCCCACGTTATTCTTTTTCTTTGTCCAAATCGCTCTCATTTATTTTGGAGCTCTCAAACTTCAGATTTAGTTTTGTTTCCTTTATATTACTGTGTGCTTGCTCTTCTTGCACAGGAGAGGCTCATTACTCTTTCTGATGTAGCCTGGCTCCACACTGCAAATTGCCTGTGAAATTTTTCTTTCAAAATTGACCTAAAGTTTACTGACTAGAAATAGGTATGCTGTGCTTCCCATTGTAGAACCAGGAAAGAAACATACCTGGGGAATTAGTTATTGTTTTATTGGAGACCTTTACTGTGGAACTACAGGGATGTTTCCACTCCTATTATATCAGTTTTAATGAGTTTACGATGTTATCTACTGTCCCCTACATGTAAATATGTATAATTGTAAATTCCAATGTGTTTAATCTGCACAGCAGATCAAATTAGATGCGGGATGGCAGCAATGACAGTTTTCCCACATAAAAGTTTCAGAAGAATGAAATCTTAGTCGGAGAACTCTTTTATTAATGTCTGTTTTCCATTCATTTTGTAGAAGGAGCTGAATATTTGTATTTGAAACAGTATATGCCACATTGATCCCTTAGGCAGATAAACAAAGCTATCTGAAAAATCAACATAAAAGTTCTAAAAAATATATTATTTCATATATATAATTCTGTCTATATATGCTATTTAAGTCTTTAAATGATTAATATTCAAACAAGATAGCAACGGATATGCTACCAAACTCTTTCTAGAGGTTGTTATAACCCAGAATTATTGTGATCACTTAAATTAATTTATAAATGTTTTCAGTGCATTGTTTTGAAAGAATTTCTACAGTTTTAAAGTGGGTGGAATTTAATATTAGAAATAATTGTTGATGTGTATTGAAACAAAATCTCCTAAAAGATCTTTTTTTTACTTTGAAGCTAAGTATTTTTATAATAAATTTATAAATGGCTATAGATTAACATTTTCTTACTTCTGAAGATGAATATTTATCCCCTATGTTGTACCTAAATTATAGCAGTCTTCTTGTCAATACTGATGTTCCTGTGGAAGATGGATATTTCAAAGACCATGCACCTACTGCAATATGAGAGCTTTGTTATTTGCAGCCAGTGCATCTTATAGCACTCAGGTAGCTAAACATTCACTTTATTTCAAGCTACTCTCTGAAGATTTTGTCCTTAAGTTTCCTACTTTGATAAAATTTGTAACTAACGGACTAGGGACTTTTTCTGATTAGATATGAGTCTGGAAGTGTTAACTGAGGCACATTTTTGTTCTCCTCCAACCTAGATTCCTTCTGTTGTTCCATATTGGAACATGGAGTACACCATTTCACTTTGCCAGCCTCATTAGTGAGACTAAGTTGAGAAATTTGAATCAACTAAATAAGTGGAGCCATCTGAAGATATATGCACCTTAATTAGCAGCCCTGTATCTTGCTAAAGTCATCCTTGGTTTCTTATCCCAATTTTAGGTCAGAAGCTCTTCAGGAAAGGGTCATGGACTGAATTCATGTCTCATAGTTCTGACAGCATCGTACTTTGATTGCAGTGAAGTTACTTTTATTCATAGTTACAGCTAGGACGAGCACTATTTCCATGAAGTGTTTTGAAGGAAGAAAGGAAGGCTTAAGAGGAGCCATATCTACCTCATAGCTTCAGAAAAATGGTATGTAGCAAGATCTACCATAGAAGCCCATAACTAAAATCTATAAAACAATGAATAGCTTGAGAAGGTGATAAGGAACTCCTATTTACAACATTTTACAATAGAAGAAACTGGAAGAATTAAATCATTAGGTGAAAACAAGAATAACAAAGTTTCTACACAACACAAATTTAAGAACTCACTGCTACAGGATATTGTAAAAGCCAAAAGAATAGACAAATTTTGAAAAGGGATTTAGCAAATTTATGGGAACTGAGCAGCTTCTGCTCAAGCAGTTTCTAGACAACTGATTTCCAGAAATAACTGTATACTCTTACTGTAAGCATCTACTGGATCAGAAGGATATATTCAATAATACAGAGAACATCACGATTTGAGGTTTTTACACAAACAGGTTTCTGTTTCCCCAGAGATAAAGTACAGTGAAGGAGAATGATTTTATGCATATTTTTTACATCATAGTGCAAGCCCATTTCTATGCTATATGGTATACACACAGAAGAGCAAAGCACAAAGGTTGTCTTTGAGACTATTTGGGAACTGCTTTATCCTGTTGGAAAACATGATCATACTCCTTCCAACTACAATGGGAGTAATGATCTTTAAAAGATTATAGGATGATTTCTAGTGTTCTGTAAGTACATTCCAGGCAATTAATTGCATAGTAATGCCTCTTAAAGAACAACAGCAGTTCGTGGACAAGATAGAAATGTATCTCTAATAAAAAGATACACCTCAGAAGCCTTTGATTCAGGCACATTCCTCAATTGTATGAGGCCATCTGCAGTTGCATGTTCCTCTTCTCTTGGCTAAGCAAAAATAGCTATATAACAGCAGGTAAGGAGCACGTGGAGTCCCTCAGCCTGTAGGGGAAAGCCTGTCTCTGCCTCATTGGTGATGCAGCAGCAGATTTCCCAGTCACGCACTTCTCAGAATCTGTATCCCAAAACAGCTATTTGAAATCTCATGCACATGAACTCTGGGCTGAGTCCTAAACTCACAGCACTGATAAATTCTCGAATATGAATACTTATTATTTAGTATTTAATAGATTACTTACTAACTAAAATGTTTCTGTGAGAAGTGAAATATTGAGTATATGTGAGTATCCTGTGATGCTGAAACTAGATTTTTTTGAGATTTACTGCAGTGGCAATATTCTATTTCTTTAGACTGATGGCTGCATCTGCAACCTCCTTTACTACCTTATTATTCAAAATCCCCAAATATTCCCTGTGGTAGAGGAGAGATTCTTTAAAATTAGTCAGTTTGATCAGATATTCTAGGGATAAGCAGGGATTCACTGACTCTGTTAAGTTATGCGATCAAGACCTTTGATGTTTTGTATTCGGAAAAACTTCTAGTACACTCATGTTAAAAAGGCTTGTAAGTATTTTCATGTTCCATGGAATATTTGGGCTTTTGAATAATTCTTCTACATTTGCTAACCACAGCCTTTCTGCAGAAATGGTTCAGACAGTTCCTTCCAAGAGCAACCTCATCAGACAAATCTCATATCTTCAGGACTTTTTTTGAATGTGACTAGTGTGAAGTATGTAATACAGAAGGTATTTCTAGAGGAAAAGGATTTTCTTCTGTCGTATGTATAATACATGCCTGGCCTGAGAAGGCGTATCTACCGCCACACGAAACCCCCTGCTACATCTCCCCCCAACCAGACGTAGAGCAGCTCCCTCAGCAGCACAACCAGTAATGTCCGACTTCAGCCCTGCCTTGAGACACTAGATCCAGCACCTCAGTTTGCCCAATAGCTGTCCCGCGAACTGTTGTGGCTGTGAAAATAAAAGGGTTCACAGCAATTCAGCCACGTGCAGTTAATGGCTGTTGTCGCTGGAGGCCTCTGCAGCTGGTGGCGGTGGTGGGGAGAGGGGAGCGCGGCCCGGGGTGGCTCAGTGGCGGGGCTGGCGCTGGGATGGGGCAGCGCTGTCTAGGGGAGCCACACCGGGGTCAGGACGGGCTTCATTTTGGGGTAGAAAGGCAGGACCAGAACCACCTCTATTTATGCCTCAGGGGCACATGGTTTCCATGGCAACTCTGCCAGCCCTTCCCTCTGGGCAGCTGTGCCTCAGGCGGGAGTGTTGCCATAGCGACCACCTCAGTGGGGGAGGGCGTTGCTGTGGCAACGCCGACCACCCCCTGCCCAGGTGAGCTGAGGCGTGCGGGCAGCGGGGCCGGTGTGCGCCGCGGGGGGTGCGGGAGGTGGGGATCCCCCTCGGAGCCGGAGCCCCTCCGTGGCACTTGCGAGGCTGGGCCGCGGGGCCAGGCATGCCGGCCCCCGCGGGCACCCCGCAGAGCACAGGCGAGGCAGCCGTGAGCCGCAGCGCCGGCTCACTCCTACGCCGCTCAGAATACACCGGCCCAACACACAGCGAAACAAGAACACGATTTATTAACTTTTATCTAATACTTACCTAGACCTGAACACTGGTAAAATGTGTATGGGTTTGGGATACTTCCTATATTTTTCCCTAAAATGTTAGAGGTGAAATGACTCGCATTCCCATTAAATAAATGTAATTCTCTTCCTAACCATGTTTTGTGAACAGGTCGTCACTGTGGTGGCTTCCATGCAATACAGAACAAAAATCCTTGGATCGTTCAGTATATCACTAATTAGTACAATGTTCATTTCATGCCAGATCTGATTTCCATCCCAAAGTGCAATGTAATGGAGCTTAGCCAAAGGTTTTATGCAAGTCTCTCCTCATTTCCACTGTTTCAGCAGAGATTTCCTCTACACACTCTGTTGGCCTTCCAGTGTGCTCTGAAAGATCACTTTCTGCTAAATTAACTACAGATCTCATTCTCAGGCAAGGCCTGCTGATGTCTACTATAAAAGGGCAGGCACGGTTAACAAACCTGATTAATGTGTTTGTGAACATTGCATCGGAAGTGATATGGGTGAAGAGACAGACATAATGTATTTGGTCTTTATGATATTTTCCAACACAGTATCTCAGGTAGAGCTAACATTTAAGGTTGCAAAGTACAAGTCAGTATTCAGCCAGATAAAGAATTAGCTTATTAACATTTAGAGAGAGGTGGGAAACAGTTAAAAATCAGATGGAAATTTATTAAGAGGAGTGCTTCTGGGGTGTTCAGATTCACTACCATCTTTTTTTACTTGCTTGTGACCTGGAAAAATGAATACATGGCAAGGCACTCAGATCTGCAGATGCTACAAAACTAAAAGGGCTGGTTAATACCAAATCTTAGAGAAAATAAAAGCAAAGAGAGCGAGAAAAGGAATTGTCTTCCCAAGAGGGCAGATACTGCAAAGTGCTGACACAGAAAGTTCTTGGTGCTACAGCACAAGCAATTGAAGTTTTTAGGCTGGGTGACACATATATATAGCTCCCACCACTTCTAGGATGTATAACCCCCGAAACTCTGGGGAGAACAGGAAAGAAAGAGTACTTCGCTTTTGTTAGAAAAGTTATGTTATTCTCCTCAATTTTTTTCCTGGATGCTCAGTGCTGACAGTGCTCCTGATACTCAAACATCATTGGACTCTGAATTCAAAGACCTCTGCGATGACTGGATTGAGTTCAAAGGGGCCTCCTGAGCTTTCCCTTCATATTCTCATCCATACACACCGAACAGGGACTCACAGATGGGTGTAGCTTGGCAGAAGGAAAAGACATGCTGGATTGCCTGCACCTACCAGTAGGGATGTCAGGGAAACCTGCTCATAACCTAAAGCCATAACATTTGGTGTAGTAATGCCACTTTTATGGATGGAGATAAACCCCAGTGAGCTGTAGGTATCTTTGAGAGACAAGCTCTAGTGTATATTCCTAGTGTTAGTGAATCTGAAAAAGTAATTGTTGAACACTGTAGCACTGAAATCCACTGAAGAACAGGAAAAAGTGTAATGGCATGGAGGATCAAGAGATTATGAAAAGTAAATATCTGTTTGCTACAGAAAGTTAAGTGTTAGAAGGACAACTGGATCACCTCTGCAATAGGCAGGGTAGAGAATGTCCGTTCGCCACTTCGTTTGTGCCTTCCTCAGTGTTTCTATCTATAACCACAGTGTACAGGACAGTGATACAGTTGATACAGTTGATTAAATGATAGTTAAAATAGCTAGTTTCTAGAGCTGGTTGCTGAATAGCCACACTGATTCAAAAAGGAAGATGTTCAGATCTGTGTGCTTTTAACTGTAGCCTGGGGTTGGTCAGTACTTAGGATATTAGTATTTATTTTTCCCATGTTCTCCTATAAATCATCTATAAAGCACTGAGCTCAAACAAGTTTATTATTAGACTGTTCATGATATTTTAGGGTTTGCTGCTTTTGGACTTGAGACACATACTGTTAAAGATCAGTTAAAGACTTTAAACAATCTAAACAGCCAAAAGTGATATATAAGCTCTTAGATCAAACATACTTAGCTATCTCCTTTTTTTTTAAATGGAGATAAGTAATGTCTTGACTTTTCAAATACTTAGTATTAGGAAACTCAGCAACAAAACCATAGTTACATTACTACTGCTTCATGCTTGAATCAATTACTGAGGAAAAAAATTGCTCAGCTGTTATGTTGACAATTTGATCAGCATGCGTCTGTCTATCCAGCCAGGTCTCTAAATTATCCTTGCTCAGATGTGTCTTGATCCTAATAGAGGATCCATAAGTGAGGACAGTGTTTTTGAGACACTCAGGCGCACCGTATAAGGATAAAGCAGAGGGAAGGCCTAGAACAATAAACATTTTTGTTCTGTGTTTACATATGTTTCTGCCTCAGAGGATATAACAAGAACGCACTTTGATTCCTTCTTTAATCTTGTGTAATCACACCTACACCTGCAGATGAGTGAAAACTGTTTGAAACTTAATTAATGCTGCTGGTTGCAGAATTTTTATCCATTTAGCACAGGTAGAAATGACCATAAAACGCAAGACACCTGAGAACTAGCTTTTACACATTTTTCAGGAGAGGTCAAGCATTAGTGATGTGAGCAGCGCAGGCCTGAACCTTAGCAGGCTTCTTTGTGCACACCATCCTCCCCGGAGACAGAAACTGAATTTCCCACACCCCTCCCACCGCAGGTCTGTGAAACACACTGGTCTTAAATATAACCAAGCTCTGGTAGGTGCAGGATGGAAGCAGTGGTGAGTAAAAGATCATTTTACACTTAATTTTCACCTTCTCTCTTTGATGGAAAGCAATTTCTAGCAACTGCTTAGTACTGACCAGAATTGCCTCAGGTTCACCCCTGCTAAGGTCTAGCTGCCTGTGGCCCAAGCAGATTGTGCAGCCTGTCAAAAGACTGGAGCTGTTGCCCCAGGCTGTGAGGGAGGGATGGGATTAAACCGCTCCCTCTGTGAAGTCTACAGCATGTGGCTATTGACCCAAATGGGGTGATTTATTAATAAGCCTCATTCCCTGGCCTTAATACCAAAGGGCAGAACAAAGAAGCTATGCTAGTACTGTAGTGAGTATGTATATACAGAATATATATAGTTAGTACTAAAGTGAATTAAAGCTTTGGGTCTAGATTCAGAAAAACCTATAGGCTTCTGAAGAGGAACTTAGACATCAAGCTCCAAAACTGTGACCCTCAAAATCCCTCTTTGATTGTCACCTTGTCTCAAAGATATAAAACCCCTTTTATTAATGAAAATTTGACTAATGATCTGCTCATGATCTGCCTTGGCCATGTGCCTCAGCATCTTAGTATTGATAGGACATGACAGTTGCCTCCTACTCATGTCCTATGGGATCCACAAAATAGGCGTTCCTTTGTCTGTCTCACCTGCAGGGCTTGATGCAGTAGGTGTCCTCTGAGCATGCCTAATGGATCAGATCCTACACAAAATGTACATAAGCAGATGCTGCTTTATTACAAAATGTGTCTGCAGGAGGCAGTGGTGGGAGTTGTACTTTGAATTAGATAGTCATAAGATAACATGAATAAGTTACGGGAGCAGGAGTGGAACATAGGCTTGCTGATTTTCAGCTTGTCCTCCCAGATGCTATGTTTCAGAGTCATGCTTGACTTTCATTTCTTTTTCTCTCTCTGTTAAGCATTACTGTGTAATGGCATTGCTTCAACATGGAGGTATGAAACAATCTCACATCCCAGAAAAGTTTGTAGCCTGCGTCTTCCTGGTTAGGGACATCTTCCAGGAGAAGAGGTAGAGAGGAGACTGAGTCCCAGTGGCCATGACTTGAGTGGTTGCAAAAAGCCACATTCCACTGCCTTGTTTCACCCCATCTCTTTAAATCTTAAAATACATTTGCTTTCTTTTTGAAAGAAAGAACCAATGTGCTTGCTCTCAGGCAATGAATGTGAATGCCAAATGGAAAAAGATACCTCCTGGTAGTACTAAGCAGGATTCCTAAACCATATTGGCCTCAAGAAATTCTCTCAGCTGAAAATAGTCATAAGCTGAGAGAATATTAGGAGGAAATACCATATAGGATGGTATTATAGACTATAGCTGTCTGGTATATGACATGGAACACTAGACAGTCACTGGCTCTGAGCCCATACACTGTTCTGGTATTCCTACGTAATGTCCCTTTGTGGAATTGCTCAAGAAAGTGCTCAGCCTTTGAGTGAACATGGAGAATACATCATCTGTCTTCAGATTGGCTTTACTGATGACTGAAAAAGAATAACATTACATAAAACTTAGCTTGTCAAAAGTAAAAAAATCTTAGGACACCAGTACAGCAATTTTTTCCTACATTTTCTGGTAGTAGGAAACCTATTTTTTCTGAATTGGGCTCATGAATTGGCAGACATGAAGAAGATGAGCTGATTAGTCTTAATCATTAATTAGCAAAAATAACTCTTCTTTACTTTTTTCCTAGCTGTGGAGCTCAACCAAACAACTCAACAGAACAATTATGAGAAAGTGTCTTTTGAAGTATTCTTAAAACTAGGAAACTAAAAAAGGTTGAGATATTCCCCTATCTGTGATACAGTACAACAGACTGACTACTAGCTCCTCTCCTGTGACCTTTTGCTCCTGAATATCTGCATTCCTTTGACACAAAGTTTTTGCCACACTTAAAACTGAAAAATGAAATATGATTTCCTACAAATATGAACCATCCTATCCTCTTAATAAGTGGCAGTGGGGTTTATTCACAGCTACTGGATGTGTGGAAGTAAATTACCTTGCAGCAAATATTTAAGGGTCTTCATTGCATCCAAGTGTCTTAGGCATAAGTATTTTTTAGTTACATTTGTAAACATGGAAGTAAATGTTTGGCTACACCAGGCTTCACACTTGTCACCTAACTGCACAGTTGTGCAGTTGTGCAATTGTTAAAATGTGGTAATAATGGGGACAGAACACAGCTGCATTATTTAAAAAAAATGTAAGTGCAAGAGAGTGAGGAATATTCTTTGCCTTAGCAGTATGGTTCTCTAGGCACACACTAATGCTTTCGATTTCATACCGTAAAAGGCATTAGCAAAAATACCTGTTAGCAAGTTAATTACATTACAATTCATTACAATTTAGTTTACAGATCTCAGAACTGTTTCAGTGCACTTGCACTAGTGTCTACAAATACTAGCTAGACAATAAAGAATGTGCTCATGCCATACAGGTACTGTGTTACAATGACCCAGAAAAACTGTATTTTAGCAGTTGATCACAAAATGTGCTTCAGAAGTCACCTGCTGCCAATTTGATTGGTATGTAGGTGTCATTAGGGACTATTTCCTTCCTTGAAAGAGAAGAAATGAAGTCATGCTTTATTTGCAGATAACACTTGCTAGACTGTTCTGGTCTGTCAGCAGCCTGTTCTGACATTTGTCTGCTACTGTTGACAGTTTATTACACACTACACCAGCACAAAGTACATGATTAACACCTTGAAAGAGAGAAATGGTCAAAGATACAATTCTTTTTTGGCTGGAACTTTAACCTGTGACTGCAATGTCCTGCAGGATCATAGGTTTGTAGCTTAAGTGCAGTAAAATATGCTTTAGAATATAATTTGCAGCCAGAGAAATAAGGGTATGACTTTCATGGATGAAAACCTTCCTCATGCTTGCAACATCCAGTACTAAGTAATACAGAGCATGCAAGTCAAATCTCACTGTATTTTACCAAAACTTGCAACATAAATAGTAATTAGGACAGCATCCGCAGCCCGTTGATTTTGAAGCAGGAGTGGGAAAAATATAGCTTCCCATCCAAAGAGGCAGTCCTGTGCTTTTTGCTAGACACAAGAGTCTGGAAAGGCTGCCACAACACAACTCTTTACAGCCTCCATTATCCAAATCAACAGAAATGGTCATGGAAGAGCAGCTGGAGTCAGTGAGGTATAGACTCATTTCACACATGACAAGAAAGATTACAGAAAAGCCATCTGTATAGCTAGTATGAATTGTGGAAAGCATTTTAACAGCCTTAGTACAACCTCGCTTTGGAACTATATCTAGAGACACCATCCATCAATAATGTCACAGGAGTATGTCTTCTATACCACAGAAATACCACCTCCTTCGTTCTCCCCTCCTCACAAAGAAATGCAGGAAAACTTACTGGCCAATATTTGCACAAGTTTGTAACAACATGCAATCTGCTGCATTGACAAATCAGTCAATGCTAGTGCAAAGGCAAAGAAATTTTTCTTCGGGATTGATCCCTGTTAACCTTGTTTGGAACACTACTGATTACTAATAGGCAAACAGGTTTTAAAAATAATAAGAACTGACAACAGCCAAACACTATCATTTTACAAAAAGCTATTTTTCCATACAACTTTTGTAGCATAGAAAGCATTCAGTTTCTAAAACTGCAGCTGAAATTACAGTCTTTAAAAGAAAATGTGTTATTTTCCTAACCAACTGCTCCTGATCTCAGTACTACATCTTTCTACACTACTACAGTACTACATCTCAGTACTACATCTTTAAATGCAAAGGACTCTCCCTACCCATTGCACAGGCAGCTATGAAGCATTTCACTGCCATTCAAGTGGAGAATGTCCCAGGAGGCAGACCAGACAGAACCAGTGAGAAATTAGAGATTTAAACATTATTGCTAGACTTCCTTCCACCCATTGCAGGTCTTAATCTGTATCTTAAGAACTTCCCTTTCCAGGTGTTGGCTGATGCTTTCAATCAGATTCCCAAACATTCAATAGAGAAGTGCAGTTGTTCTTACAAATCACACCATGATCCAAAAAAAGAACTGCCGACTCATTCTCTCCAACTCCGAACTCAAGCTCTAATGAGGATTTAAAAGAGAAGGCAGTTTCTAAATGACTTTCTCAGGAAATAGGTTCTGTCCATTTAAATCTACCCACAGAGTTTTACCATGGCAGCTATGGGTTTTGGATCTGCTAGGTGGTCAGCCCTTTTGAAAACTTGTCTGCTTGATGGATGATGTTCACATGGATCTTCACGTGAGAGACTGTGGGGTGGAAGGGCACTTTTACAGGTCAATATTTGCAACTTAATACAGTTACTCCACCTGCACTTATACAGTCTTTCAGTTGCTGCCACTACCTGGGAGCAGCCTTGAAGAGGTAGTTTTATCCTTGGCTGCTCTAGCAATTCTCTTTTGAGGGCAGAAAAGATAAGGGCAAGAATTGTCAAAAAAGGTAAGATGTCTAGTGAACTTTCTGACCTATGTTTCATCCTGTCTCAATTCTGATTTTGGTGAAAGGTTATGTAATCGGCAGAAATGCAATCAGTATAGATAATGGAGCTATTTCAGGGTTGTTTGCAGACACAATATGATGTTAGAATAAACTTTATTATTGAAATTTTTTTCTGCAGGGGGATTGAATCACATCTATGCCAAGGTGACATGGAAATGTTTCTCCAAGAAGGAAAATGGATAGCCAATTTGAATCATTTCAGTATATGCATTTGCAGTCATATTCTTCAGCCACCAGAACATGTTTAACTCTATGACACGATATAGGTTCTAGCCGTAATATATATGAAAAGTTTGATTATAAGAATAACAATTTTTGTTTAATTTTAAAGATATAGATCTCTGGGCCAAACCCTGAATCAGACTAGAACACAAAGCTGCTCACATTGATCTTTTTAAAAAATTACTCTAACTGCAGATGTGATATATGCAGGTTAACTACATGGGCTGCTATTCTGACTAACTGGTCTAGGAGTTGATAGAACATATACAGCCTGCCACACTGATTTTCAAACTTTTATCTATTTGGTTAAAAAAGCCCAAACAAGCCTGCACCTTAGATTTATTTCCAGCAACATGGTTTATAACTCTGCTCCACTGAGATGGATTCTATTTTGCTCACACAGAAATGGTGGATGAGTCATCTGTCCCCATTTGTACATTGAGGCTAACAGCCAAAGTATACGCTATTTTGGAGCAAAGCCAGTTTATGTTTGCTATCTAGGAGTAGCATCCTTTATGTCTGCAAATAAACCTCAAGCTCTCTGCCTTTAGTTTTGGTATCTGTTGTATGAAAAAAGGAGTGAAGCACTGTATGTGTGCAATATAGACCGATCTTTAGTTTAAAAAAATGAAGATTGAGCATATAACTAGTAATTAACTACTCAAAGTTTGAAAATGAAAGGCAATACCCAAGATCTAGGTATTACTAAGTAATGAGGAGATAGCTGAGAGCATAGTTCCAATAATGTTAAGTAATTTAGCAGGAAAAAAAGGTCCTTTTTCATGTAGTGCTAATAATGCAGCAGTGCTATAACTTGGAGAGATTCCTTTTCGTCACTTCCATATGTTGAGTGGTAAGGCACAGCAGGCTCATTGCAGAGTAAGGACCGAGTCAGCACTTCATCAGCACTTTGTCAGTCTAAGCAGAGCTCAGCTTTGCTCTTTGTCTCATTCAAAGACTCTTGCAAAAGCTATTACCAGTTGCAGAGTGCTTTGTGATCCTATGCTATAGAATGCTTTGTGCACACATGAAAAATTGTTTTCATTTCCCTTAACTGTGCAGTACAAATGACAACTTCAGCTTTTACAAAATAGCCTATTTTAACTTGGCCTAGTTGAGTAACATTTTCAGGTATAATTTAAATTGTAGAGCAGCAGGAAAGAGAAAGCACATGTAAATGCCAGATGTTTAGAAATGAAAACTAAGCACACTGGTGTGGTGTTGCTTTTCCAGTTTTGTTCAACACTTCTTGTGAGTTTCAGGATCTCTGCGCATCTCCTTCCATAGGAGTACTGTAAAACATGAAATGACCTTTGACAGAAAGCTCAATATCTGCCAAACATACAAGATCCAGGGTGCATCCCAAGTCAAAGCCAGACTTCAGTTAACTCTTTCCTCTGATTCTGTTGCTTAGGAAAGTAAATTGTGAAGAATGGTTTGTAATATTTAAATTTATCTGCTACTGATTGCAATTCAGAGTGGCACCTTATGCCATTAATGACACTGCATTCTTTAGTGGTTCTCTGAACAAGCAGAAGTAGTTCTGTTGTGCAACATGGGCTGACACAAGGGTGTAATTAATACACAACGAAAGGCTGAAACAGCTGCCAATGAAAATGCAGTAGATTTTCAACTGAGCTAAGTCTAACTGCTAAGAGCTGTTTCAAATGTCTGGCAAATAAGACTGAAGTCATGGATTACTGTGCTATTTCCTATGTTTTTCTAGGATATCAAAGGATAAGTCTTAGGAAAAGAGATCCATTCAGCACACAAAGCATAGGTTAATGAAGAAGAAAGAGTCCCATTATATCAGGAGCTAGATCTCACCAGCTAACCATTTTATTCTCCAGTCGGCAATGTGATGAGTCACATTTGTTGGAAACTGAACAAACTAGAGCTCATTTTCATAGACCAGTAATGCCTTTTAATTAAATGAATTGTAATTGACATTTGGGAACTGTAAAGGGGATCACTGAGTAAACTACACTTGGCTATGCTCAAATGTAAAATGATTGAGTCAGAGGTCCATGTATGTATTATTATGTTATTATTAGCATCTATACATCTTTCTAGCAGTGTAAGGATACACTGCTAGAAGGGAATATTTTAGAGAGGATAAGTGACAAACTGGTAAAAGACAGGAGAAAAGAGAAAGACTTCTTGAAGCAAAAATCAATCTTCCAAAATAGGAAGGGGTAGCGACCTTTTTTTTAACTAGAGATGCCTGCCAGAAGACAATAAACAGGTTTTTCCAAAGCTGCTGCCAAGCTGAAAAGAAATGGGCCAGAGTAGATATAGTAATTTTCATGATAGCCATTTGCTGCTGATCAACACAACTCTGTCTCCCTTCAGTATGAAATGTTTTATTGAGTGGAACAGTCAGCAGTGATTACAGACAGATGGGACCAGTGTGCTCAGACCAGGACTCAGTCACAGTCACGCTGTTTGCTAATTTTTCCACATGATCTGAGAAGTCAAACAGTTTCATTTCTATCTGTCTACCCTCAGCAAATCCCGCTCTACTTCACTTCTGGTTAAAGCCACCCTTAATTACAGAATCTTCTCAAATAAGACACAAGCTGCCAATGATCCTACCTCGATGGACAGCTCAAGATGTAAACATGTTGAACCACTGTTCAATAAATAAACAAACAAAAGGAAAAGCTATTTTATGACAAGAGAAGAGAGGAACTGGGCCCTAAAACTAAGAGTGCTGTAAATTTACTGTTTTTTACAAAAAATTCAGGGTAACATCATGGGAAGTGGTATGTAGGTAAAAGGCAGAATTACTACCACAGTCTGAGTAAGTATCAGGACAAAACATTCCCACTTGCGGCAAGTAAGCGCATTTGATGCAAGCCCAGGAGTATCTTAAAATGGGATTTGACAGTAATGTGGCATGCAATGAAAATAATAGTAATTTATTGTAGTGTTTCATACATACAACCAAATTTAGGCAAGTCTAGATATGTTTAAAAGTTCAGTTTGGATAAATGATGAAATACTAAGTGCTAGTCAGAACTCTTTCAAGTTGACCTAGAAAATCAATAAAAATATGTTCTTTTCTTTTGTTTCCAACCCTTCTTCTTCTTCTTGTTTTGACTAGAACCCAAAAAATAGAAAGGCCCAGAATAACTGAAAAAATGGAGCTTAAATAAAATGGAACTTGATTTCTCAAGTTTAAAAAACATTGTTTAACTTTTTATACTTGTATTTAAGTGCCATTTTATTGAAGCTTCATTCTCATTTTACCCAATCTATTTCTCCCTGTTGCTAACAATAAGGAGATAATGGTGAAATAAACACTGAAGAAAGGTTGAATAATAATCCTTTTCCATACTCCTACATATAACTTTTATCACCAAGTAATAACTCATAACCATTAAGCAATAGGAAATTAAATGATGTAATCTAGGGTAAATCTTCTTCTAAAAATAAAGACTTATTCTTAGATTTCCAAGATCTGTATGCTGTTTAGAACTGTATAATTAATATTAACATTCTTTTCACGACCCATCTGTGATCCTTTGTTTCAGTACTTTGGTCTTCCACACTATTTACAGACCTAGCTTTAGGCAGGCAGATGCTATGCAGCTCAAGCCATACATTTTTAATTTCCTGAGGGCAACAATTCTTTAGGTGACATATAGTAGACTTTTTCTCTCTTACATTAACTAGTTACTGTTTGCAAAGTGCTCTGGAGAAGTAAAAGTGACCTTCCCATTTGCCAGTTCTCTAGCTTCATGTTCTCTGCTAGTAGTCAGAGGCAGAAAATTGGTAGGAATGATAAATTGTGAATCTACCATTTCTATTTCCATATTTTGTTTGACTTACYGATTTTCCAGAGATTTAAAAATGTCTACATCTTTGTTGTGTCAAAGGCACACTGCATAAACTGTTATGCTGCTGTTCTGAAAACAGATTCTTCAGAAAACTGTCTCCAGATAAACAGCTGCAGCAGCAAAAATAGAAATTCTGCTCTTTTCCTTTCACATTAATTTAATATAATCATAAACACCTACTGTGGGGTCATTTGAAAGCTATGTCACTTTAGTTTTGCATAGATCTGTAGCCAAACGAGTTTAAAATACAATGAAAGTTCAGCACAAAATTTAGAACTAAATTTAAATGCCTCCTAATGGTCACACAATTTGTGCAGCAGCAAAATAATGCTACACCTTGTTGTAGACATTAGACATGTATCCTGGCCCGCCACAATACAAGCTCAGTCTGCCAGAAATAATATTCAGCTTGCAGAAGTGGGGGGGTTCTGTGTGACCACTACTATGTCACAGTGCTTCATAAATACTATATTTTTTGTGGGTTGGTTGTGAAATTTTATGCAAATTATTTGCACATGTTCAAATTACACCATTACTTTGCAAAATAATTTGTTTATGATGATTTTGCAAGGAATTCACCTTATATCAAGCAGTGCTGGAGGTCAGACAGAAAACTATGGTGAGTGGACACTGGGAGAAGATGAGTATAACTCAAGAAGTTGTTGGTGAGGAAAGCAAAGACCCTTCTCTTCTCTAAGATGATGATAAAGGTAACTGGAAAGTCTTTAGAGAAACGTCTCTGGATAAAGCTGGTAGGATGAAATTGTGCAGCATCCTTGGGAAGTTGTTCTATAGAGATTTCTGAAAATACGAAGCTAACCAAGAGCTGGAGGAACTAAAGTGGAAACCAAGATCATGGCATAGCAAATGAGACTGGCCAGGTTGTAGATAGTGAGACAAAGTAATTAGGTTGCAGAAAAGCTCAGGTGATAGTTATGCAAGGTCTGTGACTGAACATATTGGAGAGGGTGAAGATGAAGAAAGTAGGAACACTGAAATTGTAAGAGAATTCAGCAGATAAATCAAATGCTTGTGGGGAAAAACTAAATTTATCCAAGGGATGCTGAAGAAAGCTACCTGCTATCAGGATTGACAGAGATGTCTAGGAGGAAGATGGAACAGCTGTGGTTGTCAGAAGGTCAGGAGCCTGCAAAGCTGGTGTAATGACTGTGGAGGTGCTCTGCAATAGTTTTAAATATCCTGTATTGACTACATGCTTGGTAAGAGGATTAAGTAAACATATTGGCTTGGATTCAAAGAATTCATCAATAACCCGGCAGAGAGGGAACTGATGCTTTGAATTTGTCACATTTCAGCAATAAACTGTAACCAGTATAAGGCTTTGAAGGTTTTGGCTCAGTCTCTTCCTGGCTGCTTATGGCAGAGTCTTGGACATCCACAGCTGAACTGTCACAATTGAAAAGACTTCTGTCTAAGGGAGGAAAATACTCTTTCTGGGATGCTTAAAAATTCACTACCAGCACAGCAGGTCTTAAATAAGACAGAAATACATATAGATTGTTTATTATCTTAAACTATCTATATTCTAGTTTACTTTCTAAAATAACCACTACTTTTTTGGTTTTAGGAGGGCAAATATGTATGTGTTCCACAGCAATGCAGGGCACCAATCTTTATATGAAAGAATCAAATATGTCTGACACTTAGCGAGTAAAAGGCTTACATGCAGAAACCTGGAAACTCTGTTTGCTGCAATTGTTCCTAGCTTAGATTTTGGGAGATCTATCTGCTAAGTGGTCTGAGTTCTCTTGTGGGCCTCTGTTGCATTTTGGCTGATTCATAACATGCTCCGTCCAACTAAAAGGTAGCATGGAAACAGAGGCTACTTCTGAACCAGAGTGGCTGGCACCATGGAGGCCTCTAGCTCGGAGGGGCTGAAATTGCAGCCATTCTTGCAACCTGCCTGCAGCAGAGGCTTGCAACTTTGACCTTACATAAATCTCACATGAAGATAAGGGCTGCACTTAAATCAGTCCCACAATAGCTGCCAGACATGTCAAGTGTGGAGGTGGAGTGCTCTGGCTTGAGAAAACAAAGCAGAAAGGAGAGAGGGAAGAGCAAGAGAAGGTAGGCTTCTGCATGCTGGCAGTCCTGGAGGAAGTATAAAACTCTGCTGGACGCCTGATGAAAACTGGGTGTTAAAGTCCTGAAAGACAACTTTAACCTGGAAGAGAGATGAAGAACAGTCAGGCTTGCTGGAGGGGAAGGGAAGCTTAGGCTGCAGTCTGATCAGTTCTCTGAGATAAAGAGAAAGGCAGAGGAATAGGTAAACATGAGTTTTCCATTATAGGTTAAATACAGAAGGTATAGTGAAGTCAGTTGAATGGGAGGAAATAAGTTGTTCTTTACACTCTATTGCAACAACACCAGTTGGTGACCAACATTAAGAATAAAACTTTCATTTATTCTTTGGATTACCATTTAACTTAAAAAAATCTATATTTTAGCCACTTCTGTGGTAAATTTTTCTTCCTGACTTTGGTGTAGCCAGAAGAACAAATAATTTTCCACTAGGATTTCAGACCTGAACACAAAGGAGTTTTTGCCTTTGAATTTTTCTGAAAATTTTTTATCTCTTCATCTGTATCTGAGTGGTACAGGCTATGTCTTAAGAAATGCTATTCAGATTTTATAAGCAGTTCTAAGTAGTATTTGTTATATGCAGTCAAAGACACAGGAAGGTAGTCAGAGAGCTTATACCTCCTATAACTCTATAACACAATTTTGCAGAAGGATAGGTTTCAATTTCCTGATTCAGCGATTACATCAAAAAAAAGAACTTGTTTATAACGCCACTCAGATTGTTCAACTCAGAGCCATTTATCAAACATAGCAGATAATCAAATGATAGTAAAATTAGCTTATAACTCTCCTACTGTCACTGCATCTATAGAAAACAATGGTTTTCCTGGTTGTATGCTAGGGTTACAGCATACTACAGTGAGACTTTCAACATGGAATAGATATACAGAGGAAATATTGAATTCCTCAGTGCCAAGGAAGTCATTGTTAAGACAGATGCTCAGGTTTGCATGAAGTACTCTGTACAGGATAAGGCAGGTATTATGCATATTAGTATTAAATACACTATAAAACTGTTATGGATAGTAAAATTTATGTATCAGAATAAAACAGAATTTTCCCCCATTAAAAACTATTGTTTCCTATTTGTTTTGCTGGAAAGAAAAACTCTTATAGTTTAATGCTGCTCTTTGACTCAGAAGAGACATTTTTCATAATACTGTGTGCATAAACAAAAGAATCCCAGCACCGTTCCTCCTGTACAGGAAGGCAGAAGTTTTGTTGCTCTGAAATTAATTGATCAGGCAAGGGAAGAGTAAGGGAAGTTTAAAACAGATGAACAGACAATTTGATGAGCAGTATCAGAGCAATTTTTAACTTCCTTTACCCTCCTCTTCCCTGATCAATTCATTTCAGAGATGACATTACAATTATCAACTAACAGATAAAAAACAAGACTGGATTATGCTCTAGCCCTGCCATCAAAGACTGAGAAGCAATCAAGCTCTAAGTGAAGATGAAGATCAATATCAGAAAAAGCACATGTACCTCCCTTGTGGTCTGAGGCCACTTTGCTCACCCAACAAGCAAATACTGTATTTGTTAAAATAAACACACTGAGAAACTCTCATGGATTTAACCCAAGTGAATCTTCACTGATGTGTGCTCAAGAAAATGATGGCCTAAGAGCTAGAAAATCATTCTATTAACTTTGCTTTTAATCAGCCTTCTTAGTGACAAATGTTGTTCCTTTGCACAATGTATTCTAGGAAATACTGCAGTTTCATTCTCTCTGAAACAGGATTATGAAAGCAGAGGATTCTGTCCATCCAGTTAAGTCATACAGGGATGAATCCTGTTTATTGACTTGGACCAGCTAAAATACCCCAAATGTATCTATATCATTAGTCAAACTAATTAATATAAAATAAGCATCCTAGAATAATGCTTTCCATGGCTTATAATGACCTATATACTCAAAGAAACTAAAGCAATGGGACAACACCCAAATCCTCATTTTAACTGCTACTTAATCCAGGAAACATTTCACTCCAGAGACATATTTTTTAGATGGGACCATAATAAGGCTGAAAGATAGCTTGTCATGTCTCAACTACCTATTTTGGTACAAAATCCCATGGCACATTTTGCAAATGAAGGGGAGATTATTCCTGTGCCTCACTGAAATTTGGTTTGGATATTCTTGACTGCTGCCTTAAAATTGCACTGGGAGTTCCCTGCTGTAAATAGTGAAGAACTGAATCTGGGCTGTGCTAAAATAAAAGCACATTATTATTGTATGGTGATAGCACTGGTTGATGAAAATTTTCTGAAACCAAATTCTCTTTGTACCACTGCTAATGGAACTGCACTGCCCTGACTTATGTGTCAGATTTTTCCAATATAGATGCAGTCATAAAGGTTTTCTGTGTACCGGCAGTGAGAGTTTCAAAGCTACAAGCAGTCCAAAGTCTATACAGGCCATCTGTATAGAGATTACTTGTGGGACCATTTGTCTGGCTCTAGTATTTTATTGTTATTTGCCTTGTACATCCTAACACTGATTTTTTCTTCATGTCTTTGTAAGAGTGATGATCAGGGAAAAAGATGCCAGCAAACTGAATCACAGAGATCACTACCATAGTGAAAGGTTTTTAAATAGTGAAAAGGAATGGAGTAAAGTCAATTAAGTAAGAAATATCCAGGATTTGGTTCCTGTGACCATCACTGGATTAGCTGAGAAAGATTTTGATTGCATTTTAAGGAAAAAGTAACAACATTACATTAATAGATACATAAACAGTATTTGATGTATTATTTGAAGGTTTTTCACAACTTACCTGGATTGTGTTTGAGAACCTTGCACTGAAATTGAAAAAAGGGCAACTGCATTTTGGCAATTTCCCAACATCTGTTGTTTCCAGGGCAATACTTTGGCCATTATTACACTTTCCTGTAATAATTTCTTCTACTAGTCTCCAGGAAAAGTTGCAATTGGCAGATCCAAAAAATGCATATGACAGGTAATACTTTGCTGCAATTTGGTTTGACCCTCTAAATGCTTACATTTTATCAGCTATAAAATACATTACTGTGCTGAGGATCCAACATAAGATCCTTCAGAGATAAAAAATACCCTACCATTTCTTTTAAGTCATTATCTTTCCTTTGGAAAGAAAGATGAGATTTACTAGTTAGATGAGGACTATAAGATACGGAAGATAGCAACACTCAGTTAGTAAACAGCTCAGATATTACCTGTCTTAACCTGTATCTCATATGGTAGACTAGCTAAATGTAGCCTCAGCCATGTTACAGACCAGTCTAGGTACAGCTTGTCTAGCTTCAGATCTCTTTTGCTGAATACAGGAATAGTTCAAAGCACTGCATCATATTAGATGAGATTGTTGTATACTGTTAGCAAAGAACTACTTTTTTCAAACAGCTTCTAGTGCCTCCTATAAATCGCTGAGGACAGAATTATTTTCAATTGTTCTTGGTTCTTCACCTCCTGTCTTTGTGGGAGGTGCTGGTGTGCAACAAACAAATGTTACTTTTTTTGTTACAAACCCATTTAACATTTTCGAGAGTCTTCCCAGAAACCTTCTCTCCTTCTCTCTGGTAATAATTTTTTGGAGTTGTTGAATAGGTGTGTATGAAGAAGAAGAAATAATGAACAAGCAAGCCAAAGGGAGAAACAAGCATTATGTCACCTTGTTGTTTCTTCCTGGGAAAATTACAGACTAGATAAGAACTAGACATGTGAATATCTTTTGCTTTTGATTTTCAAAGGTTTCATTTGTTCCTATCATATGCAGAAAAGAAATAATACACTAGTAAGAAAATACTGATAGTCCTTCCAAAGCTTGATAAATAAAATCTAACTAGGCATGGACAGATACTGATCTTTTTCTAATAATTTGATCATCGTAATAAATTATGCCCTTGCTAATTTCCAGCCTGGGTATATACATTCTACCTGCCTTAGTCCATTCTCCCCCTTTCAATTGGATGTAGTGTTTGACATTTTAGATACCCTTAAGCATTGCTGTGCTTTGTTAAACAGGAACTGCTTTTTTTTCCCCAGTGTCAGTGTGACACTGATGGTAGGTAGTTTGATCTTATAAAGTCTAGCAGAGACCATGAACCCTAGGGAGATATAACCTATGCTCTGATCTGAACTCAGGCCACCTGAGAACAGACTGCAGCCTGGCTATATGAATGTATACACGATGAATGGTAATAAGGATATTAGGAGGTGAGCTCAGTTGTAGTCTTTGTACTTTTTGAACCTGCTGATAACTGAAGTGTTATAAAAAGCAGGGAGAAGCAGGGTCATGCCCCATCCTCTACTGCCATGGTATTGTAATTATCTTTTCTGGTTTGAAAAAAAAACTCTTTGACATGTCCTGAACAGCAGTCTGTGCTAGAAGGTATGTGGGAAAATCTACACTGGCAGAAGAAAGGCATGATGTTATATTGTGTTATCTGAGGAACAGAAGGGGTTGCAATACACATTTACATGGGGTTAGAGGTTTGACAAGCCACCTCTTGTCTTCTGTGTATTCAGTCAAATGACTTGAACACCAATGATAATAATGTTATCAAAATATATTTTTTGCATAAAAGCACTTGGGATTCTTTAGGATGAAAGAAACAATATAAATATCACATGTAATACTATTATTACCTTTCCTATTTTCATCTGACACCCCCAAAATTGATAAATAGCCTTAGAAGTAAAAATAAATTACAGACATACATAAATAAAATATACTTGTGTCTTAGGTAGAGTGAAGTCCTATACCTATTTTGCACTGCAGCTGATGAACAATTTTGAGGATGCCAACCTTATGCAGGTAAAACTGTGCTATATTACAAGCAGCAGTATGTGGTGGGTGTATAGAAAAGAGAGATGACAGTTGCCCAGGAGCTGGAGATCCCAGGACTCATGTCAGCTGCATCCCAGCTGTTCTCTGTAGCTGTGAACAGCTCCTCAGAGTTATCTAGGTCTATCAGACTGAAAGGAAAAAACCTGAGATGTTTCATCTCCTGTGCTGGAACACACAATCAGGCAAAGGGGCCTGGTCTCCTATACTGCTTTTAGAAATGGATATATTTCCAGAGCTGCCATCTGTGAGGGAGGAAAGTGACAGAAAGCAGACAGACAGAAGGAAGACAAGTACTTGTGCTATTTTAAAATCTGAGGAAAACAGTGACCTGACCACTTCTTGGGGACAGCAAAGCCAGGATCTATATTTCAGACTGTCCCAGAGTCTCTGGCTACCTAATTTAGGTGTGCAGCTTTCACTGAAATTACATGAAACTCTTTCAGGACTTAGGTCTTGGCTTCTTGGTGCCCACATTTCCTATTTGCAAAAAGGAACTGTTAGAATTTCCTAGTTTGCTGATGGTTATGAGGACGATAACTGGTGATATCATTGCATTGTCACTAATGATATGAGGTCACAGACTCTAAGTCCTAGAGTTATGGTCCCTGTAAGTACCAAAACAAGATAAGAAAAAGTGTTATGTTTTCAAAGTAAGGTATTTCAGATAAGGTCATCACACGCTTTGACATGAATATATGACTTGCACTATTGTGGAAATTTAGTCTTTGTTCTACTGGGGTTTGCTAGAGCACACAGCTTTCTGGATTTAATAAGCTTCTAGTTCTGAATTTTCCAAAATGTTGATATAGCATCAAATCCTTGAAGACAGTACAGACTACAGCCTTAACATAGTAAGGCACTTAAGAGAGTGCTTAAATTTAAAATGAAGTGCCCAGTGTGCCTTGGTGAGAAAGTGCCTATGAAGGGTTTAGACTACAAATAGTGAAATGGCACAGAATGTGATTTTGTACTGAGAGCACACACTGTGGCTAACTACTCTTTGCTACTCTGTATGAGTAAACAGATCCTACCTGCCAAGGAAAAATATTTTAACTTGGCAGATAAGACCTGTTTGTTGGAAGAGGTCTCCTGGCCAGGAAATCTATTCTTTCTGAAAGATGCCATTAAATCTTTAATTTCAAATAGGCAATCAGCAATGACAGACAGAAGGGACAAGTTCACAACTCCATTAGCATGATACAAAGTTTGTAAACATTTATATAAATAGATATGTGTGTGCATATATACACACATTTATGTACACATTTTTTCTTGCTCAACATTTTCTTTAGGTCATGCATGCTGTATTTACTCTCTGAAGCATCTCTTGTGCAGGATTTGTAATGTGCTGTAAATTCCTTCCTCAGCTGATTCAATGGATAACAGATACTTCTGCCAGTCTGACAGTATCTAATTACAAAGCAAAGGGGTGCTTATTTCAGTAGAACACTGAGATGTTGAAAGATGATATTCTGAAACAGAGAAGGGCATATCAGCCATTGATTCAGGTCAAAGAAGCAATTCACTACCACATAGACAGCATTAGTTGAATGTTCATCCTTCACATAGTAGAAACCTCTAAAAATCTTGTGTTTGCTAAAGGCTGGCATTAAGATTTTAGCTTTTGCCAAAGTATTATACCAGCACATTAAAATAAGCAGAAAAAATATCCTGCCTTTGCTAGAGTACAGTTGCTCATGTAATGCAAAGTATAAAACTGATTTTTGTTGCATTTGCTATTGGAAACAAACACAGGAAAATGAGTACTTTAAAAGAACCAAGTGTAAATTTGCAGATGATACCACCATGATATAAATTATACATGAGTATAAATGTAAATAGATATTCTTTTCATATCAGTGAGGTTAAAACAAAGAATATCCACACCTGCTCTCCAGAGGAAGAATTAAAAAAAAATCCCTAGACTGCTTTCGTAGTGTTGCTGTGATAGTTTTCATTTGCAACCAAATAAAAATTAGGCTGAAAACTCATGTCAGCAGGGCAGGCGTAAAAATATTGTAAAAGCTATTAAATAAAATCTATAACCTTGGGAAAGCAATTCATGACAAATATACTGAAGAAGTAATACAGTATTATTATTTAGTAATTCATTTTATAAATTCCCCTCTCAGATAGGAGTCTAAGTGATATCCACTCAAACTGAAGGAAATGGTCAGGGATAGCTATCTGACTAGCAGAGAAACATGGACTCTTTTTATTGCTACTTCAGTTGCTACTGGATCTAGAAGCCAGAGATCAAGACACAGTAGAGAAAGTCTGAACCCAGAGACTTCCATGGGAGTTTTATGGCATACATACTTTAATGGCCTTTAGAAGTACCATGGAAACACCTGAATTTTTCCATGAGCATATGAGAATGTTATACATCATTTTCAAAGATATTCAGAAATTTGTTATTAGTGTCATGGCAGCTGTTATACAGAAAAGATAAATTCTTAAATGCATGTTTTAGCAGTATGATTCCAAAATATTTCATGATATTTGTGCAGCTCCACCAGTACATCTTGTTTTCAAAAAATTTACTCCAAAATACTGAAATGATATGGGGATTCATATATTTCATAATGTATTTTATGTTATACATTTAGCCTGGCTACTAGGCTTTCTTTTTTTAAAAAAAAAAGGTTCAGAAGGTCACATTTTAGTGACTTTTTTTCACTGTCTGTCTTTTTCTGTCATATTTTTCACATTTTAAATATTACATTTAATTTGTACTGTTCTTTGTCTGTATACTGACATTTGTTTTAAGTTTATTCTCTCTTTTCAGTTATTTCTCTCCGTTCACTCCTTTCTCAGCCCCCTGCAACCCTCCTTTCTGCTCCCATCTGCTTATTTTCATTTAAGAAAGCCTTTCTTATGTTTCTTTTTCATCACCAATTACTTCCTCTGTTCTTGATGCTAAACTCGCATATCCAACCTCATAGGATGATGCTGTTTGAAGAAAACTTGCTCAGTTGATGCATTTAGCTGCAACCGTGTCAGATGGATGCAGGTGGGATGGCAGAGGGACAGGATTCCCCCGCTGCCCCCCAGCACACTGGCCTACCTCTGCCAACTGTGTCTCTGCTCCCAAAGCGTGACTTCACAGAAGCCCTGGCCCACCTGGTAAGGACGTCAGTGAAAAGACGGAGTCAGGTGCTAAACGTGAAAGGTCTTTTGGCTTTCTCATGCTCAGCAGTGAACAAGGTCAAACAGGTGCAACAATTACTTTTTCTCTCCAGATCAAAAAAAAAAAAAAAATAGGGCTGCTGTTCCTGAATCACTGAGACAGGCATTTGTGTCATGAAGTCAGGCAAGGCATGCTGCTGCTGTTGCTGCCCACTTGAAGCTCCCAAGCAAAATGCAGGCTATTCAGGTTTAGGCAGGAAAACAGATACTTCCTTTGGACCCTTCTTTGTCAGATGGTGGTATGGTGCTTTTAAACTAAGAACTGTAAATGATGTAGAGGATTGTTACTACAGTAACTTTATTTCTCTCTGAAATCATAAATCCCTTCCTTGACACATACTCATGGGCTATGTATGTAGGACTTACTGAATCTGACACAAAAGTTGCCACCTCAAACCAAATGATTTTCAATTAGCTTCAGGTTTCAGCAAGAAGCACACTTATAGGAAATTTGAGAAAGCTGTCAATATAAGTTGCTCCAAATCTTTTGGTTTGTTGTTCTGCCTAACTTCCAAAAGCTTAGCAAAATTTTGTCATGCCTATTGACCCACAAATTACCTTCTGTTTAACCTCAGCTCAAATTTTATGTGCATTTATGAGTCCTATAAAGATGATTCAAATTTAAAGTTTGTTACACTAAACCATTAAAGTTCATTTTCTAAAATACCTTCCATTCATTTGTTTACATTGCTTGTATTTTATTATAATTTTGCTACAGTTCCAATCTAGGAAGGAAAAGTATGGTGAGATATGCTATAACATAATTCTGTTGATTTACTTCAAGAGTATAATCTAGTCATTAAATATGAAAAGCCACCAAACTGGGTAGCAAAATAGGAATTAGCAAAGATTCTCATCCAGAAAAAACATGTAAACCTCTCTACTTGTGTTCACTTTTGTTTTTAGTTACTAGTGTGGTTCAGGACAGATGACAGGACAGATTTTCCCTGGTATGATAAAATCCTGCCAAAGACAAGTTGTGCGTATATGTAGCACAGAAAAATAGGTGTTTACTAAAATTTCCCTAAAAAATTATTTAGCCAATGCCCTAGATACTTCTTTGCAGTGCAAATAAGGATTTTTTTTTCACTACCACATTAAGAAAAAATAAAGGAATAAACATAAAAGGGACTCTGTGTACATGCCTATCACTTGATATCTTTCCAGATCACTTTACAACTTTCCATTTTTCCATGTCTTCAACTGCTTATTTGTATGCTGTAGAGACACTGCAGTCCTGATGCTTCCTGAGATAATGACTGTCTGTATCTATCCAGCCAGCCCCTGGTGTCTGGGAACAAATAGCACTAGAGATTAGAGCTATGAAGGAACAAGAATTTCCAACCTGTTGTATAGTTTTTCACTTCAAAATGTATTTTCACTCGAAAGAGGAGAAAACAATGAATATGTGAAATTATTTTTGAATGAATATTTTCTTAAGAACTCCTTTTGGGTTCTTCTGAAAAGGATCAATTTCCCTTCCTCTCAGCAATCTGTGCATCGTTACTATAATATTTGACAGTATTTATGGAGAGTACTTGTCTTTTAAGTAAAGGACAATTGTCTTTTAAGTAAAGGACAAGCTAATCCTCTCACTTGAAATGTGTGAATAGTATGCTGGGGTAGAGTCAATTGCTGCAGTAGAGGTGTAACAGATTTTAAGTCTAGAAAAAAGGTCAGAGAGAAGTAGCTTACTTTTTATAACATTTTTCCTAGAATAGAAGCCCTGAAATCTGTTCAAAGAGAAATAAATACTGACCCCTTGCAACATGCTTTCTTCCCAGCATGGGAGGTGGAAAACTGATAAATTCCATATGTTAGCAATTACACTTTCAGTGATCTATAAAACTCAAATGTTTTTCCTGAGAACTCTTCTTTCACTTCTAAGAACCTTTTTAAGTAAAATACGTTTTCTGCAGTGACTTTTTTTGTTGCATTTACTTAGATAAATCGTGACTTCATTATTGAGAAAAATATGCAGTGGTGTGTATCTAATTTTACAATTTTGTCTTTACAATTATTACATGCCATAGTTCAAAAATTATTTATTCATACATCAAGATTCACTTTCCACAAATTGCTACATTGTGTTATAGGTATCTTTGCTTATTTTCTACCTTATGTTTCTAAGTTCTAAAGTTCTTATGTTTCTACCTTACGTTTCTACCGTATGGTTTTATTTCTCAAATATTGCTGAGATCATGAAATTTCATTTGCTGAATCTAATGGATAATTCAAAAGTCTTAGAAATGTCTTACTACCCTTAAAAAAAAGCTAGGGTTTTAGCTATTTATCTCAACATAATATCTTTGGTTAGAACAATGATTCTCAGGCTTTTTTAAAATGTACCCCTCTCTCTTGGAAAAACTAATCTCTGTTAGTTTGCCATTTCCTAATTGTTTCCATCCCAGAGAGGAAAGATGAGGTATAAAGTTTTACCTATGAAGAAGAGGGGTAAAAATTCAAACCTGAATTGCAGTATAAAACTTATTACAGCCAATGGCGCTGCCTCCAGTAACTGCAATGGGCTTTGAATCAGGTACTTAACACACACAAAATGTACTTTTAAAAGGTGTGGTTGGATGTTAGAATAATTTGACTTGGGTCCCTGCTGAAGATTAGGGATATGTCTGTCCACTCTGCAATCAGAATCTAATTCAGCATGGGGAGACCTAAAATATTCTAAGTTACTGTTGGTTCATGGGTACAGTGGAGCTTAACATAGGCTGTTTTAACTCACTTCAAGGATGCTGCTAACAACTTCTGAGCTAGCAAGTTTAAGCCTAGTCTGGGTATTTTTGTACTACCCTGATTCTCTAGGAAGTGTTGTTTGTCCATCAAGAAATGTAGATTCTTGTATGTTAGATAAAGCATCTCTCTGTCCTTTGGTCCCTTGCAGCCTCCTGTTTCCTATTCAAAGCAAGTCCTTTTTTATGAGGGACAGTGGTAGAGTTAACTACAGTTCTGGTAAGTCATGTGAAATCAAAATGTCAGAAGATGTAGGAATCAGTTCTTTATTATGTTGAGAAAAAACAAACAAACACAGATCACTACTATTACAGATTCAGACAACTCTAAAAACAGTGGGGTCATCAGAGTCCTATGTTCAAATCACTTTTGCAGTTTATAAGTTTGTGCTTTTGTCAGTGAAAGGGGATTAAGCCAAAGCTTTGTATCTCACAATTCGGGGAAGGCAGGGTGAATCTGTGTACAGATGCTTCCGATAGCTCAGCTAAAGGGTGATGACTTATCCACATTCCAAAGTCCAAAATGATCTAAAATATTCATTACTTGAAAGTGTTGGGCTTGACTGACCGTCTCCAAAGCTTTCCAAAAAATGTGAAGGTGCACCTTACTCAGATAAACAGTTTAATTTGCCGTAAGTTGGTGGTTACAAGAACCTCCTTCCCTTGCACGTTTATGTTTGAGAAAAGTACAATTTTGTATTGTGTTTTCAAGATGCATTTTCTTGCTTAAATAAAATTTTAAATGAAATTGTTCAATACTTGGAAGCTATTAAGGCAGCCATGAAAATAGATGAACTGTTAACACCTTATATGCTGCAATGGAAACTAAAATGATTTTGTTTTCCAGGTATCAACAGTGCCAGAATTTGGTCGCATAATAATTTATACTACCAGCCTTCGTGTGGTGAGAACCACTTTTGAAAGATGTGAACTGGTTAGAAAGATCTTTCAAAATCACAGAGTTAAATTTGAAGAAAAAAACATTGCTCTGAACAGCGATTATGGAAAAGAACTAGATGAAAGATGCAGGAGGGTATGTGAAGTTCCCTCCCTCCCTGTAGTGTTTATTGACGGCCATTATCTTGGGGTAAGTAAAGCACAAGCATATATTTTATTCTATACCCTGTAAGATCAGATGAAAATCTGTACGAATGAGAGGCAAGTTTTTAAGAAAATTGTTGGCAATGATGGAATGATGAGAACAATCAAAGACAGAGACTCCTTTTCTGGTGGGTGCTGCCCACATCCACACTGACATGCTTGATCCAAAGACACAACAGGTGAATGCAACAGACAGACTTGGAAGAAGGCTATTGGGAGGGGGATAAGAAGCAGTAATACAGGCTAAGCTATCCTCTGTTTCTTAAAAATAGTTTATCTTTTTAGTTCAAGCCATGAAAATCTAGATAAATGGATTTTTTCTTCACATTCATGAGAACCTATATGTATGACTGACTCAGGAAGATGTATACAGTTATTGTTAAAACTGTCATTTAATAGTATCTGCATTTGAATATGAAAGTGTCGAACAGCTTGGGTCTTGAGACTTTGACCATGCATGGAATTTTATATGGTGTGGTCTATACCAGGCATAAGTAATCAGTTGAACATTGTTTTGGGTACAGAAGTGGTTAATACTTAATTTTAGAAAAAATTAGTCCTAAAAGAGAGAGAAAAAAAGCATAACCCTGCTCTGTTGCGAGACATAAACTCCAAGTGGAAAATTGTAATCCACATTTGGATTCTGGTACTCTGGGGCTAAAAGCCAATCGATATTTGAGACCATCTTTTCATTATGACCAGCCTGCACTGTAGAAACTTATTTCTCAGAGACTGAAAAATCAGAGTTTAAAAGAAAAAGATTCTGAAAAATGACACAAACAAAATCACTTGAGAGCTCAGAAAAGGTATTTGTTATATGTGTCAGTTGGTAAAGAACTTGTAATTAGCACCAACAGCGAGACTGTGATTTATGAAGGCAAACTATATTTAAACACAGCAGGACTATTTTGTTTGTGTTGCTTAACAATTCCATTTTTATTACAGATATAAACAATTAAATGGGATGTAATCAACAAACAGCACATAATTGATATTGGGCCTGCACAAACACTGACCCTTTCTCTCTTTCCTTCCTTTTCCCTTCCTAGCACACATTTAAATCTGGCTGTGCTCTATTTGAAGCAGGTTTCTCTGAGCAGTCTAGCAAATGAGCTTCCTGGCAGGTATGCTCACCAGAGGAGCAACAGCTGCAAGAGCAGTTATGTTTACAATATTAGCAGATAGTGAAATTTTGATTCATACTAGAGAATGTTTTTATCAAAAACCTGAGTCACAGAATTACCTAGTCAGTCAGGAGCAGAAATATACTTCATTTGAAAGCAGCTTAAAATTCAGCAAGTTTCAGACTAAGAGTTGCTCACCTAATTGTGATGGTAAAAATAAAAAAAAGTGAGTTACGACCAAGTTCAAGAAAATCTCAGTCTTTGTGTGATGAATTTGTCAGAAGAAATCAGTTAAAGTACTGAAATGTATTGAATAAATTATTTGCTCAGCCCTAGTTGAAGCCTGATTACAGTCATTTTGGTATGATGGATAGCCCATTAATTCACCACTTACTTCTCCATGTTTTAGAAGACTACGTGAAACTTTTCTCTTGACAGAGGAGCAATAGTGTAACAAGCAATAAAGTCTTATTAAAGCCATTTCAGTATTGTATGAGATATTTTGGAGAGGTATAGAAATGAAAGAAAGGGGATGAATTAGGAAGCCAGTTGTCTGTAGGAGAGACAAATCCAGCTGTCAAACTACCTGCTGACACCAGTAGGTAAGAAAATGAAGAAAGAATTTGGTATTGTGATGGAATATTCTGGTTTACAGACATTTATTACAGCATGGCAACTCTATTCACATTATTTAACACAAGAAAAAACTTTTTGTCTGGTAAAAAGCAGGACAATATCAGACTTGGGGGTGGAGGTGGGGAGGTAAAAGATATTTGTTTTGATTAAATTGATGAAGCACAACGTGGTTAAATGGGGGAAACTTTGGCCCCAGGGTGGGATTAAAATTATTCCACATACCAGCAGTATTATTTGTTGAGAAACTGCTTTGTGGGCAGGGAGCATTTCAGGAGAGGCCTGCTCTGCTCACGGCGGCCATCATGGACAGCGAGGACAGTGGCACCCCTTTGCTCTGCGGCTGTGGGTGCCCCTTACCTGTGCTCACAGCAGGGTCTCTGCTCTGTGTTGCTTTCTGCTAATTATCGCCCTACTGGGGGTCACTGCTGCTTTGCATCTGTTGCTATGGCTACTCGTAGGATCCCTCGGTAATGTGCTTTAGTTGGCATGGACCAGGATGGGAAAGCTGAGTTTTATGTGAGCAGAGGTAAGCCAAGGGGGCCCACCGGGGCCAAACACAGGGAGCCCCGCGGCGGCTCTCGAGAGGGATGGGGAAGGGAGAGGCCAATGATGAACTCTGCATTGCACTGGCAAGGGGCACGTGTCCACAGACTCCATTTGGTAAATGAGGCAAAAAGCGGTATTTTACTGCAGTTTTTATTTTATTGCTTTAATATGACTTCATAAGAGAGACTAGTGTTGGATGGAAGTGCAACAAATTGGGGAGGGGGGGCACTTTGCATGTCAAGAAGGTTACAAATGTCTAACTAACCTTCCAGGATGTGGCAATGAACTAATCCCTCTCCAGATATTTCAATGCCTCATGGATGTGGCACCTTAAAAAGACAGTGCATCAGTGACCCAACATGTATTAAGTTGTCTGTGTCCCATGTGGGGTTGTGTTTCATTAGGGTGTGTTTCCTTGGGTACTAATTACAGAATTCTATCTCCGTAGCAGTGGATATTTCTATAAAGCCTTTAAGAGGACTGTCTTCTGATATGCAAATGCAACACAGAAATCCAGAAGCCTGGCGTGTCAGTAAATTAACCACACAATGTTCTTTCTCTTTTTCTTTTTGTTTCAAATATTTATTTCCCAGCAAATCCCTCCCTTATGGAGGTTGCATGTAGCAATACAAAGAAGAATCTATATCGAGCCAGGCACCTTTCAATGAGTCTTAGGGAGGAGAAAAAAAGCAATTAAAATATGAACAGTTTTGAAGGGGGACAAGATTATTTTTAATGAGATAAATGTAGCAATAAAGCACCAGAACACAGTGTATGTGCATCTGATAGAGTACATGTTATCTGAGCCATTCAGAAGCACTGGCAAGGTTGTTAGAATACTGTAAGTTGTGTGGATAAATCTTCACAATGCTATGGAATTTATCATTGCCTACATAGGGGAAATGAAGCAAACTGGCTACTTGAGCAGAAGCAACAGAAAAATCGTAGTTACTCCCTGTCAAATGCTGCATACTGCAGTATAGCAGGTATTTTAATCTATTTTTTTCAGGATTGAATCATTGTATTTCTTGACATACACTGTCTAGAAAAGTCTGCTAGGAAATTCCAGGTTCTTTCTGCTGCATGCTCTTTACCAGCTGATCTAATCCCCCCTTTTCACCTGAGGCTGTCTCATTTGAAATGGAATTATGCCATCTGCTGGGACACTGAAGCAGAATAAAAAATGATTTCCAGAGAAAGCAATACAGAAAAGAACTGAAGCATTCATTTACTCTTTTACAAAGGTACTCATGTTCATTAGAGACTTATGTTATGCAAAGTCCCAGTCTGCTGGGAGATGGCGAAAGTGATGCACATAAAAATGCAAAATAGAGTCATCCTTAGTATTCATGATAGCTCACTGAATAATAATTTAAAAATAATTTAATTTGCTCTATTTTTTCACATTAAATATGTGATTAAATTCCAGTATTCATCTGATGTACAAAACTAATTGAATCATATTCAAATACATAGATTTAATAATTTTTATTTCTTTTTCCCAAAGAAACAATTTCCTACTTAATTTTCCCAGCTCTAATGAATCTACAGTGGCATGAGATTTGCAGTAAAATATTTTGACTCATTTGTTATGATTACTTCCTGAGAATGATGAGGCTATTTTTGTAATTGATTTTTAGAAAATACCCTTGTAACATATTGTTCTGTTATAGAAATAGTAAAAGTTTCTTCTGTTGCTTCTTTCCAGTGGCCATACAAGATTAGTTGCCCTCAAATGCCTCCATATTTTGTCAGAGTGAGCATGTTCTCCTGGCTTTCATTTAATGGGGTGGATATGAATGGCTCTATGGACAGTAAGATTGTGTAATTATTGCATGCAAGTCACTTTCTGTTTTTCCACTTGTTTTCTCCATTTTACATTTTAGCATCTCTGGGAGAGCAAGGTTTAATGGTATGTTCTCTTATAAAGAAATCTGGTGTTTTAGGTCTTTGCATATCAAATCTAACATTTCTGGCCCTTGTACTGTAATGCATTCACAGCTTTCTCAGTTTATGGGAAGATTTCCGTCATTTAATCAAATTCTATGCCTGTCTGCTGCCAGGGGTCACATCATTGTGAGAGGTGTAATGTTGCAGGCTGAGGAGTATATGAGCTCTGGGCAAGGACAGAACCTATATGCTGTCTGTTTCCTTGGTAAACCACAGTGAAAAAAATGGCACGTATAGTAACAGTAAGGCATGCGGTTGCATGCTTTTGCTTTAGAAAGAGGCTGGAGCCTCTCCCATTAATTTAGCAAAAGTTTGTTTTTAATGAGATAAGGGAAGTCATCTGCACAGCAAATGTGTCCACTTGAGTTCATGTGTTCCTTACTTTCATAAACCCACTTCTCTCGCACAGTGGTCACAGTTGCTTCACTGCCCATCCTCACTCAAGGTTGCAGTCTTGTACTCATTTTTGTCTGTGTATAAGGAAGGATGTGGAAGAGGGACAGTCTCCTGAAATCAACAGGCTTTCTAATACAGCCAAGCACAAGGGCATATATCTAGGCATATTCCTTGATGAAGAATTATATCAAGAAAATGGTAACTGGTGACATACACGATGGGTGATCAACAAACTGGTTTAATGCTGTGACAGAGGCAGTAGGGAACTTAGTGGACCTCGGATTTTGTTTGTCAAAAAGAAGGTCAAAGACCTGATTACAGCCCCTGGGTTCCTCCACAACAGTAGAGAACTATTTAAGTTAAAAGATAAGTGCTTAAAAGTTGGGGTCTGGAAGCTTTGCCTGGTTAATAGAAAGCTGAAAGCTCACTCCACTGAAAGCTCACTCCACTTACTGCTGGACCTATGCATCTGGGGCACTATCTCTGTTGCTTCTCCAAACATTATGGCAGTACTACTGCCAGTAGTGCTCCTTATATTAGTCTTAGGAGGGATGGACTCTTTAAGTGTTTTTCATCCCATTCGACTGAACACAATAAGAATAAAAAGAAAGGCGTCACTTTCTGGTCAGAAAGCAGCTATCAGAGTTAAGTAACAGCTGCTTTCTGTAATAGCACTATGAATTACACCCACTGTGTATTAAGACTCACAGATCCAAAGGGTAGGTTAAACTCTGTAAAATACTTTTCATTAAAATTTCACTTGAGGCAGACACTGATTGTAAAAGACATATCGAAACACTTAAAAATGTTGCTAGCCATTTGGAAGTTTGTTTTTTATTTTAAAGCTGTAGTAACGAGACTTTCCATTTTGGAAATAACACAGCTATGTCATAATGCTAACTGAATGCCATTTGAAATATAAATCCCTCAAAATCTGAATCTATAATGGAAAACCTGTCAAACTTTTAATTATACTGCTGTAAAAGCCATTCAGCTTTATAATACAGTATCATTGTAACATGGAGCAGAAGTCACAGGAATGTTTTGGTTTTTTTTGCCAACTGTTGCCAACTGTTACCTTTCCTAAATGAGGGCAAATCAGGGCTTGTCTAGATTAGGGAATTTGCAGTGCTGTAATTACATCAATGAAGCTGCAAATCCTTAACGTCTCTGCATGGCACGGCCAGTGCAAGCTTTGTCTTCCGCCACCGTAGTGCGTAGGAGCCCTGAGCTAATACTCTGTGGGCCTTCTTAGCCAACCCTTGCTTTGTTGTGCCAATCACTCCTATCGCCCATTCTGTGTGGAAACAAAGAGGGATTAGAGGGCAAGTGTGAAGAGGCTGCTAGACTGCTAAACGCTGCTCTGCTGGGGGCACAGAGGGCTGTAATGCATATGTAGAAGCTGGTATGTTCTGCGTCTGCCGTTTATAATAGCTTTCAATGGAGGAAGACTCAGCACAAGTAAGGCTAGCAGATCCGAGTCTCCCATCTTCTTCTGCGACTAATTAGCCACTAATTAACCACTACTAATTATTTTGTAGATACTTCTCTTTTTAAATCTTTTGAATGTAGCATAATAGAGTAGCAGTCACTGCAAAAGTGCCACTCACATCCACTAAAATATTAATATTTTGCTTTTTAAATGACATGCAATACTGTAAGTATAAACTGCCTCTGAATAAGAGACAATGAACATGGTAAAGAAGTCAGCAAAGGAGCCGTTTAGTGTATCATTGAACACTGAGTCAAAGTGCTTTTCTTTGTACAAAGCCAGAGTAAAAAGACTTTGTGCAGGGAAAGTAACCTTGCTAGGGTGTCACATGAAATCCTTTGCAATGCTTCTGCTGCCCTTTGTCAGCTTTCAGGCTAGACACAGGAGTGGTTCTTGGGTGCACCGTGCTCATGTATTGGTATGGCCACTGGCCTCTCACCTGCTCCTGCTTTGCACCTCACTCAGCAGCCTCCTGATAACTAGTCAGTGGTGCATGCAGTGAATCTCTGCCTGCTTATGGCCTGACTTCCTTCTCAGCAAAGCAGTGGGACTGTGGCTGTGGCTTTCCAAGCTTAAAAAGGAAGATTGGAAGGATAATGGTGCAGGCTGGGAAGGACCCTGCAGCCAGCAAGGCACCATGAATAGTCCAACACTAGCTGAAGTGTTGCTGAGCTGTATGTGATCCACATGCTCCTCAGCAGCCTGCACCTCACATTAATGGAGAGAGCAGTGCTCTCACCCTGAGTGCACCTCAGTCTCCTTGCCTGCTGTAGCTTTCCTGTGATCCACTGATCAGAAGTGCTTGTAATATTTTGTATTCAGTACATACAGTTATGTAACTGAAGCATAAGATTGGCCCTCAATAATTACAAGAAAAAAGTTTTATATCATGTTTGACACTTTCATTTTGTCTGCAATAATCTCTGAACATTTACTTTCAGAAGGAAAAAAGAAAAACTACTTCATTACTGCCTTGGTTCAGATCACAGAACCCCTCAGAGGCCTAATGTACTCAGACTAAATTATTATTATTCACTGTTGTGTCTGACTTTAATGTTGTTACAGTATTTTCATTACCCTTATTCTCTTTCTGTTATACATTAAGCATATTATGTCTTAATTCAATGCTGAATTGCCAGAATATTTGAAATACAATTTCCTCCTCTCATTTTGCTGCATTCTCTGATGTGTTGCATATTTGTATAATAATAATTTTTGACATGGTAACTAGATATATTTTTTATTCTGTCAGAAAACATACCCTGTAAAATAAAGTGAATGCAATCACAATTTCTAAGCTGTGTGACCTGTTACAAAAAGGAAATGCAATATGACTATTGATAACTAACCTTGGACAGTTCTGTCAGAACTAGGTTTAGATTCTTCTTCCCTTCTAGCTTTTCTAAGGTTGACCTAATTATAAAATACTTAATTTGAATCAAATTTGTCCTCAGACTGCTTAGATTTTCAAGACCAGATCTTCTAATCATCTCTGTTTTTTCATGCTAAGCTGGCTGACCTTTTTCTTCTTCTTACTAATAGGGTGCTGAGAAAATTTTGCTAATGAATGAATCTGGGGAACTGCAGGATCTCTTAACCAAAATTGAGGTAACTGTATTTCTGCAAACATAAGGAACATATATTGAATATTTGCAATTGAGAACTTTATTTTAACCAGTTCCTTTCCCTCTGTTATAAACTGATGATCTGAAATGCCTTTTTGCTTTTGCTCTTTGAATGATTGATAACGTAGTATCACAGCCCATTAAATTTTAGAAGATGTGGGTGGCCATAACATCAAAACCAAATGTGCATCTCTATTTTCTCTTGATTTTGCCACAGCAGGAGAGGCAAGTAGTTTTCTCTTTCCCATAACTTTTGACTTCATCTTTAGGATTTATTCTTCACCATGCCCTGGAAAAGTCAGGCCTGCTGTGTGGATGCTCCACCACTTCTCTGTGTACTGCAGTGAATGTGCCTGGAATTTGCTAATCTCCTGCATTCTGGTTTGACCTAAAGCTGGACATCTAGAAAATATGGGCAAATGCTACAAGTGTCAAATTACACAAATTTCAAATTACAGGTTGCAAATTATGCCTTTCTCTGGCTCATAGTTCATCTTGTCATTTCAAATTTTCTGAGGCAGGTTTGTCTTTTGTTATGAACAGTTGACGCACTCTCCCTGGGGACACCTGAAGTGCAGGCCTGCTACCCTTTACTTTGCTATAAGCTAGGATCTTTACTGGTCATCGCTTTTCCACTGATCTTGTGATACTGGCTGCCCAAGGCATTTTGTGTTTTCCTTTGGATACCCTGCAACAAAGAACATTTTGGGAGGATGTTTGTCATAATGTCTGTGTTATATGGATAACTGTGTCCTTAGAAAAGGAGTGTTGTGCTATTATCTGTCTATCTTGAAATCACCCCTAACCAAATTAAGATAGCATACAAACTTAAGAAGCATGTAACTTCAACATTAAAAGTAGATAACACGGAGATGATATTTGTGAAAGACACTGAAGAAGGAATAAAAGAAAGCTACATCTAGTTGATTTAGCCCTAAGATTAAATCTAAAAGGTTTCTCTTTCCCTGCACTTAGCCAGCCTGCAGCAGATGCTTTCCTTATATGCTTTCAGTAACTCTTTGTATACCATGCATTTTACGTCACATTCATCAGAGAACACCTCTTTCTGTGAAGCATGCTGGTTTTTTATAGCCATTCTCTTTCCTGGAGTGCTCCTAAAGTTCCAGTCAGACTGAGCCCAAGGGTTATGCACCTCTGTCTTATTCAGGAGGTAGGTTTGACACCACCCAGTAAACTGTGGACTGTATCATCTTTTTGGAGATATGTCCCTTTGCAGAGCAGGTTCTACCTTCTGCATTTGTCTGGCCTGTTCCTTAACTCATCAAAGCCTCCCTTGCCTCATAACTCAGTGTATATATTTCTGTATAAATTATAGAAGAACATGCTGGGTCTTATATTTAATGCATAACCAGAAACAGTTAAACAAATTTATAAATATGACTAATGCATGCAGCATTATTGTTGCCTGACTGAGACCAGACTGGATGGGTAATAAACCTCCTTAACATTTTTCATTGGTTTGGAATGAATTATCCCCAAAGTCTACCTTTGAGGAGTCCTGTAATATCAGTACCTAGCCCAATGTCTGTCCTAATCTTGGGACAGAAAGTACTTCTAAAAGACAAACAAGGCCAGGTTACAGCAGACTGTAATAACTGCTAACTGAATACCACCACTGCTTCAAACACATGCCATGGTTTGTTGTTTTTTATTAAAAAATGGCTTTGCTACGGCTACGAGGGGCAGTCATGTTTCTTCGTTACTGAAGATACAGAGCATGCTTACACAAACTGTCATTTGTTCAAGAAGGAAATGGTCATTTTTCAAGGAACTAAGTTAAAATAACTTGGTATTTGTTTTTTGTTAGCTCTCTTAACTGCATGTAAAGGTAGTTATTTACAAACCTAACAAACAATAATGAATTTAATGATTAAAAATATTATTCTCTTAAAATTTTGAGATTAATTACTACAGTATCCAATGAAGTAAACTACCACAGTAAATTGTGACAGATGTGGGCACTCCTGAGATTAAAAAAATAATAATTTTCATTAAATTCTTGTAAACACCTTCCCTGGAAAAGTTAATAATAGGAGTTGTTTGCCAGGTGAAGAGGAATGGTTTATGAGCTACAGGGCGAAAAAAAAATGGGGGAGGAGAAAAAGGATTTTCTGATACTAACATACTACTGCATTTCTAGCTTTCTTGTCCCACATAAAAAATTCCCACGACTTTGATTTTGTTTGACAGATGTATATATTGAATAGTCTATTAGTCATGCTATCTCTTCTGCTCAAGCATAAGGATAAACTAATGGACCCATCAAACATATTGCAGATCCTTTAGGCAGAAAAGCTTGTGCAAGGGTTTTGCAGAGTTATTAAGACTAAAATTTTCCATCTTAGAGAAATTTGCACTACTGCTGCTGTGCACCGGCCCAAACAATGTTGTATGAGTAGTATAGACAAGTGAAACAGTAGGAAGATACTTCTACGTGACAGAAAAGATTCAGAGCAGAAGGATTCTCCAGCATGGCAGCAGCAACAAGACTCGTGTATCGCCCAACACAAAGAGTGCTTCAGCCTTCCTCTTCCCCTTCATCAGCACTCATAAACAATGCCCTGGATTGTCCCCACTGGACACTGCAACAACTCACTAGCCCTGCTGGGGCACACTGTATATTTTGGAGAAATCTGCATTGCACTGTATGTCACACCCATTTTGAAAATAAATGCATTATTTGCAGATTAAGGCTCCATGAGACAGATTTTCTACTATATCAAACTGATATGGACCTCAAGGAAGCCAAAATGACTTACTTCAGCTAAGAATCTTCTCCTCCTCATATTCTGCCATGTATTTTTTTAGTAGTCTTGCATGTTGATCTGAGTTGTTAATAGTTTAACAGTTTTTAACAGTTTTGCTGCACTCTCTTCAGTTTTTTGATGAAGCTACAATAAGGGCTATGTTTTCTGTACATGTTTTAGTATAATCTAGTAGTAATACTTTATAACTAATTTTTTTAATGATGCATAATTCCTCAGAGTAACACTAGCAGAGATTATATGGATTACTTTTCTTCCTTTGTAAATAAATCTATAAAGTCTTTACTCAATAATAAAGCCACATATCTGTGCTGTGGTAAGTACCCAATGTGTTGTACCTTTAATTTCTCTGACACAGAACTTTAAGGCAATCATTAAATAAACTAGCAACATTTTCAGCAAGTGCAACTTAAAATGTCTTTGAAATCTCTTCCTTTATTCTCCATTATCTTTAATCCAATACAAAATAAAGTAAAATTATTGTTTTACTCAGGAATTAGGACAATTAAGGAAGCCCAAACCTTGCTTGCAGCAATTTTCTCCTCCAATAACGGTTGAATATTGATGATCTTTCTCTTTTACAGTTCAGCTTCACTGTTCTATACCCATAAATTTGAATACACCACTCTTTTCCTCAAGCACTCCTTGTCAGAAGCTATGAATCACTCTTTTGATCGGCTCTAATAGGAATAACATGTAATTCAAGTATGAGCATGCAAACTATAAAAGTCATTATATTTCAACATATACCAGAGAAAACATAATGTCAACAGAAACTGCCTGAAGTTTAGAACTGATCAGTTAAAATACCTAGCAGAGCTGATCTAGACCTAAGATGACATTAGAGTATTGTACACAGGATATTACTTAGCTAGTTATTTTGGAAAATATGAACTCAGGCTACTAAGATATATTGTGCTAGATGATTGAACCAGCAGTGAGCTTGTCTGATCACTGCATGTGTGTCTGAAAAGGCAAATTTACTGGTGTTGCATGGTGCTAGACCTTGGGATGGGGTGGTGGATATTTCTCAAAATGGGTACCAGAATGTGTATTCTCAGTTTTTCTGGAGCCCTCATTGTCCYGGAGCTTATGGTGGTTGATGAAGTGACATATTTGTCTTTCTCACTTTCTTCTTTGAGCAGAGAGTCCAGCATCCCCATGAGTGCCTCTCTTGCGGGGGCTTTGGTTTCCTTCCGTGCTCAGTGTGCCATGGGAGCAAGATGTCCGTGTTTCGGAACTGTTTTACAGACTCATTCAAGGCCCTCAAGTGTACCGCTTGCAATGAGAATGGCTTACAGCGCTGCAGGAGCTGTGCAGGCTAAGAATGGCGTCTCCACATGTGCAGCCTCATTTTATGGTACTGCAGCAATTTGTAATATGATTTTTTAAAATTAATCTGTTCATCCAATTCAGTCAATAAAAATCCTTTTATAGTAAACTTCTGCTGGTTTGATCATTGGAGGTTTTGTGGGTTTCCCCAACAAAAGCACAAGAGGATTAGCCAGTGGTTAGTCTGAATGCACTGACTTTGGGCTCTCCACATGGGATACATTCTAGTTTGGAAGCGCATGCACTTCCACAGAGTACTGCTTTAATGGGGTGCTACTTGCCATCTTCTTCTTACATTAGCACTGCATCTCTTCATCTTGTTCCTGCTGTCTGTGTATACTGGCACAATCAATACAGAGGTCTAGCACGGTGTTGTAATTGGTATTGGCTAGAAAAGGCTTCCATGGTAGGCTTTTCATCCAGCTCAAACTAGTTTAGCAAACCTTAAGCCATGTCACTTCTTGTTCTTTGCCTCATCCCCTGTTTAACTAGCTATAAAGCTGTGCTCTTGGGGGTTGGGTTAGGGCAGTCTGCAGTATTAGAGGATATTTACTCTGGTGGGGGACCCCATTTCCCTTCCCTCTTCCTCATACCAGCTTGCCGGATTTGTCTGAAATGGAAAACTCAGCTTTCCTCAGCAGTGTTTTGGGCACAGCGTAGCTGTGGTATAAAGTAGGATATCTACAGACGCACAAAGTGTGACTGGAAAAAAAAGCCCTTTCTAATACCATTTACATCTCTTAATGTCTTATTTCCCTCACTTGAGTCAATACAAAGCAAAATAAAACAGCGTTTTCCCCACATCCACTCCACTTGCTATATCCAGAAGTGCTAGCTGGTGCTGAAGGGTTGGAGAAATTGGGCTAGCTTGTCTTCTTGAACATTTGAATCTAAAGGATTCATGCATATTCTATGAGTTATCTGAGGGGTTTAACAGCCTTGAACGTGCTGTAAGCTCCTACAGCTCCTGCAGCGCTGTGAAGCGCGCAGGGAGTGCCTGGACCTTTTGCATAACAAGAGAGAGTACATTTTCTACAGAGGCTAACCACAATCCTTAGCAGCACCCCAGGTATTATACTGTGAATTACATACGTGCTTAACATTTTACTGAACAGGGAAAAGAAAATACAGTTCCCTTCTTGTATTTAATACCACCATGGAGACGTGGCCTCCATTACTGGCCAGTATTTACATCCAGATTGGTACGACAGGGAATGAAATGTAGCCTAAAGGAAAATACTGAACGTTTAGAAACTAAGTGTCTTTAATGCATGAAAACTTACTTTTTTTGAGTTGTTAACAAGCAAGGGATCCAGGGGTGAGCACATTCACAGTAGTGAATGGTGCATGTAACATTGCATAAACAAACTCACCCTTGAGGGTAATTACTATTGAAGAAAATGCCAATTTATCTGTGGTACTGCAATCCCACAGTCTTCATCCCTGAGAAGACATTTTGCATGATGAGATGGTCATTATCACCATTCTTCCACAGAAGCACCATATGGCCAAATTATTATAACTGCCCAAAATATGTTAAACTTTTTCAGAGAAACTGAAAGTCTTCATAGATTTGGAACAAGTATTTGAAGCTGGTTTTCCCACACCCCAGGCAATCTGCCTAGTTATTCTCTCCTCTCTCATTCCTGCCAAACTGTGCCCATCACGCATCTCACTCTAACATCCTTTTGAAAAACCCTTTCTAAGATCTTGTTTTTCTGTTGTGCATCGGTTGGTTGTTCGCTAAACAATATTCACAGGGGCTAACTTTGAGCAATTAGTTTATAAATCTAAGAAGTTTTACGTTTGCACGGTTGTTATAAGGTCAATGAGGAGAAACAGTCCTCCCCTGAGAGTGATACAGAGACCCTAAGTAAAGTTTCTTCCCTGTATAATCCCTAGTGACCATGCAGAAAACCTAGAGAACGGTCCTAACCTAGGCACTATCCTTATAATGGAGGCACCTGACTCCTACAAGTGGATGAGGCAACAGCTCCCTAGTTTTCTTTTTAGAAGAAGAAATGATAAAACCAGAAGATCAAGTTTGCATAATAACTTTTTTCAGAGGTTATTTTAAGAAGACTAGAGGATAATAGTAAAACATGTAATGCTCACAAAAGGAGCAAGAAACCTACAACAGATTTCCGATACCGGAAAAGTTCTTGTTTTTCTATCAAGTGAATTACCAGCCTTTTCTCTCCACCTATATTCTCCTGGTAGCCTGCATTAAAAATAAAAGGAGATAATAGCTTGTGCAAGACAAGGTTATTTTTACTATATGGCATACCATCCTTGCTACAGTTTTGAGTCTGGCTCCTTAGCTCACCAGCCTAGAAGCATATTAGCATATGTGAGATGAGTAACAGAGAGCAAGGCAATCCTTATCCTGGCTGCTTTGCAAAGTAATCTCTCTGACTCTGAAACAGAGAATGGTTTGGAGTTCTCAGTCCTGTAGCTAGTAGCATGCATACCAGTGGGCTACATATTCTCCATACTGACATGCTATGGCCATCAGGTGGCCTGGCTTTACCAGGTTTCAGGTCCCAGGACATGCCATTATGCCACTTGTTCTCTGGTATTCTATGAAATTATTTTTTCATTTATTTTTCTTTTTCTTTTTTTTTTAATAAGCTCTGGCTACTGGCTATTTTCATGAAGAAGAACTGAAAAAATAGAAACTGAAAAACGTTGTAGCAAACTTTGGCTTCCACATCAGGACCGTTAGAGGTGTAGTACACTCAAATGCACTAATATAATTTGGAACTTCAAGGCGAAAATCAGGCACCTTGTGGCAAAGACCCCTACTGACTGGCAAATAAAGCTATAATTTCAGGTATAAGCAACAAAGGCCCTGTGACAACTGCTCTACAGTTTGTATATATCACACTAGCTAGCTGGCTAGACAAACATGATGCTGCAGTATATAATTGACATGCAGTATACAGATGCTTTGCTGACTTCCTGACACTTTTGAAAGGAGAAAACTTGTGAACTAACTCTGCCTGACTAACAAAACTAAAAGAGAAATAAAAAGGTTATTTAGAACAGAGGGGAAAACAAAACAAAAGAAAACAGAAAATGCTGAACTCTGTATGGTACGGATAGCCTCTTCTGGCTAATTTCCACAAAGGGAACATCTGCCCCACTGTGAGGCAGAGAAAGAAGTATATGAGGACTATTTTCTAAATCAAAATCAAATGCTGATGCTGTGAGAACTAACAACTGAATTCATCCTTGGCATGATATCTCTGTGGAAGTCCTTTGCCCGTTCACCATCTACACACGCTCACTCAGGTGAGAACAGATCCATCTGAGATAAACATTTACTCTACAAAGTCACACACACAAATTTTCAGTGACTGGAAGATGATTAGGAACGACTTTTGAGCTTTCTTTTCTCCCTACTGGCCTGAAGTTTGGCTTCAAGGCTGCTGTAGCAGGTTTTCCTCCACAAGTTCTGATTATATTACTTAATGAACATTTTTGGTTTCACTATCTGAAAAAAACCTATAGTTTGCTTTTTTAACACACCAATGGGCATTCTTTTGCTGTAGGAGAAATCCAGCCATTTTTTTAATATGAAATAGTGCCTCTGGGAGTTGATTTCAATTCAGTTTCTGGTTATTTCCTTGGTGTACTATTTCTGAAGATATATAAAAACAGATAGAATGTCCTACCTGTCAGCAGCCTACAATAATAAAATATTTTATATTTATTTGGAATGAAGAGAGTTTCTGTAGGCAGTCCTGCATAGACAAGTTTGGCCTTTTAACAACAGATGTAAAGCTTACTGACCTCCAGTTCCTAATTCTAAAATCTACTGCTCCCAAACACAGTCCTCAACTCAATGAGAATCATTCTAGTGATTTAAATGGTTGTTTAATTGGGTCTAGCATGTATTCCCTTTACTACCAAAGCACTTTGAAATATGGAGTTGCCCAATTAACTCTATATAATGTGTACTATAAATGCCTTTTAAAAATAAAATGTATTGCTTTTTTAATCCCTCCAAGATGTTTGCTCAGTTCATAAATTCATTTGCCACACCCAGGAACTCATAATCACAGGTATGAGTGAGGGTGCATTCACACCCGGGGAACATTTGTGCTGTCCTTGATGCATGGAGGCTTCATGTTAAACTGAGACCGAGGGGTCACAGCCTGCAATATGTTCCAGGTGGGGCAGGGATAAAAGGAGATGCAGTTTCCCAGACTGCTGATGTGCATATGGCCACAGTGGATGTGATGGTGCAGAGCGGTGGGGGCTCCATGTGTGCAGCATGTGTGAGCTACGTGTGAAATGGGCCTGACATTGGATGTGACATGGTGCTGATGTGACATTGCTCTTCGCTCTTGGCATGGAAGGGGGTCCTCGCAGCCCCAGGGGCCTCTAGCAGTGTGCAGGTGCCAAGATCTGCTCTGGTAGCACATGAGACTTGTCAGCAGGACAGCAGCTAGGCACAGAATCAATTATTATGAATGAAAATTATCCATTATTATGAATGAAAAGAATCCCATTATTATGAATGAAAAGGTCTTGAAACATGAGTAGTTCTGCTGTAAGTAAACGTGTATCGGAAGAAAACTTACTATTTTTGATTTCATTGTCATGTGAAAAAATAACAACAAATTCATGAGAGTTTTGGGTTTTATTAACAAAAAGGAAACGAATTTTGTTACTGAATTTTTCATGAGAAAAAACATAATGTTAGGCACTTCAGGAATTTTTTTCTAGCTATTGCATTTGTATTATTGCATTAAAGCTAACTTTATTCACTTAGCCTGAAATGCATAATTTGACCACAAAAGCATTCAACACGAAACATTTATGTATGTCCTAAATAATTTAGGAAGTAGAAGAATTTAGATTGCTCAGCTTACTTTAAATAATTTAGAATTGATAGTAAAGGGCATTGTAATCTAACAAAAATTTGAAAAGTAAAAATTATTAGAAATAAATCTTTTTGTTTAATCCCATTTTTCTTCTTGCATTAATTTACTTAGGGGTGATGAATCAGGAAATAATTGCATCAGAAGGAAAGGACTCTGAACAAAACTTGCAGTTTAAGCTTCTTCTGGCTTATCAGTGGTACTTTGAAAATTGCTTTTGAATAAATTAAAAGAATCATGAAATCCAATAAGTTCTCCACTCAAGGAAAGCCACGCTGCAGTGAGACATATACTGCCTGCCTTGTTGCTCTCTTTGAGGCCTCATATTTATTTTCCTCTAATGGAAAGCCTTATTGAAACTAAAGGTTTATTTAAAAAAAAAAGGTGATTAGACATTACATATAACAAAAGTCATTGTATTTTATTGACATGAAATTTGAAAGTATATAAAAGAAATATGCTGCAAGGTAATGCTCTCTGGTAGCTGACAGAGTTGTATTTTGGTCTGGAGAAAAAAACCTCCTGTAACTTCTCAAAAGAGGGAAAGGTTGTATGTCCAGACAGAAGGGTTGACTATGGTTGTTATTTTTATTAATGATCATGCACAATCTGCTCACAATAGACAAATAATGATCCATAGAAAATCATCAAAAGTCCTCATTTAAATGTGAACATTCATAAAATTATCACTTAAAAGTTGCTGTTTTGGTTTATAATATTGAATCTGGATGCACTCTTGTCTGCCAGATGCAGGAGAAATTTCCTTCTGACCTTAAGTCAGTTAAATTATAAATGAGCAAGCATGACACACTTACCAGGCATCACTAAATTTGAGTATTCTCTGTTCTAATTCCCAGTACTACCTTTGTATCGCTATTCCTCTTTGGGGTACTGTCCCTGGCTTGGGCCAAAGTCCAACATTCTGAAGAAAGGTTGGACTCTGTCTTACCCTCAAAGTTCAATTATGCATAAATTGTCTTCATCCCAAGTGAGAATAGCATAACAGTAGGACAGAGATGTTGTGCTCCAAAAACAAAAAGCCTCCAGAACTGCGGAATGTTATATTTATGTCTAACCAGATAGAGAGCACACAAGATCAATAGCTCAGTCTGAATAATTAAAGGACTCAGTAGTAACTGTCATTCTTGTTTTTATATTAAATATAATCATAAAAATACTAAACTGTCATCATCATTATTCATATATTTGAGATATTATAATCATTGTTTTTAGTGTTATAAAAATCATGCTGCCTCTCATTACAGCTTGATGGTAATTTCTGTCAAATTTTACCTTTCACTGCAATCACAAAGTAAAATTTACTAGGATATTATCAAATGATAGGACTGTACTTTTAAAGGTAAGTAGATTATTATTATTTCATCCATCAGTTGAGATCTGGGGAGGAGCAAAAATAACTGAAGCAAGATTAACAAAGACAAATAGATCAAAAAGTTTAGACTGTAGTCCTATTACTCAGTGGTTTTGAGATGTCCAATAAAGGACTGAGGGATCCAAAATTTCATAACAGGGCTCTTTGCTATTTGAAGGAGTCCTCTTGTGATACTCCACCTGAGTTTCCTGTACACACAGACGACTGGTGTTACTTTTCCTTTCTTCATGTCTCATGTTCTTTTACAGTTTGGGATCTAATCATCATATATTTGTCAGTCTCTTCTCACTTTCACAATCAAATGTCAAAGATAAGTTAACAATAAAATCCTTTCCTCTTTTTTTAAGCCACCATATCTGGTCTTCCAGCACATACTTCATGAGCAGTATGGATTGAAAAACCCTGTAATATTTTTCCACATTTATTAGCCACTCCTTTATCTGGTCTATGATGGTAGTAAGTCTTTCCTATTGCAGCCTATACTTCTTGCAGAGCATCTAATGCTCAATATTGCCAAATATATCATGTCGTACTTTACACTTACCTTCAGCCAACTTGGTATATCTACTTATTATATGATTTACAGCCTCGGGACCTAGCCACCAATCCTATTTTTTGGTCTTGGAACTTTCCTACCATCTGTCTTTACTGTACTGAAATTATGGTCTAGGATGCTCTGCTAAACAATAACTTAGTTTTAGAATTTGATCACAGATTCACTTATTTCATCTTCTCTTCCTCAGAGAGTTTATCCTTTCTGTTTAATAGAGATATATTCCACCCTGTTCTACTAAATGCTCATCTGGGGTCAGCCTTTGTCTTCCACTGTTCCTGACAACATAAAATCTGTCCACATCTCACTTTATGCTTATTGCCTTGAGTGGTGGCATTAGCCAATTCGCTTCTGAGCATTGGCCACATAAGTTTTCAAGCTATCCGGGAGACCACAGATAAGGGGGGTTAACCTTGCCGGATCGACTGGAGCTAGCATGGGGGATCTCCTTAACGCCTCCCTCTCATACMTTGCTTGTATGCAGGTCACCTTCTGCACAGATGCAGCAAGGTCTGAGAAGCCTGTAGCCTTAATAACGAGGGAGTCCCCTCGCTCCTGCGGGTCTATGCCACCGGCCCAATAGGCAGCTTGGGTGGTTAATGAATAGTTCTGGTTGCTCAGAGGGGTGGTTAGAAATACTCTGGGGCCCCAGTAGCCCTCTGCCTCTCCTTCACTCAGCAAGATACGATCTCCGCCGGTGAGGGAGACTCTCCATACATATTCAGTCTCAGATTCTTCCGGCCATCTAGAGTACTTTCTTGCAATTTGGCCAATTCTGCCAGACACCAAGGGATTGATCGTATAGTAGTATGAACGTTATCTCCTCCCTCATCTGCCATCTCAGTTTTAATCAGTGGTTGTACTGGTGCAGGTTCGGGGGGGGGGAGTATAGCAATCAGAGCTTTCCAGCGAATCATCATCATCATCATCGTCATACCAGATATCTCCATCCCAGGTCTCAGGGTCAGCACAGTGTACTGGTTTACGAATTTACTGAGCTGAGACTGTGGGTGGCATTTGGTTTAGTAGCAAGTCTAATTTGGCCTGCATTTGTTTCTCTCGCCTTTCTGCTGCAGCTAGCAGCATTTTCATCTCCCTAACTTCTGTCTTTAAGTTCTGGTTTTCAACTGTGAGACCATTTACTTGTGTCCCCAACTTTTCTCCGCTCTCCTTTTCAAAGGCTAGTGAGGTTTCCATCACCTTGTTAGCTGATTTTAAAGCGGCATATTTGACGACTGCAACCTTTTCGGGGGAGGGGACTCTTTATATTCTTTCTGCGTGCAAGACAAGCAAGCCCCCGATACCACACAAACAATTCCTTTTCCTTTACCCTTCCCGATCTTTTGCTGGCTCCTAAATTGTTCTATTCGCTCTACCACTTTATCTTCATCTTTCCAAAATTTATGGGCCCATTCTTTCCCTGCTTGGGATGGTGCACACTTACATTTATGCAGCAGTTTATCCATGGCAATCCTGCTGACTACGTTAATTTTTTTTACTGTCGTGTGAAGGGAGGGAAAGGGTATGGTTAGGTGGAAAGGCCCTCACTTATTTGGTAATCAACGTTTGCCTGCCAGAGCCCTCCTAAAAGGACTTTCACTGGGTCAGTTTTGCAAAGTTGAACAAAATAAACAATTTATTAAAGCGACAGATCCAACAAGTTCAGGACTGCCGGTGATAAATGCACTTACTGCAACAAATTCTACTTTTTTGAGCTCAAACTGATAATTAAGCACTTTCACCAATGGTATTTTTCCTGGGGTAACATCTGACGTTGTCGGAGACGCAAACCTTACCAAAAAGGCGTCCCTGTTTCGGGGAGGAGAGAGGTCCACGCCCACCTACCCGCCCCTAGGTTGGTGTTCTTGTCCTCAAAATGGAGGCTCGTTTATGCTCGTAAACTTGGTGAGGCGGGGCTGAGTCAAACACTGTGGGATGATTGGTCCGTGTCGAGCTCAGCAGAGGGCGCCATTGGCTGAGAGCCTTTTCTGACCTTAGCAACAACCCCAGGGTGCGAGACTCCCGCCGCGCCCCCGGCGTTGTTTTGGGTAGTGGCGAGGCCTCCGCCGCGCCCCCGGCGTTGTTTTGGGTAGTGGCGAGGCCTCCGCCGCGCCCCCGGCGTTGTTTTGGGTAGTGGCGAGGCCTCTGCCGCGCCCTGGCGCTGCCTCACCCACACGGGCGTTAGACCGCAAATCACCCTTTGCATCTGCTGTTTACCCCGGCAGGGATGATCAAATCATATAGACCAATATCCCACAGCTTCATCCGATGTACAGCTGCAGAGCAACAGAGCCAAAGCGGTGAGTTTCATTTTTTTGCCTTAACTTCATAGCGAGCTTTATTTTCAAGAGTTTTACTAAATCCCCGAAGTACTCATTTCTCAACATGTCATTTCATATTGATTAAAAATAGTAATAATTACAAACCAATAAAGTATTTCCTGGCTGTGAATTTCAGAGCATTTCATAAGCAGTGAAGATCATCACAGCAAATCTGAATGGTAAATCGGATTTAATATCCCTGTTTTAAAGACAGAGGCAGTGAGGGAGTGAAAATTAACCAGAATCTCCAGACAGAAAAGACCTTTGCTCAATTCCAGGCTCACATAGAAGTTTTAAGGCAGAAGGAGGAACTCACTAAAAATTCTGTCTAACAAAACTTTTCTTTGAAGTTCTTTACACTTTTTTAAGCATAAAGTTTTTCAAAAACCTTGTATCTGAAAAACAAGCAATTTCTGACCTTTCTTCCTTCCTCAGTTGATGCTACAAGATGCCTGGCAGTAATTAAATTGTTGCATATACCTGTAGCATAGCTGTTTTAACTTTTAAAATCTGGTCATGTATAAAAATAAAATCTATTGTAAATGGAAAATAACAAATTTTCTTTTGTAAGATTGCTCTCTAACACTGAGCAGGAGATTCATCATGCCATCAGTGTTCATTAGACCTCAATGGTAACATGCTGGTAGCAAGTCTGGTGACATTTTCTTATCTTTATCAGTATTCGATTCTCTGACTTGCTTAATACTATTAATATTTTCAGCAGTCATTAAACTCTGAGGTTCTTGCATGTAATAGCACAAAAGAATCATATCATGTCTGCAGAAGCAAGGATTCATGTTTCATAATAAGAGAAATCACCACAAGCTTTTGAAAATCCCATATTACTTTTCATTTCAGAGCATGTGTGCTTAGTGATGCTTTTTCTGTAAGCTGCAATCAAAACTGGCTGCAAATATTTTGCCATTTCACTAGAGATATAAGAATTAGTAAGTGCTATTGCTATTGATAAAATACTGGAAAATGTCTTATCCGTGAAGGACAGCTCTTACCTTAATTGGAAGAGAAAGAGCTCAGTGATGACACATGCATTAGCTGGATCCTTCATATGGCTGAAGAAAAAAATAACAACCACCCTTGATGTATGAAATAGTTTATACATTTAGCTGTTAAATTAAATCAACCAAATTAAGGTTATTGACGAGATACAACTTGTCTTCCTACCCTTACGCACTTTTGTTCTGGCACTCGATATGTATGCAATCTGTCCAGAATGTTTTCTTTCATTTGAAAGGACACTATGCAAAACAGAGGTTTTATTTACCATAAGTGACATCAGTTATTGGCTGAAGAAAACCATCGCTAAAAAATGAAGCTCAGAATAATAAAGCCCCCTTTTCCTTCCATTGTTTCTGAAGCAAATAATGCGAACACTTGTCCCAGTGTCCTCAGGAATTTGCATGCTGATCTCATTGTGCAGGTGGCAATCTTTTTAACTGCAAAATTCTCAGAGGTGGGTCTGAAGTTGTATTTTGAAGACCCATTTTGTGGTACAATACTTATGACTTTCTCTAGTTTTTACCAGACATCATCTGTTAACTTTATCCAATAGCACTTTCAGTCCTGCATGAGGCACGATGAGAGACTGCAGAGCTTCAGCAGAGGCTGTGGATATCGTATTATATTACATGTAAAACAATGTCTTCTTCAGCCTGCTTGCCTAATGACACAGAATATTGAATACAGTAGTGTCTATTACTACCACTTGTAATGTTCCTCCATGAATAGACAAAAATCTTTGTCATAACTAACAAAAATGTCAGATCTTAGATAATACTTCTGTGTTTAATAAAATGAACGTAACTCTTTCATGTTAGTAAACCCAAATGTGATAACAATCATTTTTGTTACAGTTGTGAAGTAACTTCTTCTTTTAGCGTATTACTTTATATGATCTGTTTTAAGCTTAAGAATCCTTAATTGTGAATGTGTATAGACCTATTGTTAATATGAGGTATTTTAGATGGGATATAAACATTTTTATTTATACTTAAAAGCACAAAGGAAATTTAAAAGCTGTCTAAAGGATTCTGTTTATAATGTCTTCAGTTACACTTTGTAACAATACCTACGTTTCGGAGAAAATGAGCAAAAATCTATTGTCTATTTAAAATATACTTTTAATCAGTAGCAGTACATATATTTTATAATTGAGAGGTCTAGTAATGAAATCATATGCTGGAGAGAAAAGTGTACTCTGTTGGCATATTTTAGTGAGAAATAAAAAAGCTAAGGTAAATACAGTATGTTCTAATACATAAATGAACAATAGCAGGTGTAGATTAATTCTATTAACTTATGCCATATAGTATAGTATATAGTATACAGTATTCATACCTCTACAGATATATATATATATATTTTTTTAAATTTATTCAAATAACAGTTATGTCTTACAGAAGGTGGGATTGAGCAAAATATTTAAATGACTATATAATGCAAAACAATAAATTACTAGCAAGAAGAGCACTAACAGGAACACATTTTTCTCTGAATCTTTCTCTGTCAATTTTAGATTCTGTGACCCTGAAAGAACACCTGAACTTGAAAACTTCTTTTGCTTCAGGGAAAATTCCACTGCTTCAGACCCTAGCTCCCAGTAGAGAAGCTGGAAAAAAATCAGATTTTCTTATTCTTTTGTTCTCCTTTGATAAGATCTGTCCAGGGACTGCTAACCTTTAATGACTGATCTATTTTTTGAAAGGCACTGAGTGACTCTTCACCTTCTGTTCCTCAAAGATGTGCATGGCAAAATATCATGAATGTGTCTAGCCCAACTTTTGATGATCCCTCTAAAGCTGCCCTCAACATTGGATGCAAGGTCTGTCCTGACAGCAGTCTGAAAGTGTGATACCATGCAGGGATGGAGACTGCTCTGTAACATATGCTTATTGTTGGTATGGCCTTGGTGTAATGAACATAGGTAGTGGTATTTTGCTGTATGGTCTAAGGATACTAGACCAGACTGTAGGTAGAGCTGATATCTTTTGTCGGACTAACTTGTATCTTTTGAAAAGCAGCAGATTTTCAACATGCAGTGCCTTCTTTAGGTCTGAAAGAAAAGCAACAGGTTTCAGAACTAAATATGAGTTGAAACCAATCGATCCAGGCTTAGATATGTGTCAGTTAGACTATCTCTGAAAGAGAAGATACGCAGTTTCTGAGGAGTGGAGGGGACACTGGGAGTGGGAATACCCTTTGGTGGTAGAGGCAAGTAGCACATAGTCTGCTGTGGGCATGGAGGGGTAGGAGCAAGAGACAATATAATGTGCTGTAAAAACAGTATCTCTTTTGTTATGACAGCTTTGGTATCCAGTAGAGTTACGGATTTTAAATTATAAGTTCATCTTTGTAAGGTGTTTTACAGATTTTTCTTATGGATCAGGATACAATTCAGTCTCCACTGAAACTGAATTGATTAGCTTCTCTTTTGTCCTAAAGAGCAATGAGGTGGACTGGAAAACTCATGCTTGAATTCAGCAAGCTTAGTCAGTGTGATTTATCCTGGACCTCACATTCATAGAGGCTGTAGGACAATCCTTCTTGTGGGGACCCGTTTTCAGCCTTCTGTTCACCTCTATTGCTTTCTAATAGCTCTCTGCCTTATAGCTATCCTAATGCCAGTTCTTACAGGTAAGGAGAAAAAACAATATCAATTCAGCACAGAAATTAGAGAAATTTAGTAAGTAAATTTTTAACTGGAACTAGTGCTTGCTAATAACAAACAGAAGCTCTGTATTCAGATGATTATCTTTAAAATAACTGCAAATAAATCACATTACAACAGTATTATAGTTTAGCATCAGTCATTTAATTTTAATGTTTTTGGCTACAGCCAGAGCAAGTTTGAGAACCAGTAAATTATTGTCCCAAAATCATGCTGTTTAAAATGCTTCTAATTAATACATATAGCTGGATTCATTCTGGCCTACCAAACACTGGGTGCAGGACAGACTCTTCACTGCTTTTCTCCTCTGCTGCCCATATTTATTTCTTCTCAGAGGCAGGGGGAATTTGCAAATTCTTCTCTCCACCAGTGTATTCTCAGAGTCACAATCTGAGAGCATCACAAGTTCTTCTGTGCAGCCCCGAAAGGCAGGATCTTTGTCTCTTCTCTACATTTTGCTGTGCCTTCTAACTTTTCAGATTTTCTCTCTAGTAGAGAAACTCTCCAGTCATTTGAATTCCTGTGTAGCAAAGAAGCTTGAGTTGTTCACAGAGATCTGGTCTTTTCCCTCGTCAAAATAAAATAAAAGAAAGAGCTGCCTTCCTAGTCTGAGCCAGGAGAGACTATCTTCACAGACATATTACTCTTCAATATAAAATCTTATGAAGTTTTGAAATCATGTCAAATCTGTTGTTCCCTGGACAAGCAACTACTCCTCTTGGTATAGCAGACAGTTTTCCTTTGAAGTACACTATTTGAATTAAATCTTATCCTTTGCTTCTTGTCCAGTTCCTTTTATGAATGCTTAATTCCTCTCTAATTTTTACTGTGTCAGGAATCCAGTTGTGATAAATAAATAAAAAATTGTGTGTCTTGTATAAAAGTTATAATACTCCTAATGATTAGAGTAGTGAAAAAGATATTTTGGTACAAAGCATTACTAGAATCAGAGTATTCTTGTGTAAGTGAGGAGGGGAACTTTTCTTTCTTACAGAATTAATTGATTTTTTAATAGCAGGGAAAATTAACCTGATTAAACCTATCAGAGCCTTACAACAAATGGAAAATTGCCAATGACCTTATTAAATGCATATTGAAACTAATAGCAATACTAAAAATGGTATTTAAGTAGTGCTGATGTATAGCTTCACTAAAGAAGTCAGATCTAGGATGACCCTGTGATCTCATATTTCCTGTAATAAAGAAAGAATGAATTGACTCAGACCTCTACCATTAAGTGAGAATGTCCTTGCTGTGAAATTATGTTCCTGGTTTCTTAATTTTTTAATATCCTATGATATTGGAACAAATCACCATCTGGTACAAAGAAATTCATAGTAGCTAGACTAAGAGCCTTGTCCTTTCTTCTTAATACAAAATAATTCAATTATGAATTTTATTTCTAGGGAGTAAGAGGACTGAGCAGAAAAACAGCCCTAACCCATCTGGTTGAAGTAGTCTGCTTGGCAAACCAGAGTAGGCTGTGAAACCTGTAGGGGGAAAAATAGTGATATATAATACTAGTTGTTCTTTTATTTATACCACCTCACCTTTTAATGACCTTCTAGCAAGTTTAGGATTTTTAGCACTGTGCCTTATGCTGAAACTCTTTGAATTACAGAGGGAGATTTTCTACAGTAATTGAACGCCTAAATGCATTTTTTAGCATTTAGATTTTTGGCATTTCTGATTTCTTTAAGAAAAGAAGGGTTTGCCACTGTACGCAGCAATAGCTGTAGATAAGATAGAGGCTGGGCAGAAATGTTGCCTTGATGTGTTCAAAGTTATTTGATCTTGAGATAGACACTTGTAGTTCTGTTTTTACTTCATTGGGAAAGGTCATGGAATCCTGAAAAATATTGCTGGAAGATGGCAGACTGCCCATACTAATCATGCAGAGGGAACATGTCTTCCTGACTGAATGCAGCAGAAATTGTGGAACAGCAAAATGGATTTCAGAGGACTTTTAGAACAATCCTGAAGAAATTGCTCCTAGAGTGGCAGAAGTGTTATTTAATTCTAGAGGAGGTAGACAGCAATTGASAAACATGCAGAAGCCAAGAAATGTCACTACTTCTCTCTAACATTGTGTAATAGTTCATTTATATAAATGATGTAAGTAATGTGTAAACAACAACTATGGTGAGCAGAACTGAACAGGCAGTGAAACCTTTATTGTTTTGAAAGAGACATTGACATTTCCTGTGGATGTTAAGTTCCTGCCAAAAACTGGATGTTGGTTGTTAATGTCCTTCTCACTCTGGGGCCTTTGCTCCCTCTGATTTTATGCTGCTCTAAGCCCATGACTTCAGTGCATATCACATATCACGAGAGATCAGTTAGATGAGTTGGCTAAATTTTAATGGTGTGATGGAGGAAATCCCCTTTGTGAAGATTCCTGGCGATCCCAGTGCAATAGCTCATATTCTAAAGTTACACAAATATTTGTTAACATCATTTAGCCCTAAATCCATATCTGATTCTTGGAAGAAAATACTTTCTTTTGGCATCTTTCACACCAAATATCATATACAGCCATAGCATCTACACTGACAACAGGCCCTGTCCTATTATGTTACCCAGTATATCAATCTGAAATTTAACACAAGGGAACTATGTACCCTCTGCAATAGTACACACATTGGAACTATTAGCTCAGCAGCTCATGATATCTGTGGAAAGTAAATAAAATAATGACTGAGACCGGTATCAGCATTTTTTTTTTTGACAAATTGCTTGGAAAGTACCTTAAAAACTTTGGCGTCCATTTATTATAGAGGTGGAAGCGAACAAGGATGTTTTAGAATATATTGGAGATTTGGCTCATTCTCTATCCTCAGAGATAACATGGTAACAATCAGGCAATGAAGATAAATTATTTGTCTATTGATACAGCCTTTAAAAATTGTAAAAATAGGTTTTCAAAGTAAAGGTAAAGTCCACTTCTTCCCATCTAGGTCTGAAGAAGAAAAACAAACAGGTGGGGTTTTATTAGCAGGGTGGTACAAAAGATTGGTTCTTTCTTTAAAGTCTTCCTACAGTCTTGGGCCAGGTGAGGAAAAAAAGCTGCCTCCAGGTGTCATACTGAAGGTGGTATAAAGGTATCCCACCTTCATCCCAGAGGTGGGATAAGAGCTTTGACATGTCACCGGTACTGTCTGGCCGCTGAGGTGCAGTACTGACGCTTATGCGCATGTTGCAGTGGTTTTTTCCCTGATGAGTTTCAGGGAGACTTTGGTTGAGAGTCTATTCATAAGCTGGAGGCTTTCACAAATGTTTCCCTCCATAATGCTAAGATCCTTGTTAGCCTACCCATACCTGATGCAGGATTTATATAAAAGCTTGGAAAACCATCATTTAATCACCAGCTAAATCCCAGGTTAGCTAAACCTTATGTGATGAGAGTAGCCATTCTGATACTCACTTTTTCATGGGTTCAAGCTCAAGATCACAAACACTTCTTTCTTAGTTATAAAGAAAATATGCCTGATACTACTGTGTACTGTCTGAAAGTGGTCTTTCTCTTTCTTCCACCTAGTATCCTCTGCTTACAAAATGGTGTCTGCGAAAACTTATCAAATCTTTCAGCTGTTGCAAACAAGTACCTTTTAAAAACAAAACAAAATGGTAGCCATCTTGTTCCAGTTCTCAGCCTGGAAGTTTTCTCCACAATTCTCTTTCTTTCATGCACTTAGCTGACAATATTTATCTCTGGAGAAATCACAAGTCTAAATTCATTGGCTTTGGCAACTTCAATACTGTCTATGGCTTAGAACTAGAAGAACATTAATAATTTTTCAGAATTCATAATGTTTCAGAATATCCGAGGATTTCACTAGAACTTTCCACTCCACACATATGCAGAGATCAGCAAAATGCAGAACAGAGTTAACACTGAGAGTCACCTGGAGCAGCAGAATTCAAAGGGAAGCAAAAATCCAAGTGATCTAACAAAGATTTGGCAGACAGCCTTTAGATATTACAATTTCCCACGTATCCACCTTTGCTGAAGATTACTCCTCTGCAAGTGGGATGGCATAAAGGAGTGCTCACACTCAGCTTCCCCAGTGTATAAGCCTCCTTCAGCAGTTTGCACACTGGACCGTGAGCTGGATTGTCCAGGTTAGGATTTTACTTGTCAGGTCTGGATGGGAGATGTTTAATTCATTAAAAATTTTTTTTTTGATATGTGGTAGTCATTACCTTTTAAGAGTTCAGATTATCTTTTTAGAAACTAATCCATATCTCACAAGAACAGAACAAACATTCAGATTTGTACCAAAGTTGTCATGAACTTTGAATCTTTTCATATTAGAAATGTATTTTAGCCCAGCATCACACAAATCCATGTTTTTTAGCATCATCAGCGCTCTGACTGAAAAAGAAGAGTGGTCCTGCCCCGGTATTATGAGATGAGTTACAAGTTTGCTCCACAGGAAGAAGGCAAACATAGATGTTCCACCACTAATTCCAAAAGATTAGATTTCATTTTGGAATTAAAAATGATCATTTACATAAGATAACAGGTTTGAAGAAAGCGATGAAACAAAAACTACCTGAGAAACCCCAAACCTCCAGTGCTAAATGTGCTCAGAGTGACAGGCTGCTATTTCCTTCTCTCTTTTCTAGTCTTGTTTGACAAATTGGACACCTACAGCCAAAGCTGCTGAGTGCCTTTTGCTTGAGCACATCTTGAAAACTGAGAGGGGTCAGGCACTCCCAGAAGAGGTCCTAAGGGAGGAAGTAAGTGAACTCAAGTACTTTCCTTTGCTTTCCTAGCACTGTATTGAAACCTGATTAAGATGGGAAAAATGTGGCAGAACCAGTCTGGCAGACTGGAACATAATGCCTCCTTAACACCTGCGCTATTCCTTATGAGTGACTAAATGCGTGGCGTTTTCTGACTGAGAAAATGGTGTATGGAATTCCAGCCAAAACTTACTATATATTATCTGTGCTCTGGAATTTCACATCAAGATGACAGCTATTTCTGGAAGTATGAAATCCATTGTTTGTAGTTTTGGTAATGAACTCTAAGAATTAGAAGAAATATCACCAGAGTGGTGTACTAGAAAACTGATGAAAACATGGAAACAGCATCTGGAGCAAAGCAGAGAAAAATGTTCTTCCTGATATCATTGTAAATGTACCTGGCAGAGTAGGTAGAAGTCCGTGTGGGATATACTGTATATTAGCAGTGAACTTTTGTACTGAAACCATGTTATTGTCAGCAGTTTTACAAGATACCAGGAGTAATTCAAAGTGGTTAGAAAGTTCCTTAACGACCGTATTGTTCACACGTTAGGTAAAATTTGTAGTCACATTGAGATAACTTGTGAAACAGTGGCATTACTTAGTGTTAAAATATGTTTTTGTCATATTATAGCCTTTTCTGATTTTAAAAAAAATCCAAGATGCTGGCTAAACTGGCTGGTTGTTTGGGAGTATTTTCAGCAGTCACAGTTGTTTTATCCTAGGCAATGCAGCTACTGCTTGTAGGCCTGTGTTATCATGATGACAAAAGTGCCATTGCTTTTCCAAGAGCTGCTTTTGCTTCTTGAGGGCTCAAAGCCAACTCTATATACTACTGTATAAGAGGAAAAGGTCTGTTTATTTGCCTGCTTATTTATCTGTTGCTCAGAAGACTTGTCTTACTTTGATTAAAAATGGATCATAAGAACAAGGCACAGTAATATGAGGGAAAACATTTCTGTTTGGATAAGAAACGGAATCACTGTAGCTTCGGAAATGCTTCAGAATGATGTAAGGTTAAAAATTCCAGCTGGGGAGTAGTGGAACTACATTGTCACAAAAATAACTAGTTGCCTGTGGAAAAGGATTGCTATTACTGATAGGAAACATATTGCGCAGAGACAATCCAAACTGTATTCCTAGGGGACAAGGAGAAGTCTGGTGAGCATCAGCAGGATCTGAAGCCCTTTGTTCACGAACGGTTGCTTCACAGAAAGAGAGAGGCAGTCTGTGCTGCGCCACCGGTGCATCCCAGGCCTTGGTTCGAGGGACCAGTCGTGACCAAACATGAACTGGAGCCATTTGTGTTGCGCTGATGTCTCTCAAGCGTATGTTAAAAGAACCTTCTTCGAGGAAGTCATCTTCTTCAGAGAAGTCAGTCTTTTTCCAGCCCATAGAAAACAACCAACAAGGTTTTCTATAACTACCAGTTGATGTTTTCTTTATTGATGCATGCAAATAGTAGAAGCTTATGATTGTTTGGATGATATAGAGAGGTTTGAAAAGATGAGAGTGGATGCATATTGTTTGGAGAACTGTAAACACAGGTAGATAAACTCTTCAGGAATGAAACCATGGCTCAGATTATCTTAGATGGGTAATGGGCATGTCAGTTATACACACACGTAGGTATGTATGTGCACATATGTGGGAATATATATATATATAAATATAAATATATATATATATTCCCACATATGTGCACATACATAAAACAAAAACATTGGAACAATGAACAAGCATGTGGACCTATTTATGTTCTCCCTTTTATTCTTTGATATGCATCATCAAATATTCATCGTGCTAATATTTAGAGTGTATGCTTTTCAGCACACTGAATCAACCCTTATGCATTCTGTGAAATATATTTATTAGGGAAAATGTAATAAATAACAAGAATATTTGCAAGTAACATTATTTTTATATAAACATTTTATTTTTCTGAGGTCTTCCAGCACCTCTCAGTGTTCAAGAAACAAGACTTATTATGATTTAGTAAGAGATTATATTCCCTCTGGATTTGGCTCTGAAACAGAACCAAAGTAAAATAGTATCTTTACAGGCCATTTCTGTGTTCTGGCAAGAGGTGGCAAACTATAAAAATGCTGATGAGTTCATGTAGGAAGTCAGTGGGTTAGATCTGTCTGTATATAACAAATAATTCTAGTTACACAGATTAGCCCTGAAAATATATTGATCACTGATGATGTTGTGAACTGCAGATGAAAAGGTAAAATAAAATGTGCTTGTATTGAATCAAAAAATATTTTAGAGTAATTTTCTCTGCAACAACAAATCTTGCTACTACAGTTTTTGTTTGGAAATGATGATACATTTGATTTGGATAAATATTTTAATAGTAATCACTCAGCTCAGAGTATGTAGAGATATTAGGCTGGAGGAAAAAGCGGTTTCAATCTCTAATTTCAAGACCACATCATTTCTCATGTTCCTTTTCTTTCCTCCCTCCATTCCCTAACCCAGCATTGACTAGGCAAAGCATTTCAAATGTGAGAAAAAAAATTATATAAGGCAAACTGTGCTCCTGTAATTCCCACTGAAACACCATTAAGTAAAGAAAAGCTGTCGGATATAAAACCTGCTGATCCTTAGGGATGACTTGGAGGACATTTTGCATTTAATAGCCTCATCCGTTGCCAGGCTATAATTCACTTACTTTTCTGTCAACATCCTCATCAATGTAAGACTATGACTTTCATGAAAATTACTGTACTATAAAACTTTCTTTACTGTGTGAACTTAATTGATTGATACATAGGAGCAGAAAGACAATAGAAGCATGATACTGTATTATTTTGCCCTCTATTCTCAATAAATATGTCTGCTAGGAAATGAAATGACAGGCAACACCTCTGCAGTGATTTTTACATCCCTGTTAAAAGATAGCAAGCCAAAGGGCAAGTGAACTTCACCAGCAGAAACCTACACTAATGTAGAAAGGCACCTGAAGTGAAATGGATTGTTTGGCCTGGGATCACTCAGGCATTCCTGACCTTGCTCTACTGAGTAGGAGTGTTCGTTCGTACACCAAGGACTGAGTTAGAGAGTAAGGCTTTGCAGGCTCTGAACATTAGGAAAGCACTTAGAGTCTAACATTTACTAGGGCACTCTGACTTTGATATGACAACCCTAATTACAGCACAGGAATAACTAGGCGTTTTTGTCTGTGTGCATTATGTTATCTGGATCACATGGTAAAGAACGAAGGAAGATGAAGACCGTTTGAGAAGAACTTTGGCCTCTTTCAGACCCTACCTCTAAGGCAACAGCAATTTGGTGATAGGAGTGAGACTGAGGCTGCGATGTGCAAGTTGTGCACGAGAAGTAGGAACTGATGCTCTGTCTTGCTCAAACAGGGAAGGCTTAATGTGCACTGATGGAGTCAGTGTGTGGACACACTGAGACCAGCTGGTTACGAGGTATTATAATTGGTTTCGGCAAAATTTGGGGAAGGACAGATGTTGTAGCTCTGGCTGTATTCCTACAACATGACTGTCATAGTGTAATTTCCTGCTGATGTGTTTCGAATCCTCAGAAGTAAAATTAAGAAACTAAGCTTTGCTTGCAGTAACCAGAACCAGGAATGCACTGGTTTTCCCTTGGGTAACTACTTCCTTGTTTTCTGCATGCAAGGGGGGAAAAAAAAGTTCCTTTCTCAAGTTAACTGAATCAGAGCACCAGCACTTTATACTAGTCAGGCTTTAAAAGGAGGCTGTTCTGTACATTCCCAGTGTGTTACAGCTCTGCTGCACTCTAATGCTTTAATTTCAAAATGACACACCCAGGACTTTTCCTCCCTTTTGTTGGGTAGCACATAGCTTTATTGTCGCATCTGACTCAAGCCCCACAAGCCATTTCCACAACACGCTGTTTCTTTAGCTATACAGCTCTATGATCACTCATTTTAGGACCTTAGACCTCTCATCTAGGTGATTCTGTTTACTTTTCTGCCTTGGATGCCCCTATTCCTCTCAAATCTGCCAAAGCCAGCTGTACTACAGCCATCTCCACATGCACAGCATCCTTTCAATTCTTAAGAGAGTTCTGTGAAGGCACCAGAAGTGCTCTGCCCTAGGTAAGCCTATCTGTGTATTCAGCTTCTTCCACGTAGATAGAAATGTGTAGCGCTGCATGTATTGAAGGACTAGGCTGATGGTAGATTTAGATTCTTCCTTTTATTGCCAGTTTTCAGCCTAGTCCTTTGCAGAACAAAGGCTGGAGATCTCAAGAGGGCAGAATGTTTGCGGGTCTTCCAGCAATCCTAGAACAAAGCTCCATTGTGAAACAAAAGTTTATACACAGACAAGAAATGAATACACACAAAAATAGAAGTCAATAGTTGAGTCAACTTTGCTAACTCTCTATAAAAATTCAGATAACTCCCAAGGAGGATGTTTCATTTTTATGATCCATCTCTATATGTCAAGATTCAAGGCTTAGTAAAACTCCAAATTGAAAGTTTGTTATATATTGACTTACAAAAATATTCTGTTATGATAAGCAGTTAGAGTTGGTGGCTTACGAATGGAAAAAGGAACTTCATTCTAAAATGAATTCTGGCATTGGTATTGTCTAGTTGTGTGAAATGTTAGCACTGGCAGGTGTTTCCAGAATCGTCAGAGAAGCAAGAGTATATCCATATAAGTATTTGCACTTAGGTTAATAGGTCAGGGGAGAAAACAATGACTTTTCTCATGCTTGAAGGACTTTTCTCTGCATTCCAACAGTATCTCAGAGGCATTGCACAGGTCTTGTCCTACTGTGTAGGTCTGCAGGATTTATAGACATTAAGGGACCTTGAATCATTTTATTTCATCTAATTAATGCCAAACAGGTTGCAATGAACAAATGTATAATTCCAAGAGAGACATCTAATTTTGATATAAAGGCATGAAACAACTACAAATTCACCATTTCCCTCAGGAGTTCCTCATAATGATTAATCATTTTTGTTGGAAAAATGTGCCAGAAATGTCTGGCATTACTTTCTGTCCATATGTTATTATTATCACTCTATTATATTAAACATCCCTTTAATACATGGTTTATTGTTGTGAAGACACTTTCAAGCAGTGATCAAGTCACCTCTCAAGTCCGTCTTTTTGGCTTGAACACATTGGACTCTCAGACTCTCACTGCAAGGCATTTTTTCCAGCCTTTAAATTGTGTATGTGGCTCTCATCTAGAGAATTCCTAGCTACCTTTTTGCTATGTAGACAATTAAACTATATACAGTCTCATAACATTAGTGTCAGTTTTGGCATAGCTAGAAATAAATTAATTTCCTTTCCCATATACCAATTATTACTTTAAACACCTTGTGACTGTTGGCTCTTTTTTCCCGCTGTGTCATATGGGGGTTCATGTGGAACTGCTTTTTATTATGAATATGATCCCAAGTCCCATATTCCTTTAAACCCTATATTCTTGGCTTATAAAGTTACAACCTTGTTTATGCTTAAAATAAGAGGTTTTATTTGTGTGAACTCATCTTACTCATCTTACTAATTTATTCAGCTCTTTCTGTAACTGTCCCTGTCCTTCCCATAGTTTTACTGATCTATTATATTCACTGTGGACAAATATTTTTAACACTTTCTCTGATTGCTAACAGACAAAGAAGTACGCTGTGATGTTTGGAATACAAGCATAAAATACTATCTTGGGGGAAAAAAATTAAAGACACAGAAAGGAGTTTCTCTACACATGGTTGCACTTTCTACATCCTGATTTGCTGTGTTCTTTTTTTTCCTACTGTATAAAGATAAACTATTCTTCTAGGATTTCTTTCACTCCTGGCATAATTTTAAATCTCTTCTTATATTCCTTGGTTCACCTAGGGATAGGAATAGATTTTTTCCTTGAGATCTTTAGCTTTGCTTATTCAGTCACAGAAAATTGATTGCTCATAAGCTATATTGATTGCATTTTTATTCCCCCTGTCCACATCTCTTTGCTAGATTAGTAAAATTCTCCTGTCTTGGAAATGTAATTATCAGAACATACCCACGTCTTTTTGTTTTTTTAACAAAGTTCTTGGAAAAAAGTCTTCATTTGTTTCCCTGCAGAATTTTTACTTTTTCCTCTCAGTCATAATTTTCATCAGCTTTAGAAAACAGAGGCAGACTATCTCTCCCTGCTGCCACAAATTAGGGCTTGCCTGTCCATTCTTAATAGGCTATACGTTTAGATGTTGTTACTACAGCAGTTCTACTGATTACACAAAAACCTTCAAGAGTATAAAGGCTAAGCAAATGCTTGGCAGCAACTAGGGTATAAATATCTGCAACAGAGAAGCATAAAAGAAAGCTCATGGTAAACTACAAAACAAACAGCTAGACCACTCTACTTGGACAGGTTTATTTTTACCTGACTAAAAACTCATTCTACTTAAACAGGAAGGCAAAACATGAGAAAACCAGTCAGAGCCTGGTAACCTACATATAGCTTAAACACTACTGAAAAATAGCCCATCTACAGAGCCAAAAGCACAACAAATTGCTCCCGTGCCCTAGCAGATCCTATCTAACACTCTAATCCTTTCCCCTCCCCTCTTTTTTTCTTTTTCTTTTGAATGTGTATCCCAGGCTATTATTTAAAAAGATTTTGAGCTTAAATATATTCAGCTGCAACCAGTTACTTCCCGGCTGGGATTCTTCTGAAGTTAAATGCTGATTTAACTCTTTGAGTGCTTACTCACAGTCTGGCAAAGAAGGGTTATTCCTCTAGGAGGCAGGCTATGTTGTTGAGAACTACTAGAAATTGCATGTATCTTCTTATAAGTGGTGTAGAAATAAAACTTCTTTCTCACCCCTCAGCTTACTAAAGTGTTTGGTGCTGGTTTTGTAGGGATGAATATAATTTCTGCAAACAGTGGATTATGGCAGGGCAAGTTTTTTTGTACCTTTGCAACAACTGCAAGCTCAGAACCCATTTTTCCTGTGAAATCATCCCTTCAGTGATGTCATGGGATAGTTGTCAGCATTGCAATCATGGAAGATGGGACAAAATTTGGACTCTTTACATGAACCTTCAGGAACGTCTAGTTGTAGAGGTAATATTTAAAGCATTTGTTGTAATGTGTTGGGTTTTTTTTTGATATATGACTGATACTTTCTTATTTTGTCCTTTTAAATTCCTTTTTCTTGCTGTCTCTTTCTCTCCAATGAAGCCAAAGGGATTTGTATTGTGGTTTTGGGTGAGACTGCCTCTTCTATATTGTGGTTTTGGGTGAGACTGTCTCTCATGCTGCATGGAATCATGTTCTCTCTTAAATAGAAGATATTCATGAAAGGAAACACCAAGAGGTTACTGAGAGGCTGCATCACAACCTCAGATGCAGCTTCCTTGGTATTTGAATTAGCACAATGGCTAAGTAAAATATGCTAAGTAACTGTGTAACTGAATGCCCTAGATTTTCCACTCAGATTAACAGCTGAGGTGTGACAAGTATACAAGCATCCCTAGAGATGATGAAGTCGGGTATCTATCAGAAGTTTCTCCTGGACTTTGCCTTCATAGAATAGCAAACATTTCATTACAACACACTTCCAAAATAATAAAAAAAAAAAGGTCTTGTGCATCTCTGTTTTACAAACTGATTCTTAACACTTGGTTGAGAAAATCAAGTACAGCAAAGGGTTCTTCATCACCCCCTGTGGGACAAACCCCTCACAGCTAACAGAAAAGACACCGAGCAGAGATGTTGATAATTAGAAGCCTGAGCAAGTACAGCAGGAGCTAATAAGCCAACGTTCTGCAGGAGGGGTCTGTTTAATATTAATAGCCTCTGTGAGTCAGCAGGCACACCGGTGGGTGACGCTGGAACAAAGTGCTTTGTGTACGCTTCTCTAGGGGAAAGCTTTTGATCGGGGACACCTGAATGGAACTCGCATTAGCAAAAGTTAAAAGAGTCTGTCGCTCAGAAGCAGCACAAAACTTTGCTATTCACACTTTCGTGCATATGCTGTTTTCTTTCCCTTTGTGGTTGTTGCATTTTTCTTCTTCTGTAGGCCTAAACCCCTTTTGATTTTTTCTATAGGACTTCTCTGCTCTGGGTTTTGTCTGGTCCCATGTTTTTATAACTTTCTTAGGCAATCCTAGTAGCACTGGTTCAAGGCTTCCAAGTAATGTAGACAATATTGAATTTTACCACCCACAAGTTCTGGACCAAACCCAGAGGAAGGAGAGCAGAAAGCAAGTGTGTGGAAAATCACAAGAAAACCCTGGGAAATCTGGTTGCTGCTGTTGCTGGACTTGGTATGGGGACAGGTCTGAGGTGAGGAGAAGGCTGAGGCCATGACCATTGCCTAGAGACACCATCCCTCAAAGGCTCTACCTATTGCTTGGGGGCAGCAGCCGGCCAGGACTTGGGCAGAAGACACCCACAAAAGGGACTAGGATTGATTTGTGTCTTCCAGCAGCCTCTTGCTCTAGAAAACTGCTGGCTCTCCCACACCTGGAGTAGATCTGAGGCCTTCTGCTCAAGTTAAATTCTACAGAAAGACTAACACAGAGTTAGTTTCATTAACAATTGCATGCAAGAACAATGTGTCGATAGGGACATTTTATTTTGCCAGTCCAAGATATCTTCCAGTTGGTTCATGCTATGATTTAGAGGCACTTAGGAACCTTACTTGGGGAAGTAATCTATTCTCTTTTACCATCTGGCCTCTTGAATTTTAATAATGGAGGAAACAGTCGTTCTTTAACATATCTGGAAACCGCCAGGATTCACCAGTCATAACAATACTTGCCTAGCCTCTGCCGTTCTGGTTCTTGACCTTGCTTCTGTGTCAGATGAGTTAGTGGCTACTTACCAACTTGAGCTCTGTAAGAAGGATTTCTTCCTTGTCTGTTGTGATTACTTTGTATTTTTCTTTATTTCTCTGTACATTTTTTTCCAACTTTTCTTGCTAAAAGCTATAATGTCTGGTTTTCATTGATTTCTATGCAAAATTCCCATCTGACTGTTAATTCAGGTAATTTGCTTTGGTGGGGGGAGAAGGTGAAAAATTGTCAGTTATTTTTTCCTGAAACCTGGTTTTCAAATTTTTCATGAGTAACAAGGAAATATCCACTTTGACAAATTTTTTTTTACATGGAAAAGACACAGTGATTCAGTTTTGTAATGCAGCTGTTTTGTTCTTACTATGAGGATAATACATTTTTACAGAGTAGATTTTGAGACAACATTTTTAGTATATATGTTTTGATTGTGTCAGATAGCTTTGACAATGGGGCTTTTATTGCATTATCTACTTTGTAGACTTATCTCTTGATATAAACTGGCTGAACCAAATAAAACCCTTATCTAACACCACTCTTGGGGTAAAGCTCTTCCGAAGCAGTTTCAGCAGATGGAGCTAGTGTGCTTCCAATCTCTGCCAGCTGTGCCTAACATGAAAAAGGTTAGCACAAAACCACATGCTACTGTGGTTAAGGAAATGTCAGGGTCGGCAGTGAAGATTTTCTTTTAGCTTAATAGAAAAGTAGCAAACATAAGTGGGAATTAACTATCCTATAGCAAGCACTGGTGGATAAGATGACTGCAAATGTGTGATTCGGATACTGGTGACAAACCATAACATGGAAGAAACTGGGAAGCGCAATAAAATATTGCAGTTATTCCCAAAGTTCTTACGATTTTCTGTTATTTTGCACTTTTACACTCACATAATAATACACTGTGCTCACAAAGCTCCATTAAATAAAAGTATTCAGAAAATATGTGGACAATTCTTTAGGTCTTATGGGACATACTAGTCGTACTTAACATCAGTAAGTGTGGATATGCCTCTGTGGAGCTGCAGCCATTAACTTCAAGTCTGAACTGACCTGAAGAATGCACTTCAAATATATTCAGTGACAAGAACCTTGTATAACCATTAACATTTACTGAGATTTTAAAGTAGGAAGATGCTAGAAGCACCCTTTCTTAGAGCAGAATAGTAAAAAGGTGCATCTCAGCTAGTAAAAAAATAAGCTTGTTGTTCTCCACTTTTTAAACTATGAATTTCCAGGTTGAAATCTGAAAGACTTCCTAGCTCCAGAGGTACCTCCAACCTCACTGACAGCCAGTGTACAGTTTGCATTGAGAAGTCACCAGCAGTTTCGTGTTCATACCAATACTTATTTTCCTTTTTTTAAGTTAATTCTGTTCCTTCATACGGTGTTCCTGTGAGAGCAGCTCTTACTGAGTGAAGATGCTGACTAAAACTATAGTTTTCCAGATGTCCAAAAGTATAGGAGAAAAGAACAGCTAATGCACAGGGCCCAAATATCTATTTTGAAGTATATAAAGCCTATAAACCATGTAGCCTATAATCCATGTACGTGCAACTTCTTCCTGTGCAGGAGGCCATGATTCACACTGATGAGTGTATACAAGAGGGACAAAGAAGGAGAATTTACCTTCTACAGCAGCAGAATTGTCCTTACAAAGGCAGTCTCTCAGGGTGCAGTTCTTCAAGCTCAATAGTTGTCATTCTATATATTAACAAATGCAAAAGGTGGGAGCTTCTCACAAAACCTCACTTTAATACAGTGCTGGAGCCTAACAGCAGATAAAAGAATAAGCTCAGAGCTGTCAGGCGATTCTTGCAGTTGTCCTACCCTGGTAGACCACCTGAGTGACTTGGGATTCAATTTGCACACCTATACGTGAAGGGAGAAAATGGGATGGGGAGATAAGAAAACAGAGAGTTCAGGAAACTTTCCTGCCTGAGTGAAACTTCAGAATTTTCTGCTCGTGTTGTTAACTTTCTAATAGCAAGAAGTGCAGGCGCTGGTGACAGTGAGCAGGTGTATTCTGTCTAATGGGAAGGAAGGATTCACCCTGTTCACACTCCCTATAAGTTTATTTTAGTACACTGAAAGGAAGAGAATTATGTGCTATTTCAGGAGTTTATGCTGTATAGGTGCTATCAAACTGTACCTTCTCTGTAGTTCTTTAGTTTTTACATTGTGATTTACTGTAGTACATTATTAGAGCAGTATGTGAAAGTTTTGAAACCATCATTGGTCATTGTTACAGTGTCATAACTTTGACAAGCAACGGATGGAAAGAAAGATTTTATTACTGTACTGTTCTCTCCTTGTTGCCCATTTAGGTCTTCAGCTCCTGTACTTTAATGACTTCATGCACAAGTGAATTCTTGAACAAAGTTTCAGTGGGTATACAGCAAGGCATTATTTTGTTATCTGCATATACAAAAATGAAAGGACAATTTTACCTTATTGTAAATTGCTTACTGCATCAACAAACTAAGCTATATTTTTGTGCACACATACATAAAATTGACATTCTTGTTTTGATTTCGTGTTGTTTTCATTTCATGATCTAATTTGAATTTAGTTGATTTTAACAAGTCTCGTGTAAGTTGCCATCTATTGTTAGTATTTCAAGACAGTCCCATAGATCCGTAAGATCTTGCCTAACTTGAAACTTTACTGAGAATTACTGCGCTCAGATACCAGTAGTGTAGTGTAAAAATGTACATAAAGGAATTCAGCATGTAGTAGAATCTGTTCTGCAGTTCCATATGGCTGATAGTAGTTACATATAGCATATGTCCATCACTATTTATTCTTAGAATGTGATTTCCTCTGTAGGAGTGAAAATTGCACAGTGCTGGTTAATTTTTCTTTGTTATGAGTGAACTGAATAACATCAATAAGTCCAGAAAAAAAACAGAGTTTTGGATTTTGCCACCAGATCTCTTATGGGGTTTTTGAATGACTACTGCTTATATCACCTGTGGTCTCAGCCTGTAAACCCGTACTTATGCTAATCTCTCATTGTAAATGTTTTGAAATCAATGGATGAAAAGTGTTGCATAAAAGTTAGGTTTAACACTGCATCACTGTCTGCAAAACCACATATCCGCAGTTTCCTTTTCTGCCGTGAGTGACTGGACTATGTGGAAAGTTGGGGCACAACAAACTACAGTGTAAATGTACAGGGCTCTGCACTGGTCCTGGGTGAGGGCATTCGCAGCACAATGAGGTATCCCCAGGCCTCCACACTGTCAGGGGAGAGTCTTCTCCACAGGGAGATTCAGAACATGTGATTTAGATGTAGGCTGTTGTGCTCTGTGCTCTGGAGAAACCTCTTTCTCCCTGCTGACTACAAGGAGAGTCTAGGGAGATCAGCTTCCACTTCAAGTGAGGTGATACCTTTCCCTCTCCCCTGCTCTGCCTCCTCCTACTGCCTGTGAGACAAACTCTTCCACATCTGGTTTGGAATTAATTGTACATGCTATAAGGGATATACTCATGAGGTCCAGACTTCCTCTAGAACCAGCAGAGAAAAGATAAGTTCATTTAGAAATTGATTCAGAGCAGGAGGCTGACATAGGCAAAGCAGAGATGCCTCTGCCTCCCTCTCTCTCCTTCCACATTAGCAGTGTAGCAGACCATCCTCCCATGCAGAAAGTTAACCTTTGTGATGAGCAGATAAGGAGGCAGCGAGGTGGAACTCATAAGCTGTAAATTCTCACCCTCCCTAATTTGCAGCGCTCACTGACTTCATGTTGCCGAGCCTAGGTGATTTATAGCTTAATAACAAAAAGCTGTCTGTATAAAAACTCCCCAAAAGTTAATCAGGGTATTGGGAGCAAAGACTCCAGATCCACTCGTAGTTGTCACTAGTACTCCAGGTTTTCCCAGTGGAATATTTAAATAAGCAAGGTTTTCCCCGTGCTAATACTTAATAGAGCTAAAAGTAATTTTGCTTCTTTACTACTGTGAAACTAGATATTGTGCATTTATCACTGATATGACTATTGCAGTGAAATATCATCATCCTGCTGATGCCACTGTTTTTAACCTGTGTGACCGATCAAAACTGCATTATGTAATAAAATAACTACCAAAGTAAAATGGGTCATAGAGCACAGTGAACGCAACATGAGATGCAGAGCTGCACAAAGACTAGTGTAGGAATTACAGACTTCAACTGCTAATAAATGCTCTCTTGTTAGGTTCTTGAAAGGAAGCAGATAGAAAAGCTGTAGAGCTATTAAAAAGAGAAGTAGAAATGCTGTCTTTCTGAACACCAGATAAGGTCTGATAGCTCCCTGCAAAGGACATCTGAATCCTGTGCTGGCAAAGAAATCTCACTCTCTTGGCAGTGTTGGTAAAGTGCTCTTGAAAGCTCTAGAGTAGTGTGGAGCAGTAGAGTAGAGTAGTTCTAAACAAAGTTTAGAACGCCATGCAATAACACTTTCCTTTGTGAATTATTCCCACTCACAGGTTCATGAACAATCACATTGATGAATGGGATCTTATATAATCCTATAAAATAACAGTAAATAGATTCATAGTAATTGGAGAAATCTTTTCAAAAGTGGTATGATAACAAGAAAGAGATTTAGCTGTTGAAACAGTTTTGCTTCTTCTGTCATAAGGAATCTACTCTTAATTATTAGAGCACTGCTCTAATAGTTGTGAATGACAAAGATTGACATAATGCGTAGGGATCCTTTTTTGTTCTGTAAATTCTAGGGTCTAACATAGTAGGATTTTGGTGTTAATTAGCTGTGTGAATATAAACTATTATTAATAATGGGACTGAGACATCAGTTTGTAGCAAGATAGATCCCCTCAACCAGGTAAAATGGTTTTATGGATTGTTTTTTTGCGCTTAGCTGAAATCTTTTGTACCCCTTTTTCCCCATTTTGGATACTTCTATTTTCTTCCCTTGCATACAGTTGCTTTTTAATCATTTACCCTTTATCTTCACTATATCTGCTGTGAAAGTTACCAGAAGATGGGAGGAGAAAATGCAGTTATGCTTTTAAACTTTTTTCTAATGTACATAACATAACAGCTACGTATAGAGCAGATGGGAAGTGTCCCAAGCAATATATTTGATCTGGATTCTTTAATCTGGATGATTATTCATTGAGTCTATGCTTTGTTTACAAACACAGAAGTTTTGCAAATGTCATACGAGTTTGAGGTTTTTTTTTTTTATGGGTTTAATTTTTAGTTGTATACTGTTTTGTCTAGAGATTTATTTGGATTAACATACATATATACTTTTTTCTTAGGTCAAGCCTTACCAAACTGCAGCTCCCGAAACATTTGTGACTGATGAAGGCTCTGTATGTGGTTCAGAAATGATTTTTTTTTCTTTTATTCACCCTTAACAGAACCAGATAATTTTTGAGGTACAGATTTGAAGATAATGCAATGTGTATGCTGTTAAATAAACCCGAGCTAGGGAAAAGGCCTAGACCACTATGATCACACACAGTTTACATGCTGCAAACCTGCCCTGTGATTTTCTTATGGCTTGTTAGCACCCTCCAGATAATGCTTGGGCATGGTTTCAGACACCATACACCAAGGACTTCCCAAAAGGCAGTATGGAGGACTTTGCTCCAGATTTTTCTCCCTCTGCTCTCTGAAGTTCCCCAGGTCTGAGTCAGGAGGCTTTGCACCCTCAAACATCCCTCACGCTGTGCTCTAGGGCTATAGCACATACATTCAATTTCATGCCATGAAAACACCACTTTAATTACAGGGTCCTGTCTAATATTCAGAAATGCAACATCTCTTTTCTGCAGCAGTTTTATAGTTTTCTTGATGTATTTTCCACCAAGAACCCAAACATAGACTATTATTAACAATGGACTTCTGATTATTTTAAACACTCTGAAAACATACACAAACTAGTAACCAAGTCTTGGGTCATACCTGGCACCCAGAGGTGACCCAGGGCCAAATGCTGTGCAGTGTGGACATAGGTGACAAGCATAGCCAAGGAAGTGCCCTGGAGCATCGCTGCCGAGCCCGAGCACTGCCTGCCCCACTGCAGTCTGCTCCAGACAGCTCCCTGGCCCTTTCCTGTTACTCTGCAGAACAACAGCATGGAGATGTGCCAAAACACTGGGAACAGCATGGACATCTGCTTTTGAGACTAGTAAGAGGTGCACCAGCAAACTCCCCTGCCTTTGCTCCCAGGATGAGCAGACCAAGCTTTCCCAGTGTGGGAGGAGGTCGACTGGGGCTGGTACTGTGGCACTGTGGATGCTAGAAATGATCACCAGTTAAGCTACACTGTAGAAGAGAAAAGAAAACAGGAATGGAGACATAGGCAGGTAGGAAGTGTAGAAAATAAAGAGCCTGTAATGTAGAAATTTAGGGCCATTCTTTCTGCCTTACATTTTGGGAAATCAGTCTTACAAAAAGGACACACTGGGTAGAAGACATCACTGATGACGTCGAAAAGCATGTTCAACAGAAAAAGAAAGTATGTTAGATTTTCCACAGTGCCAGAGCAGCGTACTAATGACAAGGATACTGTTTTCATCTGCAGAGTGACAGAAGAAGTCTCGGAGGCCCTATTGCTCTTTAGAGGCTCAAAGATGGCATTGATTAAAAAAAAAAAAAAACTATTCTGAGTGCCACACTATTGATGAAAACAATACATGAAATGCTCATTTCTCATTTGTGTCACAACAGATGGTGCCTCCTTTATGATGGGGAGAGAAAGGGGTGTTGCAGCACTTAAGAACAAAAGTGTTGTTGAGTCTGGAGATGAAGACATTGCACATTATCACTGTTTTATTCATCAGCAAACTCATTGCACACCTCCTCAAAATGAAGCATGTCATAAACATTAATGTTAAGCATGTAAACATCTCCATCTTCAGAGTCCTAGTTGTTTGCAGAAGAACATGAGGCTAAATTTAGAGATGTAAACTCACAGCCATTCATTGGTGACTAGAGGTGCTGGCCTAAAGCACTTTTCTGTTTCTTTGTTTTGTTTTGTGAGAATATCTAGATAAATTTCTGCAGAAAACGGATGAGTCTAACAATATCTATGAGGTACTGGCTGGGATCGCACGATGCTGCTTTCATAGTTGCTCTCACCAGCTTTCAGTTTCAGCTTTTTTTCATATCTTAGTGAACTGAATGAGAAGTTGTGAGGTGACAGAAAATTCACATCTGCCCTATTTGCTTGTATGAAATCTCTGGAGAGAAAACTCAAACTATTGCAGAAACATCAGAAGAATAGCAACATTGCCAGATCTCAGCAAAGGAAGAACCTAGGGGAGAGAAAACTTTTTCCTTCAGGATGTGAGAACAAACTCCTGCTTTTATACAAGCACTAAGAGATTGCAGAGCTCTTCCAGGAACAGTTCTTGGATCCACAAGCAAGCACTTGTCAGTCTTCCAGTTTCTTTTCCTTGTGATCCAAGAAGTGCTCCAGAAGATATGCAGATACAGTTTGCTGACCTGACAAAAGCTATAATACACGTTGCTCAGTACTGCTGGTACTTTAATGATTAATTGTTTGTACAAGCAGAAAAGTCACTCATAACCTCTTGTTTCATAATAGGATCTGGTATCAATTAACTGAATAATCTCTGAAATTATTAGGCTCTATTAGGCTGTTTTGTTTCAGTTCTCTTGCCAGTTACATTACTAATGCCAATATGAAATGTAGGACTTTCTGCAATGACTTCTTCCAAATCTGGAGAAGTGTCTAGAGGTGATTTTCCTCAGTTACTGCTAGTGTCCTCTCCATCTGTATGTGGAGGAAAGGCACTTGCTTGTGTCAGACCTTGAAAATAAATTTCCCTTTATTTTTCTTAGGTAATGTATTAAGGAGGAAACTTGTCTTTCTCTAACACCATTCGGTGTTGCTCTTCGTTTACATGTCTTTTCCCTCTTCTTCTGTCAATGGGGACTGACAGTTCCCTAGCTAGCTTCTTATCTGGAGTTCAAGGAGCTTTTTAGCTTTTTTGCCACAGCCGTAGTTGGCTCAGTATGGCCATATCCATCACCTTTCCACTATTACTGGCTTCAAAATTTATTTCCTTTAGCCAGCAGAGCTGTTGTGGTGGGCTCCTGTCCATGCCTTCTGCTGTTCTGTTCAGACAAACATTGCAGTCTAGGGGGTTGTATGATCTCTTCTTGCCCTTCTAAAAATGTCTTTCCCTCTTGTTGTTTCCTTTTGCTTGGAGTTAGCTAAATTATGATCTAGATGGATTTGAATTTTGCTGATGCTGTAAACTCCAAATTCCCTAATGGTGGAGTAAAGTCCATTATCTACAGCAGCAGTCTGGAATACGGCACCAGGCGACCTGAAGTGTGCAGCTCAGGGAGAGCAGGTGCTCTTGGATATCTAGGACACCTTTCTGCCAGTCATCCCAATAGCAACGTCTAGTCACAAGTGGGCTTTTTATACATATATATGTAGGGAAAAGAGTCTGTGTGTATGTAGATACACATATACAAGTATGTGTGTGTGTATGTATGTACATATACATGCATATACACACACATATAAATACATACATTTAGTTTACTCGGATATTTTACATGTTGAATCAAGAGTGGATTTCTGTCAGTTTGTTGGATAGACAGCTAGATGTTTGGGGGTTATGGGCTCAATAACCTCACCACTTATGTTTGTTCAGTAAAGGACATAACAAGTCCTGCTGGTGTCTCCATTCTGGAAAATGCTAAAAGCAGCAACAACTCCAAGTCAAATATATCTAGTAGTCCTTCATGAAAAATAAATTAAACAATGCCTCAAGTCCAAGCTGTGTTCTTAGCTCTGGCTTCAGGAAATGGATTTTACAGTAGTTTGTATCAAATATATTTATATCTGATGACTAACTAACTCTTCAGAATGTATTTCTTTAGGTATTATGACCCTAAAGGGTTGCTTTTAAACAGCGTTTATTGTCAGTTTGTTCTTTTTTTCAGAAATAGCACCTCTCCTTTCTTGTCTTGTCATCCTTAAATAATGATGGCTTTTGAAGCCTGAGTTTTTCTCAAAAGTGGGAACAGGAGGCGGATGATAGCACTTAAACTTGCAGCATGAAGTACCTGTTGTTTTGTAATGATGTGGCTGCAGGGCCCAGAGCATCTTGGGACTGAAGAGAAGCCTAATTAAAGTACACAGCAAGTTCCAGCTCACCTGCCTTAGAGTTATATAATTCTTGAAGTAAAACATTGTATGTGCTAAATACAACCTGCTAGGGCTTTACTGGGAGTCCTGACATGTTGAAGCGGAAGCTAGAGGGTAAATGGAATGAATTAGCACCTTAGGTTATGTACTTTGGGAGAATAACAGGGAAAAGCGTCCCTGCAGGATTACAGCTGAGTACCTGTTGTGCTGGCAACATAAAGCAGCTCGTGAACTGAGCTCGAGGATTCTTAGGGCTGTAGCTATTTGTGCTTCATGCAGTCCTTGTCTGGACTTATTCCTGGTTTGGTCCAAACCTTGGGTGACAAGGGAATAAAGTCAGTAGTCAACTTGAGCAAAGGGATCATTCATGATCTGGTGTCAAATACTCACATCTGTCACCAAATCAAGTGTCTCATAAGGAGGTGAACTATCTCACTTGAACATTTACTCTTTCTGAAGTAAATGCAAAAATCAAGTAATTCCAGTGATGGACCAAGAAAAAAAAGTGGGGGAAAACAAACATCCAGAAAAATCACCTTTAAATATAATGGACAGGTACAATGCTTTTTAATGTTTCTGTAAAAAATGGGACATGGTCTCTGGTGGGACCAGATTAATGCTGTTATGCGGAGCCAAGGAGAGAGGACAGACTGGTTCTAGTTCGCCTCAGCCGGTGTGTGAGTCTTCGCTCTCAGGGTCTGTTAAGAGTATCCCTCTCCAAGGCTAGGCGTGTTATATCTCAACATTAAGGAGTAAAACCTTCACAGTCAATGAAAAAATGTCATGTTATCTGACATGTGTCATGTTTCTCACGGAACATCCCAGATCCAAAAGATTTAAGTAGACATTTTCTCATAAATATATTCACAAGAAAGAAATACTGTGAGAAACTGATGACATTCTGTATTTCCATTTTTTCCAGACCTTTAATCTACATTTTAAGTCACTTTGACTCTACTACAGGACATATAGTTATGTCCTGTAAACAAAGTAGCATACAGCTTTAAAATAAAAGCCCTAACAAAGTTTAAAACTAATCTTTTTTTTCTTGTTCAGTCAAGTTTTATAACTGCTACATTCTAGCTCTTGGATTTTTCCTTTAAACCTTATGAAGCATTATCAGATCCTTGGAAGATTCACTTCTCACACTTTTCAGTGATTAAGGGAGATTACCAGCTCATTCACAATTCAGAAACAAGCCCTTCTCTGTCACATTAATTAATACCTGACTGAATTATTTTTCTCTCATGCCTGCAATTTATTTTCTTTGTTAACCTTAAGATAGGTATTTTGGCATCTCTGTGATCTCTAGTGTACAGCTCCACTTGTAACAAAGCCTAATTTGAATCTCAAAACTCCAAGTGTTTTGTATATATTTTAGTATACATACTTTTATATAGAGACTTTCAAATGCTTTGAAAATTAAGGTGAGAGATACAAATCTGAAGAATGTTAATTGCACTTGAATACTGGGTCTTGAAAGTCTTAGGAGTGGATGTAAATAGATGCTTTCCCTCTGGCTGAAATCTAGTAGCAGTTCAGTAGTAGTTGTAGTGTGGTGATGAAGTGGTTGCACAGGCTTTCTCTTGTTATGTAGCATGGTCTGAGAGGCACGGAATTCACGGGCTCCTTAAACATTACCATTTTTCTAAGGAAAATCCAGACCTTCATTGTCTGTCAGTTCAGATCTCAATAATAGCATCAGTAAAGTGTGTATAATAATTGGTGTCATCTACTAGCTCCTACTCCATTCTCTTCCAGGATTTCAAATCTCAAGCATTCAGAAATCGTAAACCAAGCTACTAATATATCAGAGTAATTAAAAATAAGGTTGGGGGGAGAGGTTTAAAATGCTATGTTTTGGGGCTCTCCTTATTTCTTTCTAGGGTCGATATATTTAGAATTCAGGTTTTCTCCCCAGAATGAAGAGGCTTTTTTTTCTTTAACGTAAGCTGAGATTATCAAGTGATAACATGATATCTGGGAGGAAGTAACTATGGTGAGACTTGCTGAAGAGAAATTACTTGGGAGATTTCTGCAACAGGGGTATGGGATAGTGAGAAATGAATGTGATGAGAGCAAAGGAGAAGAAAAGGTTATTTTTCTTACTATTTTTGTTGAAAGGGGCTGTTGTTATTCTGGTGCTTGCCCTAAACGTGCTAGAAAAGTTGGAATAAAGTAGCAGGGTAAAAGCAGATATTAGAAATAAATTAAATTATTTAATGTTTTATACATCTGCATTAGAGTTTCCTGTAGTGCTTATTACTGTAATGCCTAAGTGCTCCCTGAGTAATTTAGATCTGCACTGTGGAGGTGTTAATGCACTTCAGTTGAATCATCTGCTCTTTTTCTTTTCCCAGTAGAGAGCCAATGCTCAGGATATCCCCCACTCTTCATTTTTCTTCCTCGCTAGCTCTTTCTTAAGCTGTTTATAGTGGGAAAGCTTTCTTGAAGAATATAATTTTGCAAGTGTTCTGATGGCGGTCAGATACCTCTGAAAGCTGATTGCGTTACTAACCCCTTCTACCTCTGAATGCTTCTCTCTCTGGCCTTCATGTGCATCATCCTTTGTGAGCTGCCAGGCTCCAGAATAGTCCAGCTATCTCCCCAGGCATGGCTGGAGATGCTTTCACTAGCAAAGAAGCTGCTTGGGGTCCCTGGTGACCGCTAAGAGTAGAAATTGTGTTCTTGAAATGATAACAGAAAAAGCCCGGAACTGAGAGAAATGAAGCACAGGCTTAATGTGTTTTCAGTGACAATATTACTAAGGAGGCAGAACTCAGCAGTCAGAAGAAGCTTCTCTCTTAAGTCTGAAAGTCACTGAAACAGTGGATTTCTGTAAAACTGGAAATAATGCAAGAAAAGGTTAATGTTGCCAGACCTACCTCAGTGAGTTATTTCATTTGCGCTAATACAAACTGAGCATTGAATATACTCCAAACGTGGAGTCCAGGAACTTTGCACCAGAATTGTGAAAGCTATTTTGGTATCTAGTAAGACTCTAAAAGAAGGTTCAGTGCCTAACCGCCACTGAAGTGCAGTGCTTTTGAAAAACTCATGAGGCATCCACCACCCCCCACCAATCGCTGATTATTTCTATGTGTTCCCCTATTAAAAAGGTGCACTTTCTCCATAGTGCATTTTTCTGCTCACTCCAGTGACTTTCCTTGACTAGACTTGAGGTGGTTCAGGACCACCTCAGAAGAAAGATAAAAGTAATTTCTACACTTGACAGCCATCATCAGCTTCCTCTCTAGGTTTTGCTTTAAGGAGCCTGATTATTGCCAAATCTACAAGAAGGACGTGCCTGCAACACCCTGAAAGTGTTCTGTTGATGATCTGGGATAAAACACCTGAAAATTCAGGGTGACATTCAGTGCTCTGAATGACCATAGGGCTTTTGATGATGTGGGTTGCAGTCTAATCTGGTCACCAGACCTGAAATCTGGGATCTCCAGCTCAATCCAGAGTTCTGAGAAGTTTAGTGGTTTTTAACACAGGAGTTGGTAGCTGGAAGGTGAGATAGTGGAAAACAGTCTTGTCCGAACAGAATTCATGCAACTCTAGCAGTTACCTCATGAGCTCTTCTGAAAACTGATGAGAGATCTCTAAACTAAAACTGATTCTGATCCTTAAACAGTAAATAAAAAATACTAGATATCTATCAAAAGCAGCTTTATAGTATGACTCTGTTTCTGGGACATGTTCTGACTGTTATTTGAACCATAAATCTTTGGATCTGGAAAGCAGAAAACAGCACTGGTGTTGCTGGAGAATAAAACATGTCAGCAGTATTTAGCTCTTTTTACAGATACTACAGATAAGCTATGGGAAATTGTTGCTGTGCTAAGCAACACATTAAGTCTGAGAGGCTCAATTTCGGTCCACTAGAGGTCTGTGAAATCATTTCCCAGGAATGCTTTTAATCTTTCTGCAGTAACCTTACTGTGTTTGAGAGAATTAAAATAAAAGAAACTTTTGATCCAGTTCATATTGTTCTCATTCAAACAAAAGACTACAAACATATAGAGATTTATTTAATAGACATAGCATCTGGCTTGTTAGAAAACCATCCTAGATGATTCTTTTATTCTTGGATCTGCACAGGGAATTGCTCTAAATACTGCTAGACTAATATTTTAGATAAAAAAAATAGCTTTCCTTAACAAAGGGTCATTTTTTTAATAGGAAGAGAGCACCATGTGGAGTGGAGAGTTCATTAACATGAAATGCCCAGCCTGTTGTAGTTCTTCATAGTGCTAAATTTACTAAAGTGGAAAAGGAGCCAAGATCCATGGCCTCACATGGCTAATGAGGCCTTGCAGAGTACTGGAAGGACACAGGTGGTTATCTGTTAGCATCTAGCTGAGACTGTTTGACTTGCTTTCAAAGTGCTTATTAAGCTTCAAGGCTTAAGGTTCCAAATACATTTGGGGTAATAGTTTTATTATTATTATTTTTTGCTATACTAACCCATTTCCTTTAATTTCCATCCTAATTACAGTTAGATTAGAGCATATTTTATCCTTAATTTTATGCTGTGTGCGTAGTCAGTACAACTCAGCACATAAAAAACAGCTGAAATAATAATGTTCTAAAAGGCATTAGTAAATTTGTGATTTTCATAATAAAACCACGGTGGTGTTAGCATTCAAGAGCAGGAGCACTGCATTACAAATCATAAGATAATTGTGACTATTCAGAAAGATTCAGGTAGGCTCCATACGTCCTAATCTTTATAATCCCAGTTGCTGCAGTTCAAAGACAGTAATTGTTGAGAGCATAAGCTGTAGTAAAAATGATGGTATTCAAAAATGCCTGAATTAATTTGAATGTATTATTTTCCTCTCTGCTCAGGATTCAATATTTCAGTCAGTTTCAGTTAAATTCTTTATATTTGATTCGTATTCAGTATGTGGTTCATTTGTGCATCACTAAAGAGGGCTACTGCACAATGATTTCTATATGCCTTGAAATATAATTAATGTAAAGCTGAATATCATTGATAAGTGGAGGCTACTTATCAGTATTTAGCATATAGGGAAATATGAAAGGGAATAATGTAATTTGTCTGAAGCAATTAGTTGTCTAAATTAGAGATAAAGGATTAAGGATGAGATATTTAAAGAACCAAACAGAGAATAAACATATTACATGTTCAAAAGTACAAGCATGACACTTTCAAGCTGGCAGTGCCTTGTAAAATGATGGATGTCTTTGTAGTTTCTGTGGACAAACACAGAGTGCACAGTATTAAATGATGCCTAGGTGTGATATGCATAATCATCTTGGAAAGTAGTAGACAGGAAAGGCTGTAAAGCATTAGGGTCTTGAGATATGCCTATTCCAGTGTGTTTCCACTAAAATGAAGGGGGGCCATTGGCATGATAAAATGATAGAGAACTAAATCCTTCACTTTAAGAGAAAGAAAATAGTTGGTACATTATACAACTTGCAACAATGTTGCATCTGGTGTCTGAAATACATTGTACGTCCTGTTAGACTGAAATGCACTTCAGCTGCCAGGAGTCTGAATCACTGGGCTTTCTAGAGGACATGGGAATGGGTATTTTAAAATCTATCATATAAACCATTGTATAATTTGAAGCGAGGACCATAGGATAAAGCCTGACAACTGACTAATGCTGGACTGTGTCCTCTTGCCTGGATGTGAGTAACAGCAAATGTCAAACAGAGCAGCAAACTGTGCCAAGTATCTTTGGGCTTTTGTGCCATTTAAACTATGCATGTGTGTGTGTGTGTAAAATATATATATTATACATATATAAATGCAAATACCCAGTCTCTTCTCTCCTGTTTTTCCAAAAGTGATCCAACACAGACTAACGTTGTCTGCATATTGATCCATCCATCCCCTGGAAGCCTACTTTATAATCAGTTGTGCCATAAAATGGAAAGATAACTTCTTTGTGGCTGTTTTGCCTCAAGGAGCAGAAGAGGAGGAACTCATGAGAGCGACTGAGATGTTTAGAAGTTTATATGAAAACTTGCATCCTGTTTACTGGGTTTTCCACAAGAGATGGAGAAGGCAACAGGTGAGTGTTCAAATACCTAGGGTCTATCTTCCTGAAAGAAGCTCCAAGCTCACCAATAAAGAATTCCTACAAGCAAGAAATCTCTTCCTGGGCTTTTTAGATATATCAGGCATTTGAAAAATTCACTGTTTGACTAACAGAGTGGACACAGCTTTTATTTGAATAAAAGATACTGTTGCGGAGCTTGAGAGGCAAGTACCAGAGTACTTTCTGTTCCAAAGAACAGGATCAATTATAGAACAAGAACTTTCATTAAAACAAGAATATAACCCATTTTCCTCATTTCCATGAAACATGGGAAGGCATCACCACTAATTTCGTGATTAGGTGATGTTATGGTAATGAAGGTGAAAGTACCTTTGAAATAATTATTTATGCATAATTTTTAGAACAGAAGAGAAAATAGAAAGCATTGGGATGACTTTGTAAATTTGTTCTATGGGCAATTTCACAGCCTTTCTCTCCTGTTGAGAATTTGATAATTGATATTGATTGTCTCTAAAGTGAGTGCAGGAATGTGTGTAATGGTATTGCTATGGTCTATTTGCTTTACATGCATTGTAGCTGAGAAAATAAATAAGAGCCCCCATGTTAACAATTATGCTACAGAAAAGATCACTTTTGCATATCTGGATCATGGGAATATATCATTCAGCAGAGATGGATCCTCAGCAAAACATACAAAGTGTTCACTCCCACTTGAGTGTCTGCTTTTGGACTGAGGATGCTAGGCCTCCGAGTGAGCTATTATAATCTGTGATTCTGAAAGGTGAAGAACAAAACTGTAATGCTGTCTTCAGAGAAGGTCTTGACTCCCCACTGTGCCAGGAAACAAACACACTGTACTTAATGTAGACCTGTTGTACTGCATGTCATCCAGCGAAGGGTACGGTGACTCTTTTGGCTGGATGCTATGGCTCAACCCATTGAAATGGAAGAGAAGCTGAGCAAAGAGCTATTTTCTTCTTCTGTTTGCAGAGTACAAGATATGGAGATCTGCAAAATATGGGGGATGACTTCATGCCACTCTATTAATTTGTGCAATGCAAAGTTAATGATAGTGGGTAGAAAGAAGGAATAGATACACCTGCATCCAGCAGTACACCATGGCTTGTATCTGGAAGCTATGACATTGTCTACCTGAGTGCTGGTTTTCTGGGAACGGTGGGCCAGTGCTCAAGACCAGAATCCTGGATTTCGACATCACACTGTGTAGCTGTAAAAAGCAGATGGGACTTGTAACCAGACCAGGAGCTTGTTCTGATTGTATTGCACATTAGCTGCAGCTATTTTGTTTCATGTAAGTTACTCTGCTTGCTCCTGATTTTATTAGAAAGTGGAAAACTGAGAAGAAAAGACTTTGAAGAAAATTTTTTCAATGTTTTTCTTAAATGGTATTATTAGCATCTGCATCTCTGATCAGTTTGACTATTTTTGTTTGCAGTTCTAGACACTGAAAGCATTTCCACGAGGAAGTATGTATTATGTGAAGCAATACATTTTGTGATTTCTTCAAAATATTAAAATTACAAGGTGCATTTTAAAAAGTGTTCCAGTTGCAGACTGTACCAAATATAGTACTTCTATTCTCTAGGTTCTTGAAAGTACCCTTGGCTTTTCTATACATGCCTCTTTCTAGAGGATGAACATGTGCAATGTTCTAATTGAATGTCTGAACACATTTCTGTTTATATTGATACAGGGTTCCCAATAGTCTACTGCTTGTTGTGTCCTCGAAGAAACACCTATTTAACAAAGGCACGTACTAGCTTGCTACTGTAATGATTCCTCAAGAGGAATTTAATTTTTAGTTAAGTGAAGCAATGTGTTTACTCTTGCTATATAGCTGATTAATCAGGCCTTTGTTAGTTGTGTAGAGGAAAGAGGCTAAACTAAATATACCTTTAATGAGATGACAGGGAATTGACTTTTGCTGTCATCTAGAGGGCAGTATATAAACACAGCCATTAGGGGGATTGTTCCAGAAGGGTTAAATAATATAGTTTAAAAGACATCTTAAGTAGTGGCGGACGTGTATTAAGAAACCAAACCCACGTGACTGAAAGAGGTTCTTGGAACATGTTGAAGCTACCTCTAGATTATTAATGGTCAGGTCTGATAAAGAATCTAGTGTAGTACAGTTTACTGCTGTGGAAATAATAAATGATCTTCAGGTCCCTTGAATGTCTTTAATGAAATATATGAATTTATCTAAAAATTACTGCTTTTTCCCTGAATATCTTAGCCAGGAATCTGGCAACTGAAGGATGATGACAGTAGAAATGGCAATAAGAGATTTCTAGTAAAACTTCACTGCAGTGAAGTCAGTGACAGAACTACCAATGATTTCTGTAGTAAAGAAATTTCATACAAGATCTTCCTACTCCATCCCTACTGCAGTATAATATGTCTGTGTTTCATTCAGACAGGAAGCAAGCATTATTTTGTCAGATACCTTACATCACTATGTTGATGTTATCTGTATGAGAGGTATATTGAAGAAGCAGCTCCTTTCTGTACCACCTGTAGTGATACATTTTAATCTGTTTGGAGGCCCTCAATAACTTATTTCTTATGAAATCACTAAAGATTTACATTCCAACCTAACTTGGTCTGTGTAGTAAATTACTAATGCCCAACCTTGCCATTTTGACAAGCCACACACTTTGTTCCAGTGGCAAGAAAGGGATGCACGCCAGGGCCCGCACACATGAACAGTATGGTGTCTTGCGCACATGCACAAGCTTACTCTGTCAGGGAAGAACGTGCTCCCTGTACATGCACCAAGTAACTGTGCTGCGGGTGGGGCAGGCTCACGTTCACTGCCGAAAGAGAACATGCCAGACTCAGGAAAAGAAGTCCTTTACTAGGATAAACTGATCTGAGCATACATGTCTTAGCAAGCAAGAAGCTAGGGAACAAACTATTCTACTCTATCACAGTGCTGATGACTCAAAGCCAGGAAGTATCCTGTCACATCATTCCTGTAGCGGTAACAAAATTATAACCTCCCGTGAGCTTCTGACCTCCTTCATCTCTGAAGAAAGTACTTTGGAGGATGGCTGTTACATATTATATTTTTACAAGATGTCATATTTTATCATATGAACATATATTGCAAAAAAGCAAAGTGTTCAGCTCCTCAGAAATAGAACAAATATACAATATGAAGTTTACTCATTGAGAGAAAATAGTTCCTGTGTTTTTCTTGAATAAGAGAAATACTGTATGAAAGCAATATTAATAAATTCTTCCCCTCCCATCCAATCAGTAGAAAGAATATCACTTGAACCTTTATTTATATTGTTTTTTCTTTCCTTCAGTCATTTTTATTAGATGGTTATGTGATCCCTGTTCTCAGGACTCCAGAGGGGAATTAACCTCAGTGATTTTTTCAGGTGACTCTGCCCTCATTTTTGCCTTAGGCAGTACTCTAGGGATACAGCTAGAAGTTAATTGTTTGGACGCTGGGGAAGGGAAGTTAATGAATTGGAAAGTGGTGTTGAAATGTAGCCTTCAGTAACTAACATACACATTTCCCAGCTCTGTCAAATAATGTCCTTGGAAAGCCCGCTGAATGGCAGAGTTTCAATGGAGAGCCCTTTAGATATTTCCTTAGGTCTTTTATATATGCAATCATATATTGACCTACAGATGTGGACTCATGAAATCATACAAAGTGACATTCCAGAACAGCCTTCCAATATTCCTTGTAGGGCAGAAAGTCAAATTGGCTTTAAGGTGGATCTTATTTAGTTTATGAAAGAGACTATGAAGTAAGACTGTGTTTGATAGCTAGCAACTGGGCTGGACTGGATCAGTCTTGTGTTGCTTTGACTCTTCCTGTTACCCCAGGGTGATCACCGAGACTTTTAGGATTCCATGTCTGTTGAGCAAATTGCTCATCTCTTTTTCACATTCATCTGTTTTCTTCATGAAGAAAGAGCACCAAGAGCCTTTCAAAATTGCAGCTGACATTTAGAAGGACAATAGGAGAATGCAGGCAGGATGGCTTTTGGTTTGGTGCCTATAGCTAAAAGTGGAAGCAGACTCAATCCCCTCTGTTTTGTGTTAAGAAATGTATCTAGCTTGTAGGTCTGGTGAAAATGAGTAACTCGCATTTTGCACACATGGCAGGTAGAAGTCATAATTCCACTTGGGAATACCAAAAGATGCTCTGGGTTCAAAGCTGCCTGTCTGTTCTATACCTACTTATTAATTTAAAGGTGTTAATATACTTGCAGTCTCCATGTTTAACCATACAGAGGTGCAGGTATCTTTTTGTGTCCATGACCACATCAGAGCACAAGTTTTATTCCAGTGCTTCTGACTTGTTTTTTCTTGGTCTGGGATCATAAAGACTATCTTCTACGTGGAAGGATACACAATCTTATTTTCCATTCTGTAAAAGAAGATAGCTGTATTGTTGATTTGTTTTATGTAGTAACTCTGGGAACTTAAAATAAGAGGTGAAGAGAGGCTCTTTTGTACTTTATTTCTTCCTCTTTCATCCTCAACAAGCACAGGAATGATTTTATCGAAAAAAACCCAAACCACACTGTGAGCAATTACATATTTTGATTTATTACTGTATTATAATGGATACACCTCATGGACAAGCAGAATTTCTGAGTTTATTTTGGTGACTGCATCCTGCCAACAGATTGGTTCATATTTTGGGAACTGTTTTCGCGCTTCAGTTCCTTCTGTTCACAGATTTTCATAAATAACAACTTAGAATGTGATTTATTGCTCCTAAGTATGGTCTTTACCATATAAATTAAATAAATATACATTAAGCATAATGATAATTGGCTGATGTTCCTCTGGGTTCACTCACTGGCATTCTGTTCTGTGTAGTTCACACAGTCCATATCTGTAGATGATGATGATGAACAATCATGATTATAGAAGAAATATACGCTTACCATCAACATTTTTCAGCCTCTATTAGCGACAGCATTTTGCTCAACTAAAGAACTGAGTATCCATAAACCACCTGTGCTTTAAAGAAGTTCAGATTTAGCATTTGAAAAGGCTAGCTGAGTAGCTACTTTTAAGAACTTAAATTACTCTGCCTTTGACAGACACATTTTATAGTAAAGACACTATTTGTCATTCCCATAACAGAAGGTAGCTGCTCTTATTTAATTCTCTTTGTTTTTAAGACAAAAGATAGAAAAAATGGAATGAGACACTTTTTATGCTTTTCCATCCTTCTATGTTAATGTTAAAATACTTTTTTTTCACATATTTTTTATAATCAGGAACCAATAATAGAAATTCTAATTCATGTCATGGATTGTTTATATATTCCTCTCTTTTAAATTAATCTGTATTTTCTACATTTATAATTAAAATGCATTAATACTTTGAGAAGTTACTCCTCAAAGTGGCTGGGAGGGGACAATCATCATTATTGTTTTTATTTTATTTCTTAGTCTCTTAATGAATTCTGTATAAGGAAAATGACTTTAAGACTCCAACTATGCAAATTTAATTAGACTGGGAATCATTGGGGGAAAATTTTCCACTTTTCAATATATTATCTGTAATAAATTTTTTTTGATATGGTTTTCATGAACAAATCCATTCATGGTGCATAAGTCAGGAAATAATCCACATCTCTTTTTCATTGGTGCATTATTTTTATTTTACCTATTGTGATTATAAGGGAGTAAAATCTTATTTTTCACACTGATCCATAGAGGTTATAACTACAGTTCAATAACACACAAAGATGTGCTTTACATCAAATAAATTCGTGGATTTGGCTGGCTGTGCCTGTGTTTGTTTACCAGTATAGATGTTTGCCTTTCTTGCAGGAGTGACACTGTTGGCTCATGTTCCTCTTGTAATCTGTTATAAACTGCAGATCTTTCCTGCAGAACTGCTGTCTAGGCAATCACTCCTGATTCTGTGTCATGCAGTTGATGATTCTTGGCTACTGTGTGCACTCTTCCCTGCTGAATCATATTTTTTTCTCAGTCTGTTTCCTCTATTTGTCAAGGTGGTGTTGAATTCTAATGCTGTTCTCTAACACAGTAGCAGTATAATCCAGGGTGATATCATCTGCTGTTTTGGTGAGAATAATCTTTCTTCCATCATTCTGCTCTTTAATATGTATATTAATACCAGACTTACTAGACAACCCTGCAAAACCACACTTAATATTTCCTTTCATTTTAACAATGAACCAGTGATATTTATTCTCTGCTAACAGTTTTCCAACCAGTTTTGCAATATATCACAGTTTTTCTACAATGACCATGCTTCCCTAGGCTGCTTATAAGAATATCATGTGAGATACTGTTAAAATCTTACTAGATTTTGGGAAGAAAGGAGATTGATTACTGGCAAAAAGGTTCCTGGGAAACTTTACTGGGTTATTGGAAAAGAAGGAAAATTGATCTGACATGATTTATCTTTGGCAAATCCATGTGTGTTCTTTCTCATCCCTTTATCTTTTTCAAGGCTCTTTCAGATAGTTTGATTGTCCATACCAGAACTGAGGTTACATCGACACTGACTGGTCGATGGTTCCTCAGCTCCTAGCCCCACTCCTCTATTTAGAGAAAAAACTATGTCATCTGATACCTCTCATCCTCTTTAAGCTCTGAAAAATAACTGCTAATGGATCTAAAATTGCCTCGGATTGACACAAGTCTTTATGAGGAGCTAGTTCTTTACGTTTCATAGTATGAAATTCATTAGGTCTAGCCAAAAACATCTAAGTTATATATATATTCTTCAGCCTGTTTCTTCCCTATTCCAGGTTGAAATCTTATCTCTTTGGGTCTATTAGCAATTGTATTAGCCATCTGATGGCAGCTGATTTCTACTGAGATGATAGACTTTCTCCCTCATCTCATTGCCCCATGCCAAGCCAGCTCACACATCAAAAAATAAGATACTTGAACAACAGATAACCTCCTTATCATCATGTCCTGTGGTATTATTGTTTTGTTGTTTTGGACCTTTCTGTAAGCATATAAATTTCCATCACCACTTCAACCTACCAGATTTTTGGAGACCTGACACACTAAAGTCATCATTCCACTTTTAATTTTTATCCATTTTTAACACCCACTGCATTAAATTAGGAATAGTAAGTGTTTTAGAGCATACTTGTTCCAAAATACGTCATTTAGCCGACATAAAACTGTGCATTTTTCCCGCTATGTTGACTAGTCCTTAAACTTAATGTGTTTAGCCTGTAGTTGTAAAAGTAGGCTTTGGTGATTAAATGTGGCTTTTGAGTATAGTAAATCTTGTGACTTCTCTGAATAAAACATCCAGTTTAGCCTGCTGAGTGCAGAGTTGGTTTGGAGGACTTGATTTTGTCTTGAAGTTTTCTTTGGAAGGTGTAGAAGTAAAGACATAAAGTTTGGAGCCTGGGAACATAGAAAGTCTTTCAGAAATCAATGATGCCTGTATAGTATAATGTCCCACAGGCAGACTAGTTCACAGGGTAAGTAGTTTATTTACAAAATTAAAACTCCTCACAAAAGTGTGTGTCACCCCACACTAAACCAGAATTAAAGCTTAAGAAAGTGTTAACGTTTCAATTGTAAATTATGTACCCAACATTATTAACTGAAAATTGCGCAAGTTCCTGGATTCTTGTTGCTAAACATTCATTGTATTTATTTATGGTCATTATCAGTCACTTTATTGCCTCTACTTGTCTCTCTGTAATTATGGTCAGAGTGATGTTAGAGGCAGTCTGTACTAATCATAGGAAAATAGGCAAGTACAATGATAAAACCAGTTGGTAAATTCAAAAGGACACATTAGTGTGCCTAATAAGTTTAACAGAAAGTACTGCTGATTTCAGGAGTGCAAAATTGCTCACTGTTGCTGAAAAGAAAACCAAAAAGTCAGTGAGATAGATGAGGAGAAATGGGGTAACTTTACAATGAAGAGTGCAAGGTAGATCTGCCTTGGGAAACAGAACAACCTTTTTCCTTCTTTTGGTCCCAGCTGTTTATTAATCTAAAGGAATGTAGAGATTATCTTCTCCATATTACTGACGTATGATTCTGGTGTGTCTAGAGGCAATGTTTGAGTGACATAATTGAACTGTGGTGCTGAAACTGTTTTAATTACATTAATTTTAATTATATACAGTACATTTTAATTACAGAGACTGAGACAGAGTGGCTGCCATCTATTAGGATCCTCTGAGATGCATTTGCATAATGGGACCCTATTTGTGTGTGCTGTGTTACACTTCTTAATGGCTTCATTATTGGTGGAAGGTAGATTTTTTAATTTCATTTTCATTTGTGTTTTTAGCAAGCACATTTGAAAGCCACCTGAAATTCTTCCTTCCCCTGTACCGAAAATCTGTGCTTTAAACCAGATATTAAAACTAGAAGAAAAATACAAAAAGCCTCTGTGTGTGTTTTCTGCTGCCAGGCAGAGCTTCCAGAGACTGAATAGAGAAACCATTTGATGAGTTTTGGAAACACTGGAAGAGCACTCGTGTAATACATGAATAATGTCCTACCCCTCTGTTCACCACAAAACCTGCACAGCTATGGTCAAATGCATTTTGGCAAGAAATATATATTTACTGGTAAATATAGATTTCCCAAAGGGCACTTTCATCTCTTCTACCACTCTTAGACCCCATTTTTATGCCCCTGCTGCGGCCCGGGCAACACATACCTTCTAGTATGCAAGGTGGCAGCTTCCCTTGAATTCCTGCAAAGGCCTCAGCCTGCGATATGCTGCACTGCTCATGGATATGTGCATGCCAGGTCCTGCCCCATCCTCTTCCTTTGCACCTATTGCACCTATACAGAGCAGGGTAATTTTCCTTCAAATGAGCAATGTGACCAGCCCCAGGCACAGGACTGACTCAGTACTCCCATTAATCCCGAGACTAGTGGGGACCCTAGATACCAAGCCCCAAATCATAGGTCTTAACCACAGGAAAGGCTCTCTTTCCACTTAGCCGTATGGTGACAGTGATCCTGTCGCTCTGAATTTTTCAGTGTGCTTTGGATCTAGACAGTGTCTTTAATTTCTGAAAAATGCTAACAGTATCAGAGTCTGCAATCTGATACATTCACAGCTGTCATTTACTTTTGCCCTTTAAGTGTTTCCTAAACACCAGTCAGTCTCATACCATCTCAATTCACTGAGCCTAGCCTCAACATCTTTTCTGTCACAAGGCAACATTTCTTTCCTTGAACTAACTTTCCTGTGGGGTTTTGGATTTCTTTGGTTGTGTTTTTTTTTTTTCTCCTTTCTACTAAAAGACTTTTTTCTCAAGTGAGACATAATAATAAATAAAGCAAGCAACAAGTTATAATTTGTTCGGGAACAGCAATCTCTAAATTAAAAGAATATCTAATTTGGGGGGGTTATTTTTGGATGCTTTTAATTAGCAGTCTAGATTTTGGACCATAAGTCCACACTCAAATATACCTGAGTGATTCAGAAATTTATGTTTGGTCTTCAAGAGGAAATACAGCACTTAATCAGATTAAATTAGATCATTCTCTCTTCTATTACAGCTTCCAGATGGACAACATTTCCCCCTCCCGTTCCAGGTGACTGTTTCTTCAGTTTATCTTATCCTAAATCATTTCACAGAACTGGATAAGGCAGGAGTCACATAGGTAAACTGGCATGCCTAGAGGGAACAGGGACATAATTTTCAGTGCAGGGGTACTGATATGCAGCTGGAGATAGTAGTCATTAACTTCAAATCAGAAGTACATAGGGTAATCTAGCCTTTAAATTCTCAGGATTCTAATCTGTTTTCACTAGTACATAAAATTATGAGGGTTGGTCAGATGTTTCCTGCTGAAATTTTATTGACAGGAAATGATTAAGGAAAAAATCAATTCTTATCTTGCTGAAAAATCTTGATTTTTGTGTTTCCTAGTATTTAATTTAAATAGTTTAATTAATTTAATATTTGATAAGAAAACATATGTTGGATTTGGTCCAGGCCGAACCAAAGCAAAGCTTTTCATTTAAATGATCTAAAATATTTAAATTCAAATCAGTTTCAGAAAATATTCATAGGCAATTTCCTTCAGTGCATTGCCAACTTACTTGCAGCTTGAGTCCCTTTCTACCTTATCAGCTGCACTCCCTGAAGCACTGTACTCTGCATTGTGTAGGGTGTTTTGCTCTGACCTAACTCTGCTCTGTGAATAGTAAGAATTACATTACTATGGATACATTTCAGGAGAGAGAACTTCACCATTAAGCCCAGCCCAAACAGAAAACTGAGGCTTCATTGGACACCCATATGACAATATATGATAAGAGGAGAACACAAGTAATGCTGTCCTTTTTCCAATTTAGAGAACTTGTTTTTAGGATTGCTGAATTGAAGTGAATTTTGGAATTTCCACTCTGTAAAATGTATTAATACTTCAAAATTTTGTTTTAATTTGAGAGAATCAAGCTGGTACTGTGACAGAACTCTTTGCAATAGAGTCAATCATAAATTATCAGAATACACTGTAAGCACTTTGTGTTGAATTTGTTAGTTATTTCTTAGGATTTAATATTCAAAACAGTTCTAACAGCATTGTTATGGTTGGCTTTTTTTTTTTTGGTCATGGCCATTAATTAATACTATTAACAGTGAATTTCATCTTCCATTTTATCACCCAGCCATTCAATACCATGCTTTAATTTTGAATAACCTGAATAAATTATCATCAGCAAAATTTGTCACCTCAAAGCACAACTTCATTCTCAGATCACTTACTAATAAGTGTACGGTTCAATGAACGTATCTAGTAAAGGTCAACTTACAACATCCACCATTGTGTACACCTATTTCTGTACTGTGCTACCTTATTAACTAGTTATCAATGCTCAGAAGGATATTCTCTTTTTTCCACAATGGTAAACTGTATTGACCAGATCTCTCTTAAACATATACCTTGACACCTCAAAGAAATATAAGAGATATCTAACTCTGCCAGGCACGAAACTTCACTCTGTGCTCCCACTTCAAGTACAATAAGGATATTTCACACTTTCATTCATTTGAAAACACTTGTACACTTTAATAGTCTGTAGAGTACCCCCTCTCTCTCTTGTGTATTCTGCATCATAAAAGTGTGCTGGTTATGTGGTGAAATTTAGTACAATAATGAAACAGAGCATAGATTTTTATAAAATTAAACCATTACACTGTCTTGTGAATTTAAACTTAGCAGTTAGATCTGTAAAGATAAGTGTATGTAATAGATTTGTTTCAATAAAATGCTCTATATGATGCTTCATCCATGCTGTGCCCTTGAATGCAGAGTTGCAGCTCTGTCCTAAATCCTGTAAGATGCTTCTTTGCTCAGTATTGTTGAGTGTACTGTCTAAATCATGTGATGTCGAAAGGAATCTTTCTTTTTGCCCTCAGTGGGTGTTGGTCACTAGTCAAGAGCAGGATTTGGCTCAGATCGAGGAGAAGAGCTGATATAACATGAAAAGTGTGTTCAAAAATCTCACACAGCAAAAAAATACCTAGGAAGAAAACAAAAACTAGCATGGAGTACTAGGAGGGCTGGATAGACTAAGAGCCAAAATGTGAAGAATCAGAAATAGAGTGAACTCTAGGCAAGAAGAATGAAATAACAAAACAAAAGAAGCTTTGTCCTTATACGAGGAGATTCAAATCCAGAGTAGAGCATGACAAAATCAGTTTTTCATATGAGGTCTGTCATTTCAGAACAGCCTAGGGAACCAGGTCGTCCCTCTTTCAACAGCACCATAACCCCAGACCACAGTCATTTACTTTCTCTCTTGTTCTCCCTTTTTCTCCCTTTGCATAAAGAAATCTGTGATTACTCCCTGCAAGCAGGACAGCATTAATAGACGGGATATTGAAGATGCTCTGCTGGGTGAAAGGAGGCAAGAAGTGCCCTCACGCCATCTGGGCACAGCACCAGCCAAAACGGCATGCCAGGGTGGGACCTGAGAGCAGAGAGGAAAACTGCACAGCCTGCACAGCACTCTCAAAGCATCGGAGCTTATGGGGCTTCACAGAAGTGGAGACGTTGATGGATTCGGAATTTCAGATACCTCCATGTTTAGACTTTTATGAAATAGGGACTTTGAGGCGCTAAGCTGCTGCCAGCAGCCACTGCCTGTATCCTAGTCTCTATAGCTTGCAATTCTACTGTCATAAAATGGACTTATTATTTCTTCAATGGCTGCATTTTGCATCCACTTGTATAAAGCCTGTACTATGCTGATTGATGTAAAAGCTTTTAAGTTTATATCTCAAAATAGAGTTACTTTTGAGGGTCCTAGTGGACCCTCAAAAAATGGGCTTCTTGAATATAGCTAAAGGTTGGTGCTACATACTATCTTACAAAAATGTATTAACTTAGTCTTTGTTCTTAAATAAAAAATTAAATTTATTCTTTAACTTTAAACTTTATCCTTGCTTTATTTTAATATTTTAATTGCTTCCACAACTATGCTATTAGCTTGGGTGAAGACAAAACTGTTTATCAATTTACTGCAGTCCTCAAGGAGAGGGGCTTTGAAACAACTATTTATACCAGCACAAGGGCTAATGAAGCCTGACGCTCCATGCTGCTTGCTTCTTGCTGAATACATATTTCCATAATATTTTCCCCAAATTATATCTACATCTTCCTGTGTTTCAGTCTGGAAATCAATTTTAACCTGTTTTCAAGATGTCAGTCATGGGTTGTACAGTGGCAGTATTTAATCTGTCGCTCTCTTCAGGATGATGTGCCGCCTTAGAAATAAAGTTGGAAAGATTTCATTTTTACTTTAACTTTATTTTATTTTGTTTTCTTTCTCCAGATAAATTTTGCTCTTCAAGGTAGTGTAGCCTCAATAGGAAGTAAGAACAGAGAGTTATCTCATTTTACACCATTGTGAATTTTTTTACTTTTCTTTTTGGTTTATGCATTTACTTATACCATTTAGAAGACAGATAGCTCTGATCACTGAAGTGCTCTGAACTCCTAGCAGGCAATCAAATCTGCAAGTTTCATTTTACAGCCTCAATTAGAACTCTGTATTACCAATCAATTAAAGAACAGAGATGAGCTGACTCATTTGGAAAATTGGTGGTGTTGGCAGTGAAGGAGAGTGGACAGAGCAGGTGTTTGATGTCTGCCCTTGAGTAACTAAACCACTAAAACTGGGATTGGATTTGAGAGCAGGTATATCTGAAACAAAAACATTTTCTGGTACACTGGCTCACATCATTTATATTCCTCCATTCACTGTGTTTCAAGCCACAGCTCCATAACAATATTTTTCCAGGTGGGGATGCCTGACCTGATTATTTTGGAAACAAGTTGCCTGAGGATATTTTGTCATTGCTTGCATGCAAGGAGGAACATTACATATGATTTATGTCATAAAAAGGATGCTTGCTCAGGCATAAATGGATGTAAAAAGGAAACAGTTCTCTTCAGCAATAATTTTTCTTTTGAAAATGTCAAAATAATAATGTTTTTGTGACAGCAGGCCAAATCCTTGAATTCTCAGGCCAAGCTCTGATTAATCCCATTGGAAAGTGGCTCAGTAATATTTGACAAGATCTAGGCAAGAAATGATTATTTGTCCTATGAAATATACTAAAAAAAAAAAATCAGTTCTGAATTAGGATGAAGGAGTCTTCTTCATGCATTTCTCCAAAGAAAGTAGGAACCAGAAACATTTCACTGCACTCCCAAACAGCTTAAAGGTGAAGATAGTTCTCGAGTTAGAGGAGATCTGAAATAAAGTTCCAGATCCAGTATTTATTTGGTTATTTATACAAAGCCAAATATCTGCAGTGTTATATAATCTTCCTAGCCCCATGATGAGGGTTTTTGTCATGTCCTAGGGAGTGCCCTTAGCTACTGCCTCTTTCTAATCCAAGAGTACTTTTCAGTAAGTGAAAGCCCTCAGATGTGGGAGATTCGGAAAGATCACAGAATCACAGAATCGCAGGATGGTTGAGGTTGGAAGGGACCTCTGGAGATCATCTAGTCCAACCCCCCTGCTCAAGCAGGGTCACCTACAACATGTTGCACAGTATTGCATCCAGGTGGGTTTTCAATATCTCTAGAGAAGGAGACTCCACAACCTCTCTGGGCAACCTGTTCCAGTGCTCTGTCACCCTCACAGTGAAAAAGTATTTCCTCATGTTAAGATGGAACTGTCTGTGTTTCAGTTTGTACCAGTTGCCTCGCGTCCTGTCGCTGGGCACCACTGAAAAGAGTCTGGTCCCATCCTCTTGACACCCTCCCTTCAGATACTTGTACACGTTGATAAGATCTCCTCTCAGCCTTCTCTTCTCCAGGCTAAACAGGCCCAGCTCTCTCAGCCTTTCCTCATAAGAGAGATGCTCCAGTCCCCTAATCATCTTCGTAGCCCTTCGCTGGACTTGCTCCAGTAGTGCCACATCCCTCTTGTACTGGGGAGCCCAGAACTGGACGCAGTACTCCAGATGTGGCCTCACCAGGGCCGAGTAGAGGGGGAGAATCACCTCCCTCGACCTGCTGGCAACACTCTTCCTGATGCACCCCGGGATACCGTTGGCCTTCTTGGCCACAAGGGCACATTGCTGCCTCATGCTTAACTTGTTGTCCACCAGTACTCCCAGGTCCTTCTTGGCAGAGCTGCTTTCCAGCAGGTCAACCCCCAACCTGTACTGGTGCATGAGGTTGTTCCTCCCTAGGTGCAGGACCCTGCACTTGCCTTTGTTGAACTTCATGAGGTTCCTCTCCGCCCACCTCTCCAGCCTGTCCAAGTCTCTTTGAATGGCAGCACAGCCCTCTGGCGTATCAGCCACTCCTCCCAGTTTGGTATCGTCAGCAAACTTGCTGAGGGTGCACTCTGTGCCTTCATCCAGGTCATTGATGAAGAAGTTGAACAAGACTGGACCCAGTACTGACCCCTGGGGGACACCACTAGCTACAGGCCTCCAACTAGACTCTGCACCGCTGATCACAGCTCTCTGAGCTCTGCCATTCAGCCAGTTCTCAATCCACCTCACTGTCCACTCATCCAACCCACACTTCCTGAGCTTACCTATGAGGATGTTATGGGAGACAGTGTCAAAAGCCTTGCTGAAGTCAAGGTAGACAACATCCACTGCTTTCCCCTCATCTACCCAGCCAGTCATTCCGTCATAGAAGATCCTGACAAAGCAGCCAAGTCCCCACGGGGTACAGACTTACAGGGACCATGAGAGAAGGATGCTCAAGCCCAGTGACTAAATCTGGCAAAACACGCAGTGACCATGAGCTCTCCATATTTTTGATGTGCTGGCTTCTAGGTATTTTGAGTTGCCTCTGTCAGATAGTCTATCCTGGAGTTGAGCAGGCATTTCTAACAGAAAAATCCTGAAAACTGATGCTACAGAAACACAGGGTTTTAATAGATCATATTCCCTAGTGAAATGACACTTTGTGAAAAAAAAAACAAAAAACAAACCCAATGCACCTAGTGGCAACCCTTAGAGTACAAGAACAAAATAAAGTATAATTCGTGTAATTTAAATGACATTATAGCTTAACTCTATACCTAGCCCAGCATAAAATTTGGAAAAGGAGATGTTTATCAAGGTTTCGGTAGGGATATTTGCTGAGACACAAGGGCAGATACCTTCTTTATTGATACAGTAGCAAGGACTTGTTTTCCCAATCCCCAAAGGAGTAGTAGGGCTATAGAAGCATTGGGTGAGTGATGCTCTCCCTCCAGACAACGTGGGTGCTTCTGGGCAGAGGAGTAGTTAATGGTGCCGCACTAAATTCCTGTAAAGTGCATGACTCACTGAATCACCAGCACTGCTCCAGCGGGGCCAAGGACAAAGAAATCCTCTTATCCCTTGCTGAAACAGAGCTGCATTGTTTTTGCTGTGTCAGGATTCCTTCACACAAACTGAAGTGAGGAGAAGATTAGTCTTTTAGCACATCCTAGTGGCTTGCACACAGGGAAATGAGGGAGGGAGAAAGAGTATGCAGATATAGGGTTTTCATCCCTCCAACTCCCCAGAGAACAGGTTGGCTATTTCTTGCTAAAAATTCCTATTTAAACCCCGGTGTATATGATAGGAAATAACACATTACCTAGTGCGTCCACAGTCCCGTCATACTGCATCTTTGAGGGTGTACAATGGTGAGCTCTTGAGATACATCACCGGTGCTCCAGCTATGCTGTCTCATGAGAAACATAGTCTGACTGAGAGGTCTGATCAACACAATAAGAGAGGAAATGTGAGGATTTAATCAACATCTGTAATGAAATACTAACGCAGCGTTTTCCACCACAAATCTTAGTAGTTTAGTTTACTTTGTAACCATTGAAAAACATATTTTCCTCAGCAAAAACACATTTTGCTGTCAAATTGTAGTTTCAAACAAATAAATTTCATCAGCTATAGCTGCAAGTTATCACTGTTTGGCAAAATCCCTTGCTTGTTGCCTGATACTCTACATATCTGCATTACACCGATTTCAAATAAGAACTAAACATTTCACTTGGACAGAGACTTGCAACAAAAAAGGTTAATCAAACATAGGGGAAGAGACTTCAGGAAAACTGAATGCATCTGCCACACATCACTAAATTCTGCTTTGAAGTTTGCTAGGACCATTGACAATAATGCACCTGTTTTTATCCGGTTGTAACTCACAGCAGAATATGGCTGTTGGTTCTTCAGTGCCACAGATGCTTGCATAAAAACCTCATTAAATTTAGGGTGTTTAAGGTATTTTTTATTTATAAAAAAACTTCCTAATAGGTTTCAAAGGGATGCTGAGTTTACTGTATTTTGAAAAAAGACACTTCAGCAATGCAAGTAAGTTATGAGCATGTCATCTGAAAATTATGGGACTTTCTTGCTCATAAAATAAAGAAACCTTGTTTCCAAGTACTGAATTTAAAACAAGACATCAGTCTACAGTGCCTTGAGTCTAGTCTGCAAATAAAAAAAAATCATTTCCATCAGTGCACATATTTAATAAAAAAAACCCTGTATAAACAGAATTGTTAATGGAAATCCCCTGGCCTGAAGAAATCACAAGCAACAAACTGAACACAAAGCACTGCTTGAAGGTGACTTCTTTTTTTCTTGGAAAATGGTAGCTGAAGACCATCAACATCATTCACCAGCAGTCAGCAGTTCTAAACATTGAAGAGAGAAAGACCGTTGTCTTCCACGTTCCTTTCTCTACTGCTTCTGCGGCAACCTGCAGTCTCCTGCTGCCACTGTCATCCTCTCAGCTGTACTCAGCTCATACAACTTCAGTGGTTTATTCGATTCCACCAAATTCACTTTTTCCAATTGTTAGCATTGTGGAAATAAACTAAACACTCACTCAGGATACTGTTCATGCCAGGTTATTAAAATCCCTAGTATATTTACACATGTAAGTCCCTGAATACTTTTTTTGAATTTTCAAGTGCCAATACTGAAATCCAGCAATTGCAACCCATCTTGTGGGTTCTTGGGGTAGGACTGTATGTTTTAGCTCTCCAGCATGTCTTTTTTTCTGCAAAGACAGTCTTTCCCAGACAGGTAGGTTAATTTATTTCCTTAGCCAAATGCAAGCATCATCTGATTTTTCAGACAAAATCTACTGCAATACAGGACTGCAAAAGGTCATTAAAGCAGATCTACACCACAAATAGCACAGATGCCGATTGATGGGGAAATGTGGTATGGAGACTTTGACACCCTCTTCTCCACATAAAGTTCCATTTACTCTTTTTCTACTATGGTGTTATGATCACACATGCTTCTCTTCAGCTCCATGGAGAAAGAAGACATGCAGAGCCGGGGAGTGCTATGTGGAGCTGCTCTTCTCCTGTCTGCAGCCCTGTGGGAGGGAGAACCGCAAGGGAGCTCTGTGCCTCCAGCTCACACTCAGACTGCCTTTATCCCGGCTGGATAAACCGGGGGAAGGGGCGGGGACACTGTAATTTTAAAAAAAATATTTATCACTATTGATGTTTTTGTAATATATAAATCTGTCTTTAGCTGGCCTTTTTGTATGAAAGGATGTGAAGAAAAGGGACAAATATGATTACCTGTCACAGTATAAGCCCTGTCCTCAGTGAGATAAAGAGACTGCTCTTTTTCTATATGACCATGGGCACTTGTTCATGGAAAGAGTCTTCCATCTGCTTTCTGAAAGTCTTCATCGCCTGATCTTTTGGTTATGGGTTTCTGCAATTTTCACACTGTTGTAACATATCTGTGTCTTACAATATCAAATTCTTGTAGCACTAGGTGGTGTGTGACCATGAAGGGAATATAATCCAGAGCTTTTTAAAGCAGCTGAAGTAGTTAAAGTTTCCTGAATATCTTTAAGCAGATTCCTCAGTCTGTCGTTTTGCATTTTATGGGGCTTTCCATACTATGGATAAGTCATCTTAGTGCTGCTTCTTACAGTTATGTATGGCAGCAGGTAACAGCCTGTCACTTGATAGAGTGTTTAAAAGTAAAAGGTATGTCATTGTCCTGATGCAGGCACATATTTTTTTTTATTTATACTGAAGTTTATTTCAATCCCACTGTTTCCATCGTATCATTGTCACTGTTCTTAAATTGATCATAAACCTAAGCACTGGACTTAAGCAATGAAGTCAGCTGAGCAAGTGATCCACTATAAATATTTTAGAGTTAACAAATTATAAAATGAGAAAAACTCAAATATTACAGAAAGGAAAAAAGTCACACTTTAAGTTTTGAATAACAAGTATATGTAAGAAGTTATCATAACAGTATTGTTGCAGACAATTCAGAAAACTGTGAATGTGGTCAAGTGAGGTAAATTGCTTATAGATAAAATTTTTAAGGAAACTTCTGATTGATTAATTTTCTTGAAAAGAAAAAAATATTCCTTCATTTGTTAAGGGTTAATTCCCAGACTTTCCCCCATTTGCTTCTACCAAACATATGCTCTAGCTGCATTATGCTGCTTACCCCTTTCTGATTGCATCTTTTATTCAATGATCTTTGCTATCATCTTCTTATTGAACTCCTATGTCACTTTTTTTTGAACTATCTATAAATTATAGGAACTGTCAATGTACTGTCACCTATTACGATGGAAATGTTTTTCTGCTCTACTTTAGCCAATGTATTTTTTCTTGCTCTCTTCCAGCTATTGTTAAGGAGTTCTAACAATGAAGCAGTGTCCCAGCAATACTTAGTGGTCTACTGTTGCAGACGGTATGTACTCTGCTAGTATTTTCAATCTGGTTCTATCTATTTAAACACTGTGAAATGCCAAGATGAAACTGTTATAGTCCAGCTTTTGTATTCCTATGATTTGAATATGCAATTTGTTCTTTTACAGTTAGGCATCTATCACAGTTATCCAAATGATATAATATACTCAAAGAAACTGACAGTCAATCCATTTTTCATTAATCATCTCCACTTATCCCAATTCTGAGGAGAGAGAAGAAAAAGAAGAAAAAGCTCACTGAACCTTCATGTAAAGGTGAGCAGAATAAAAAAAAAACCGCCCTCATATTCCACATTGTCCTTGGAAAGCAGTCTCACCTACTAGATTTAACTCTCTTGAGAGAAAGGCTGGAACTGGGATGATACTGGCAATAGAATCCATTTTTCTGCCCTAATCATACATCTGCCAGGATACTTTCTATCAGCTGCAGCAACCACTGAATCCCGAATACATTAATGTCCTATTAGAGGGAATGGTGGTTATGGAAGGGAAAGACAGCAAAACTTTGGACTTGAGGATGCAAATTGCTAAAGATGGGCTTTAATTTGTAGAAAAGGGAATTACAGTCTTTGAGTATTATTACCTGTCCAGAACATTTGAACCCATAGCTGTATGTGCAAAGCTTCCCAAATTCATTCTGCCTTGCTTGCAAATGAAAGGCAGCCTCTCTGGGAATCCATACTTGGAAACTGAACACATCAGGAAGGATTTTGGTATCATTTTTAAGAGGATAAAGTTTGATTTCTTTGGGCTGGAGGTGGAATAATTTTTCATCAAAAAGTTGGAAACAGTGCATCTTAAACTAGTGATACTGTAGCATTCAGTTTGGGTACTTAGAAGGGAAATTCTATTTTGTAAAAACAAAACACGGATTCAATAAGTCTCCATGAAGAGATAATAACTTTTCTGTACCTACAATGCAGAACACAGAAGAAGGCAACATAGCCTTGTTCATTGGTGCCAGGTCAGTGGATTACTTTCCTGTCCTTTGATTTTGACTTGAAAACACCAGACTCTAGGATGTCATTCTCAAGTCCAAAGTTTTGCTGTCTTTCCCTTCCATAATCACCATGTCCACTTGGACAGAACCTATACGTCCAACTCCACTGTGAATGAAGAAAAGCTTCCAATATCCAAGGCAGGAGGTCTTTCTTGGCTTCTGCAGGCTTGTATCTCTCTTTACACATATACAGTGGTACCCAGCATGGTACATGCCATTAGCACTAAGCCACATTTCTGTCCTACTTTTATTGCAGGAACAACACTGTACCACTTGTTCTGGAAAGCTTCGAATGATGTTATGAAAGTTTTTTTCCTCATTTATTATTGCTGCTGTTGGCTTACTTTTGGATTCCATCTCAGCCTTACCATGTGGTTTACTTAGCTGCCCTACAGGTTTTTCATATTTCATGTACACATTTGTTTGGAAGGGACCATTTTCACTAGTCTTGCAAATACCCATTCTTCTGATCTAATGTGCAAGTTCACTCATCGCAGTAATCTTCCTTTAACTCAACCACAGGTACTACCACAAGCATATTTCCTACTCTCATTCACAGCTTGGCTTTTGGGTATAGGTCCCTGGCAGAGGCTGTTGTTATCACCCACTGATTGGATGCACTTTTCTCCAAGAACCATATGAAACTGTGCAGTGTTTTTGCCAAGCGGCATGCAACACCTTCATGTCCTTACTGTGGTAAGCTTCGTTAAGGTCTAGTATGAATAGTGATGTATATAATATTTCATCCTATTTTCTTGTGATGTCACTTGCTCACAGAAAAAAGCTGGAAGGATTCCTTCCAGCTTTTTGTGGATTCCCTTTGAAATGGATGGATTCCAGGGACTGTAGTTCCACTCTGACAAAGATGTAGTTTGTTACTGACAACATAAAAGCATATAATAAAGGAATGCTACTGATTTTCTGACTTTATTTAACTAGAAGAGATGAACATTATAAGGTGCCATTTATCATTACTTGTAAAGTCAGTGTCCTTTGGCTCCACTTCATAGAGCTGGAGGTAGTCTGACCTGCACCCTCTGAGAATTCTTTGCAGTTTCTGAACAGGGTAGTTTGGCACACTTTGAAGTATTGTTGAAGACAGGAAATTTAGAATCTCTCAGCCTTTTTTGCTGCTTTTCTCTCAACTAGAAATAATTGCAATATTTACAATAGCACCTATCGATATAATAACACATATGAATAATCACAAAGAGAAAAATCACTTAAAAAAATTGGGGGAAAGAGTTTGAATCTCTGCATTCCATAGTGTTTCCATTAGTGTTTATGTTTCCATGGAAATTGTCTTAATAAAGTGTTCTACTGCCCCTAGCTACACACACCTATCATAAAGTCCTAGGGCTGCTACAGTGTTTTACTTAGGCCATTTCTCAGCATTTTAGTGAACTCTGGAGAAACAGGATCCACAGGTGCTAGCTGATCAGATGATGGCTATGAGCCCTCAATACAGTGCAGCTGTGAGAAAGGCAAATGCTATCCTGGAATGTATCTGCTGAGATACTTCAGCAGAAATACAGAAGATATTAAAGTATCCTCCCCTAGTGCAAACCTCATTTACTGTGAATGATTTTGGTTGCCTGTAATCAGTAAAGAAGGACAGAGTGATCTCTGAACAGCAGCAGAAAAGCTACAAGATTATCCTGACTGAGACCTGATTATGTAAAGAGGAAAATAAACAGCGTGCCCTTAGACAGTCAAAAGCAAAGCCAGAAGGGGATTACTCCCTATAAATAACTGGGGGAAATAAACATCACAAAGGGAACAAGAACTATTTGATCTAGCTGACAATCTCTGAATTAGACCAAATGTTTTAAACTAGTGTGAATTAATCTGGACTAGAAATTCAAAGATGGATTAAAGTGAGCTTTTTCGAATAGCCTTTCAAAAGGAGCAGAGACTGGAGCCCAGGCCCTCAAAATCAGATATAGTCTCTATCAAAAATATGCTGAGTTCTTTCTAAAATGTCATTTGTCTTTTTCTCTTCTCTACTCTTGTAAGTTGTCCAGGGCTTCCAGCTTTTCCTAAGTGATACAATCTTACTGGCAGTGTCTAAACACACTTGTCTTTTCTGCAAAGAGCCTAACACCATCCTTCATGGCATTAGAGATAGAGGTCCCAAACTGACTGCTGGAGTGCTCCGCTGCCGGCCTTCCCCAGCCCGACCTTTTGCAGCACTGATGCCTGCCCTATCCCCTCTCACCAGATGCTTGACTACTTTTTAGCTCTATTCTCAATCCTCAACTTCACCAATCATTTCCAATATGGGTTTTTATCAAATAGGATTATCCTCAAATCCCCTGTCCAGTTAATATAATGGAATTACACTCAAACCCAGATAGAAGAGATCTGTTGTTTTTCATTTGTCTAGAGAATTTGCTATGGCATGAAAGAAGTGGGTCAGGTCAGCGCTGCAAGGAATAGCAGGGCAAGGAGCCTGTCTAGCTCAGAGGTGAAGCACGATTGTTTAATGCTTGCTCAGAAAGGAGATTGAATCTGATAACTCAGGATATCCTTTATAGTCTATTTCATACAAAACAGATAGATACAAACTACATAACGCCTTCGGCAACATGTGAAATAATCCTGAGGTTCAGAGAGTTTTCAACATTGTGTTAGTTTCTGTACTTAAATGATATCAAAGCGCTGGAATTGTCCAGAAGATGTTATTTTTTTTCATAGTATTTGTAATCTGTCTGTAATAAGTCATGAGAACATAAGAAATGATCAATATCCAAACCTTGTGTATTTATTTAACAGAACTTGAGACCAAAGCACTTTAAAGGTTTGTCTCATGCTCTGTATATGGCAATCATTGCAGGGGTATTAGATAAATCTTTTTTTTTTTTTTTTTTTTTAAGGAAGGAAATCTCTGCCTCCAAGAAGATATAAAGATGCTTTAAATTTCTTTTCTTTAATTATACTTAGAATTTGCATTTACAGGGTTCATAATCATTTGCAGGCTGGTTATTTACTGCTGACCAGATCCCTAAATGAGGAAATTAAACAACATGAACATCCTTATGTTTCACTAATGATTGATCATTTAACCTCCATGATATGGTGGCCTGGTAAATTGCCCAATGTTCTGACCTTTTTGCTGGAATATATTACATTTTGCTCTTGCTCAGGGAAAATGGTTCATACATTGTGCTCTTTTAATGGTGTTTTTGTGAGACAAAGGGAGAAACATAAAAACTAAAAGAGCGGAAAGTTCATAAACTTGCATAAATTTGATCTACGCTGAGGTCTAAATAAGGTGAAGTTTAGAAGGAATATTTACCTGTTTTCACAGACAATAGAATAAAGAATGGTTGGAGAAAAAAAATGCTGTTTTAGAACAGACTTTTAATACAGCATGTTAAATTACATCCATTCTTTTCAGATGACAGTAATTTAACATTTGACAATGAAGCTGAGCTCTACATCCCTGATTTAAAATTTTCCTGACCAACATGTTACCAGTAAGAATATCTGGGCCTAAATAAAAAGTATATATAAACCAAAGACCAAAGGAGGAAAAAAAAAAAAAAAAAACAGAAGCCAAGCTCATACAAGGACAGGACGAAAGGAATAAGAAATAATTTGTGGATACTAAAATTAAGAACTCAAGCTAATACAAGCAATCCACTAATGTAACTGTGTGTGTATTCAAGAAAACAATAGATAAATCTGTTTACTCTGAAAAACAATTTAAGGCCCATTGTTTGGGTCTTCTCCATGGAATACTGAAACAAGAATATTCTTTTAAAGCTGAAAACACATGTCAATCATAAACCATTGACTTAACCACAATTTTGTTTGAAATATTTTTCTCCTCCACACCACACAACTTGTAAGATTACCAGTCTATCACTTCATTTTGTTCACTTATGCAATCAACTAGACAATCTAATGTCATCAGTTTCTCTCCCACTTATGTGGTCTGTCAGTCAATATTTCCTCTTGTTTGCTAGGGTTTTTTTCATGAAGCTGCAGGAGTGAGAAGAATATTTAAAACTAAGAAAATGCCGCAAAACCACAGTAATAATAGCTAATAATCAATAATACCAGAAAAATTGGCAGTAGTATTCAAGGGTACAGCCCCTCAAAATATTTCAGACTCATTTTCTTAAACTGACTGTATTTCAATATGGTATGATCCCCTTTAATATGTAGTATATCTGGATGCAAGCTCTCAATATTCAATATTAAATTCTGAATATAGCATCCATCAGCATAAGTAAGTAGTTAGATACGGATTTTTTTTGTTAAGGTTATCCACATCTCTAAGAGAAATAAGGCCTGTAAACATCTTGCACTTTATTCTCACAAACCTAAGCTATTATTCTTATGGCAGATAAAGAGAAGCCGTGACTTGGAGTAATTTTACAAAGGCTGCAGAAACACAGAATAAATATTGTTTTTTTTTTTTTGTGAAGTTGCAATGATTGCTAATGCTGTTTGACAGAAGTAGGTAAGATTCTTAGACAAATTGTCTCTATTTAAATTATGTATTAGTGCTTAAATTATGTAAATGTACTAGTTAACAGTCCCTGATTAGTAACATTTAGGTATCAGATATCGCATTTTGCAACAAACAAATGAACCCATTGTTTTACCCAGTGCAGCCTATTTAGGCACCTCATTTCAGGCATTTTTACAGCTAAAAGGAAGAAAGATTCATTCTAGAATCAGAGAGCTGATCATTTAATCTTACTTTTTAGAGGCATTGATTCTAAATCATCCCACACCTGTAAGCATATGCCACAAAAGGCTTGGGGACAGAACCTGCAATAGAGCATGACCTCGACTAGCTTAGGTTTCATTTGTACCACAAATCACATAGTAGAATTCAAACAGTGCTAAGATAGCTGTGATGTTTCTGACTGAAACTGAAAATGATGGTGCAAAGAGATGTAATTAGCACAAGTATAATTGCAACTAAAGCTCATCAGACTATATCTTCTGCTTCACTTAAACAAACTATGGTTATACCTACATGGTAAAATCAGTATATGACTGAAACATGCAGTAGCATAGGGTAAACAACAGCAATGAAGGTACAGTGGCATTGGCTTTAGTATGTGCAAAAGCATGAACAGGACACAAACTCTCCAGGGGCCTCAGGAATGCACCCTGGTTGCTATAATGAGTTAAAGCTTGCTGCTAATATTACTTGCGCTAGTTGAACTTAACTGATTCTTTATTTCTCCACATGCAGTAATCATAGCTTTATCCAGACGTAGCTATATTCAGACAGTACCATTCCCACCAAGTGGTTTAACCTTCTGCTGTGGCAATGGCACCAATCATTCAGCCATATTTGTTTGGGTTGGAACATGGAGATTTTGGGGTGTAGTGTATGCTTGAGGAAATAAGGTGTCCAAGTTTTCACTGAAACACAGGGAAATGCCATCAAGGGGGAAATAGGCTTGGGCAATATGCTCATGTCATCCACGGGGTCTTGAAAGATGCATCTTTAGCCTATTTCCTATGAAATACCTGGGATTCTGCAAGAACCAGCAGAACACAAATGACTGTGGGAAGATTTAGCATAAACAGAGATTCTTCTTCTAATACCGCTCCCCACCATAATTACCTTCCCCCTTCAGCAGCATTTTGCATCTTTTATTATATAAGAGTTATTTGTACACAGATGCCTACTGAGTCCTTATCATGAAAGTTATCAATTCTTGATGATGTCCCTAGCTGTGCTCTTCTCTGCTTATTTTCAAGGCTGCTATAGTGATTGCAATGACACTTTATTCAGAACATGCTGAACATAGGTCTTTGCTCATCAACAAACATGAGGTGCAGTGTTTTACTCACCCACTTCCAAACCCTGTTGGTATTTTAACAAAACAGGGCTATGAGCTGCCAGACTAGGTCCAGTGGTCCCTGAAGGAAGGCTCCTTCCCCAGGGAGTTCATGAGCAGCTGAGGGGGGAGCAATGAGCTCCTGCTGTCACCGAAATAGGGAGTAAAACTCCTTAACACTGTTACCAAAAGCCCCAGGCAGGAAAGAGTCTCAAAAGGTGGGGGGGACTGTGGGAACTATTACCAGCTTGGACAAGAAGTCGTCTCAACAGGATCCTCAGACAAACATACCCAAGGACACAGGTGCAGCTGCGACCCATACATCCTGAGAAAGTACAGATAAACCAGCAGAAGCCAGTTGGAGCCAAGATTAGGACTGAGACAGTTTTTCTCAAACAAGGAAGCAGGCCAAGCAGAGACCATGTATGGAAAAGTARAGCAAAGTTCATGGCAAGACGCTGAGTGACACCTCTTCTGACACCACTAGGGACCACCAGAGACCACCAGAGACCCCCACAGAAGACCGCCAGAGACTCAGACCGCATGCGTAATGATTATATAAATGTAGTAATTAGTTCTAGGAAATAGAATGAATATGTATAATCATTCCTGGAAATTTAATGCATATGTATATGATAGAGCAATATAAACTTTAGATGATGTGACACAAGGTGTGCACATTGGGTGGAGCTATCCCCTGTGTACCCGGCACTGTAATAAAGAGAATGCCTGCTTCTTAATGCTACATTGGTGTTAAGGAGTTTTTCTCTCGATTTTGGTGACAACACCAATGTAGCATTAAGAAGCAGGCATTCTCTTTATTACGGCGCTGGATGCACGGGGGATCGCTCTGCCCAATGTGCATGCCGTATGTTGCATTAGCCAAAGCTTATATTGCTCTGTTACATACATATGCATTAAATTTCCCAGAATGATTATACATATTAATTCTATTTCCTGGAACTAATTATCATATTTACATAATCATTACACATGCGGTCTGAGTCTCCAGGGGGCTTCTATGGGGGTCTCTGGTGGTCCCTGGTGGTCTCTGGTGGTCCTTAGTGGTTGCTGAAGAGGTGCCTCTTAGTGTTTTTCCATGAACTCTGAGCTCCTTTTCCATATATGGTCTTGGCTTGGCTCATCTCTTTGTTTGAGAAAGCTGTCTCGTTCTTCGTCCTGGCTTCTGCTGGTTTATCTGTACTCCTTCAGGATGTACCAGTCACAGTCCTTGGGTGCATTCTTGTCTGAGGCCCCTGGTAATAGTTCCCCTGTTCCCCCCCTTTGAGACTTCTTGTCTGAGGCCCTTGGTAACATTGCTCTTAACAAACCACAGGGTATCACACTGAGTAAGTATCAACAATAACTACCAATAAAATCCTGCTTCACATACCACTTTCTCGAGCAGAATTTCATATGCTCAGACTACTGCCAGATTTTTTTTCCTTGTCAATTAGCTCAATTTCTATAGCTAATTAACTGCAGCAGACTCTTCCACTTCTAATTCTGTCTGCTGAGAGACCCAGCACTCTGGTGGGAATTCATTAAACAAGGTATACCATGGGCTCTAACCTCTTCAAGGGATGTAAGAGAGTTAATACTACAATGTGCCTTTGGCCTAAAGGCTGTCACAGTGTTGTCCACGATAAAAGCAAAATATTCAAGTCTGGGGAAAAGATGAATAGAAGATGTTGCCCCCACTAAGAAAAAAAGATATTAAAAAAAGAAATTTCAAGCTTTGTAATGCAAATCATTTGAAATTCTCAAGCTTCCCTCTATGCTTTTTCCTTCATAATAAAAAAAGGAAGAATAAGGAAGCATCTGGGATTTGTTACATTCTAAATTATTTATGACGATGACAGACCTAATGAATGAAGTGCAGGTCTCTTTGCGTAAGTCTTTCAGTGTCTGTATTCCAGCATTGTTCCCACTCCTCCTCTAAAGGCAGGTATGGCCTCACTGTACAGGGGTTATGCAGCCAGGTCTTCCAGGTTCAGTGTCACCTCAGGCATAGGAGTGCTCATGGGACACTTGTCCTTTTTCTCCCCACCCAGCAAATCTGTCCAGTTACTTGACACTTTACTGTTCTTCACTCTTCAGTCACCCTTTCTTGATTCCCACTGACTAAACATTGGGTACTATTTCAACAGAGTGGTAATTGGTTTAAAATACAATGTTTGCATCTCTATGGGACCTGGAAGACAGACATATGTTTCTTCCATGTCTAAAGTAGCACTGTTCTTTTGTCAAGTATAGATTGCTGTTTTGCTTCAGCACTTGCAGCTTCTAACTGGATGTTTTGATTTATTAGTTCAACCTCTCTTTTGCAAGTACAATTCTCTTTGCAGCATCAGGTACTCAGGCAACCCTATGAAAAAAAATCATTATGCAGGAAAAAAAATACCAAACTATTTTATAGTACATACATGCTAAATATTTTCTGGAAACTTCAAATGGAAAAGCAATTACTTTGGACCAACAAATCAATTATATTGAAGAGCCGACATGAATGCTTTGCAACGGTACATCCTGTACCACTGATAAAGTGCTTTGTTTTCAGTTTGAGTGTGAGACCTCCACACATCTGTACATAAAATGCATAATTTCATGTCACACTGACACATGCATTTTCCATGACAGTATATGTATAATGGGTTCACATTTCTCTCATGCATGTATATTGTTCACAAACTTGCAGAGTTCCTGAGTGAGGTAACACTATTGCATGCATTCTTCATGCTGAGCTTTCTATAGTCTAGTTTTGAAAATCAGTCTTCTTCCTCTCAAATAATCTTTTTTATCCACAGACATCATGAAAAAGAGCTCTGAAATGATGTCTTTAGATGCCTCGTTTTAACAAGCAAATTATCCCCCCGATATTTGAACTCTTTCACTGTCATTGCTGCTGTGACTACAATATGTGTCTTTTATTGACCTTTCTCCCCCACCTCCATAGTTCATTTTTCACGCTACTTTGAATAAGAGAAAAACAAACAAGTAGCAAGTAATCAACAAGGACATAGAAAACCTCAACTAAACAAAAGTCAGGGTTTTTTCCCCAAACTCAAGACATGTTAAATAAATTTTTTAAAAATCACTCCATAACCCTGTAAGGCTGTTCAGTCTTCTGACCTCTGCTCTTTTCTATCTTCTTGTTATCATGAGCTCCTATTATTTTAGTTTTGGGGCAGGAGGCAGGATGTGCAGATACATCCAAAGGTCTTTAAATGCCACTGTGTTGTGTTTCATCTAGGCACTCAAGTGTTCTTTAAAAAATTATTATCTCTAAAGTACCAGTATGCATTGCTGTAAAGAGAAATGCCTTCAAAGATACTGCCTGTATGCAAAAATAAGACTTTCCTACCAAAATAGTTTGCTTTGAGTTTCAATGTTTGTTAAGAGTTTTATGTTTACTTTTATTCCTCACTTAACTTCATAGTATTAAACAATCCCTTGGAGAAACTCCTCAGTCTCCAGACAACACTGGAATCAATCTGATATTCCTCTACAAAATCAATGGGATGGTGGATTGCTGGAAGCAAATGCATCATCAACCTATGGTGAGAAACATTTTTGGAGTAGAAAGAAACTGTTCTCAGCTTTACCTTTATTGGTTTCTAATTCTTTTCTCTCTTTGTATTCCATTAAGCTCTTGGCCAGAACACCTGAAGAACTGTTAACGAAGAAGATTTACAACACCCATTTACACAAGACCTGTAATTTGTGTTGATGCCTTCTTAATGCTTCTTTCTGTAAACTCAAGGCTGTTCTTTTATCCAGGACCCATCAGGCTATGAGAATGACTAACTTTGTCAGACATTCTGAAAATCCCTTGTGGATGGGTTCTCAGCTGAGATTTTAGGTAATTATTTTGGCCATCTGAACTCTGTAAGTAACAGGGATAAAATAATTATCAACAGCTCATCTATATTTGTGTATCTTTGCTCCTCCAGCATTTAGGTCATATTCTCAGCAAGAGATTGCCAAATGTATGTGAGCACTGAATAATACTGATTGCTTTTTAAAGACTGAAACAGGATAACTTTGTTCTTCAATCAGGTTCTTCTCCAGGGTCTTTGTTATTATTGGTCAGGTCTGGCAGGTGGTACAGGTTCCTGTGGACTCACTGTGACCTGTAAGCTTCTTAACTTGCTTGGATAGAAGTGAGTGATAGCAGTTCACTTTGAAATTTCTCCTCATATTTGTCTATTAATATGCTGGTTGAATGCAAAATAGTAGCTTTTACCACCTCAGTCAGCTGCAATGTTCTTACAAAGAATCTTTTCAGTTTCTTTGGCTTCTTTAGCCAAACAGGCTTCAATAAAATATCCCATGATTTCTCCATCTACTCCAAAGTGAGCACCTAACACATAGATCACCTTTTAATTTCCATTTATAGAAGAAAGACTGAGAGTTGTTATGCTCCTTAGTGACATACCTCAGCCTTTGCAGCTGTGCCTTCTCCGAGAGTCATCTCACAGTTTGCTCTTTCCCCTGTTCCCAAAGTGTTCACGAATGGCTTACTATTCCTTGCATCAATACTGACTGCTGTTTTGTCAGCTGTTTATTTTTCATTCTTCCACTTTTTTCCCTCTTGGTAGATTGCTCCTGGAAATTCTACTTCAGATACTACTTCTTTAGTGCAGTGAAATTAATATACTTCACCTCTTGTGTTGTAGAAGCAGAAATCAAGTAAGATCACTTTTTAAATACTGTATTTAATACAAGTGGCCAGAGAACACCATCGCTCTCTACGCACCCTACAACTTGTCATGTATATTAAACAGCCATGCAGCTAGTGATTTTCTAATCTAACTGTTAACTTGTATCTTGTTAGCCTGTGCAGTATTATTCTAAAAAAAGGCCAATCCACTCCATTGTCACCATGAAGCTGGCTATGTTATTATGCTGTCAACATCCATAAGGACTTCAAATAATTACCTGTGACAAATTTTAAATTGCATTTACATTTTCCTTTCCTAGTCCTTATACTATTCTTTCCACGATTAAGGGTAACTGCATCTCCAGCAGGAATTCTGGAAAGTTTGAGGGCAACAAACACTCATTTTCTCTCATCATTCTCAGCAGACCATTATAATGGCAGCAAATTGCTGAGGGTCATCAGAGATATTATAGATATACATTTACACAGAACAGGTTTTAGAGAGAGATAGCTCTTCTTTGAATAGATAAACAGGAAGAAAAGAGCAATTGATGCTAGAGTTAAGCAGACCAAAAAGAACAAACAGGACTATGGAAACAAAATTGGAAGGTTTAGTCATCCCTACATGTGCTTTGGACTTGTGAGGATGTGATGCAATTATCTGTTCACATACTCCTGGAACTGACTCTTCCATAAACAACTTGTGATCAGATATTCTTACATAACATTGAGTCTTGAATATTTTTAAATGTTCACAAACAGTGTTGAAAGCCAAGATTTTGAAATTCATACTTAGTCCAGTAATCCTGCTAGATTAGAACTCAAGATGTAACCTACTGCCCATATGTAGAAGTCAGCTGAAAGCTTTAATTGAAAGCAAAGAATGGTCTAAATTCATCCATAAGACAGAGTATCGATTTTTTTTTAATTGAGGCTCTTATTCTAACACTGCAAGAATTAGTAAACTGACTTTTAAACTACTGTAAATACATGTATGAAATTCTTGACCAACCTTCAACAAAGCTAATGATGCAGGAAAAACCTATAGTCAGGTAAAAATATCAGAATATATGATCACTCTAGCTTATAATTCATATTTTCAGATTTAGCTCATCTGTCATAATCAGCAAAGAGTGTGACTTTGCTTCAGCCAAACACTATTAACAAAGTACTGTTGTATGGCATAAAGCATATTTCTCATCACAGAAGTACTTTGTTGAATCATCCTGGTTTGAGCTGGTGCAAGTCAGAAGCAAATTTTATAAACAGCTCATAGAGGTAGTTCAGGATTTAGACAAGAAAGAAAAAATCCTTTTCTGTCCCAAATATGGCAAAGAGAGAAATTTATAGTATGTCTATAGAGAAATAGGTCTGCAGGTCGGCAGAACTCGTAATTCAAATGTCTCAATTATTTCCTAGAGTGGAAGAGGTCCAGAATGTCTGAATACTCAGAGCACTGGACCTTCCTGCCCCCCAGGGAATTCCCACTAAAGGAAGAATCACCCTTGTGATAATAGCAGCAACATAGTAGAGTATAACTTTGAAATAACTTTTCAGCATTACTTTCCTCTTGGCATTCAGTTTAGCAGTCAATCAGCAGCAATTTCACACCAGCCACCCAAAGAAAAGTCCCCAGATCAACCCCAGAAGACTAGCTAACATCACTGAGGAAACAGCTAGCTATGTCTGCTGACAGATGTATGGCCTGCAGCCCTGGATGGGGTTCAGTGGGATTTATTATGAGCAGAAGCAATGAAGCATTTGCCAAAGGCATGGGATTGCACAGGAGTATAAGCTCTTCCACCTGGATTAATGGCAAAACTCTGTCCTATGTGGAACACTTCTCCCCATAGGAAAAATCTTAATAGCCTTAATAACTCAGAATAGCAAGATATTTTTACTACTGTGCCTTGCCTCTGAAGCCATGGAATAGAGAGTTGCTTAAAGTGAAAATTCCTTCAATTTTAAGCCTTGGTTTTCAAATCTAAAGGAAATTAAACAATTTATGCATGTGCGTGCTCAGAAACTCCTTGAGGTACAGGCGTTTTGAAGTTTAACTTGCCTCATTTCACTTCTGAACATCTTTTAAATCAAGAAAACTGGGAAATACTCAGGTTTGTTTCAGTAGTGTGTAGCATTGTCATGTGGGTGTGTGAGGAAAACATATTCCCTGAATAACCTAAAAATAAAAGTAAACCTTTTCACTGAAACCTTTTAAGTGGATCTAGTGTGATTATTGAAATATTAATTTAATTTTTGTCTTTCTTGGCTTGTAGGAGACATACCTTTCATTCTTTATTGGTAGAATCCTTAAACAGAAACCAATATCTTGTAAATCAAATTTCTGTAAGACTTCCCCCCAAAACAATGAGCCATGAAACCTGGCTTTCCATATGTAAGTGATAACTGATACTAATAAAGCTAAAAAAAGAAAACCTAGAAAGAGAAAATCCCAGACAGCTCTTCCCACTTCCTATTTTGCTCTGTTTTTCAACTATTTTTAATAATATTTGGTTTAATTATATTGTTAATAGAGCTTTTCTGTAATAAAATGCTTGAGTTCCCTCATGTATGTATTCCCTCACCCCACATGTATTTAAGAACAAATCGTATGTTTGCATTTTTCATGTATTGTCAGTTATTAAAGAGAAAATTGATTAATTATAGACATAGAAGAAGTAAAGGTTTTTCTGATGGGTTTTAAGACCATCTGAGAACACTCTGAAAGAAGATGGATTTAAAAATCAGGTTCACAGTGCTTCCTTAACTTTTAGTGGGTGTAAAGTGAAAGCTCTAAGTAAAATATTGCTTTTCCTCTGTCTCTAAACAATTTCCATAGAATTGAAAAACCACTCTCTATGCATCCATTTGGCAAGATGCCTAATCTATTAATAGCAGAGCATCTACTCCAACTGCTTTAGTGGAAGAGCCCTTTCAAATAAACAAGCTAGCTGAAAACAAGACTCTTTTGCAGATGTTTCTGCAAGTTTGAAATGGCATGTTTTTATGACCAGAAACAGATTAAAGAAACAACCTCCATAGATCTAGTGCTGAGCAGGACATAGCTATGGAGTTTCTCTGAAGAATTTAGAGAGAAGCTGAATTCAGATACATAAGGTACATCAGCGAATTAACTGTGGTTCTTCTCTTGAACTGAACATCTCATTGTGCTGTTCCATTACTAAAATCTATCATGATTTCACTAAAAAGACATATATTTGTTAGCAAATTTTTGCCATATAATGGTGAGATTTTGGCAAAATGGCCAGGCAATATAAACTTTGGAGAGGGAGCTGGGAATATTTTCTAACTCTGACTAAGGTGTTTAGTCATCTGAAACAGAGAGCTTTATTACAATTTCCATGGAGGTGCTAGTATCCTAATGCTCACAAGTATTCAATTATTTAGTCAGAAGTATCTGAGACACTCGAGGCCATTTCTTCCTCTTCCATCCTGTGAATGCACATGGCTTCCTTCAGCTTCAAAGGGAATTCTCCCAGCATAAGGGCAACTTCAGCTAATTTCTGAAATTACTATTGCTCCTCCTGTGATTGTTTTTACCTGCTCTGTTTTATCTTTGTCTTACAGTTCCTAAGTGCTCTGACAACTGTCAAGTCTTCCTTCTTCTTGAAGTCAGTGTCAGCATTATCAACTGTCTTCTCTGACTGACGGCTGTTAAACAGTGGTAAGGACAGGTAAACTAAATCTTCCACCTGAAAGAGAGAACACCTTTCATTCCATAAATGTTATCCTAAGGAGAAAGGTTTTCAATACAGCAAGGCTTGGATTAGAAAATAACAAAATACTTACCTTTCCCTTCAGCACATATTTGTTGTTCATCTGGGGCTTTAGCCAAAGCTTTAACAAAGCTGAAGTCAGAGAAAAGATAATCTTTCCACTGAGTATAAAGAAAGGACGATATCCAGAAAGCTGCATGATTGCTTTCATAAATCTAGACCCCTTTCCTTCCTCTCCTCCTCTTCTGACGGATGAATCATCTTAAAAATCTTGAGGTCATTGAAGAGAGTAGTTATCTGCAACGAAAGACATGGTTTTATTTAGCTGAAACCTGATTTCTTTAAAATCCAACAATAACAGGGTTTTAATGGGAGATGGAAAGCAAAAGAGAAAGCAGAGGATGATAAAACATTGTGGGAGTGAAATGACTGCAGGTCCTTTAAAAGTGATTGCTTTTGATCCTTGCTCAGTTCAGTAGCATTATGAAGCACAGAAATAGGAATTCCTGGGACTATATAATAAAAAGTTAAGATGGTGATTGATTAGGTTTCTTATGTATTAAACAGAGATGATCCCAAAGGCAAAGAACTGTTATACATTAGCCTTCCCAAGGGTACTATATTCTCACCTGCTGTAGTAGGATTTAATTCCCCCAAATTCATTACCACTTTTAGAAGACATCATCATCTCAAAGTATTAAAACAGTCTGAGTTTATTATGACAGAAGAAGTTTAGAATGTTAAAGAAAATGAATATACTGAAGTCTTTTCTCCCACCACCAGTCCAGGACAGGAACCATAGAGGAGAGTATAGTTACAGATTGTTTTTCATAAATGGCCAAAGTTTTAAAACTGTTGTATCTGAGAACAGATCAGGTTGGCTAAGATCAGTGTTGGTGAAAGGCAGTCTTGCTCCACTCCATGCTGTCTCTGGTGAGACCTTTCATTTTCAGCTCTCAGTTTTCTGTATAAGCTAATCTTCTGTTTCAGTTCTGTTCAAGCCATTAGTATGCCATTATTTTTACATAAGCCTCAATTACATCCAAAGAACATTAAATTATAGGCAGAAAGTAAGGGCATACAGTTTCTAATAGAACATGGAGAAGAAATACACAGCAGAGAAATTCCAGGAAGTCACTCAACTGCAGTCATTGAAAATGTCCCTGTGGGTCTAGGACTGAGGGGACAAACCCATATTCTGTGGCTACTCTGAAGTTACTGACAGCATCATAAAGAGATGATTTCTTTCCAAGACCCTACGTGCAATATCCACAGACTCAGGCTGTGTATGTGATTTGGATGACACAGATACTGAACTAGACAGGCACAAGAATTCATATTCCTTGGATTAGCACACACTGCTATGTGGCTTAAGATATATCCTTAAAAGACATTGCCAATTATGCTGAAGTCAGTCAATTAGGTTTGAGTGATAATGGAGCACTGTGCACCAGAGATGAAGGGGGATTTGCACAGTGCACCCGTACACAGGTTACATCTGTTCAGTGTTCAAGCAAGAGCAGAAACACAGAGTAGACTATGACTATGAGCTGGAGACAGAAGCACACAGAGGAATAATCCTGCCTGTTTGAGGGCAGAATGACCCTCTGGTTCTGAATTCAGCACCACCTGGGAGCAGGTAGCAGCTTAATGAAGGCCAGATGTTTCTCCCATTCCAAAAGGCAAAATTCTAATTCCCTGAGTGCAGCAGCTGCATCAGGGCCACCCTGGTGGGGTCAGACAGAGTAATAGCTCTCCTGTATGCATGATGGGGTCATCCAGTCCCTACTGACCTCGAAGTCCTCTGGAGATGCAGTTCAGGAAAATGGATCTGTTGGACAAGCAAGATGCCACCAGTTGGCTCATCCACTGCACCTTGCAGCTGTGGGAAACAGAGGCTCCAGAGCCAGTCTGGATGTGACTGCTTGAGGAATATAATGGGAGCAGCTTGTCTCATTTTTTTCCTGAGATAGTTTGAACAGAGCACTTTCCCCCACAACAGGGTATTGTAATTTGCTTCAACATGAAACGTGTAGCATATCTTCCTGGCATCAAGCACTGTTTATGATAACGCTTCACTGTTTGTTTTATTGACTTGGCAAAGCACAAATGCTGATTCCTCTTTTATGCTCAGGAAATACATGGTAGCTTAATGAGAGGCTTAAAGTGTCTTGAAATATTCTTATAAGAAGCCATACATGACTTCTTGGAAATTTTTATGCCTTGCAAAACAACCCACAGCTCCCCACCACCACCACACACACACACAAAACCTGCCTGTTTTCTTGTTGTCTCTATATAAGCTTTCCACAGTCACAAAGACTGTGGTAAAATTCTAGCTTTTGTAAAAGACTGATAAATACTTGCAAGTCAGGTTTCAAGTGCTGCTCAATAACATCCCTAAGCTTTGAGTAGCTCTGGCAGTTTTGATGGACTGGCTACTCTGGGCTGCCCCAAATCTTTACCAAGACACATGAAATGATTTTTTGATTGTCACTGCTGGGTATTGAAATGAAAGAGAATGCAGAAATATTGAAGAAGGCTGCAAGATGGAGGGAGGGGCAAAAGGCAGAGAAAACTCAAGCTAATTTCTGATACCATGTGGATTAACGCTGTTTTCATTTGTATATTGTTCTGTAGCAGACCACAAATGATAATAAGTGATAATAAATGATAACTGTGAAACAGTATTTGCATTAGTGGTTCTTCATGCTTGGGGCTCCAGGATGTTTTGCTCTTGCTCCACTTTACCTGCAATTCATACACTGACATTCTTCTGTCATCCAAGGTTAGTTTCCTGTGCTTAGGTTACAGTCAGAGGTGGATTCTTAAAAAGATATTTAACAGTATAGTCAAAACTGCCACATAAGGTGAGAAAGCTCAAAGGGTGTAAGTCCTACTGGTCCTATTTTACACTGGTAAGAGTGAGACACTGTAAAGTGGGAGAGAATCTAACTATTTCCACATTTAATGGAAACACGGAGCTATTCCTTGCACAAGGGATAGCTTAGACATAGCAGGATGCAATTACCACGCAAACTCATCTAAGCAGTTTTCTAGGCTTCTCGGTCAACGTTTTCCCTGTGTGTCACTCATTAAAATGCATCCTGACAACATTTCCAGCACCCGTTCTCCTCTTGCAAGACACATTGTTTTGGATTTTGAAGACTGGAGTTTCAGGTATGAAAGTAAATAATAACTGACCATTCACCAGTTTTTTAAAATTGGATTTGCTTCACAAAATTCACCATGGTAACAGAGATAGAGCTGAAAAAACTTCAGCCAAAATAGAATAGTGTTAAAGTTTTGCTCCTTGAGCTTTCATTTCCCATCAACTCCATACCAGGCTCTTTTGTTGGTGAGTTAGATAAGCAAATATTAGTTAGCTGACATCTATAATTCACTGTGCTTCTGCATGCTTGGAATTTTCTTTTTAAGTATGTTTACTCTTCTGTGGTTCTGAGGAAAAAAAGCAGGAACTACAAATAGCTGTTATATGTGACTAGAGTATTTTGTATACTGTTTGACGTAAATAGCAAGCTAAAAAGAGAGTGTCTTATTGCACAAATGCTGCTGAGAAAGAAAAATACTGAGGCTTTGAAGTGGGTCAGTTCATCACCACCAGACTCAGCAGGCAGCCACTTAGTTTGTTGTGTTTACCTTCAAGAGAATAAAAACAGCAGCAAAGCTACAAAGGCATAATGCTGTTTATAGAAACTGTCATAAAGGAGAGGGGAAGAGTGGTTTTCCTGGCTAACGAACAAAGTTCAGTGGCCTTTCTCTTTTCACCTGTGAAAACCCTCAGCCCATATCTATTACCTTATATCCATGGAAACCCAGAAGTTCTAGCCAGACAAGTTCTCATGGGCCTGGAGTCCTAATCCTCCTTTTCTTCAGGTTCTTCATAATACCAAGCAGTTTCTCAGATCATTTAATGATAACCAAAGGCCCTGGAAGCACTAGCTGAGTCCCCATCTAAACAACAAAAAGCCTCAACTCTTCATGAGTTTTGGCCCCTGTTGCTAATGGCACACTGTAAAGCAGACTCTCTAAGTTTAATGCTGTCTATGGAGAGTTTCCTATCAATATCCCATAACATACATTTCATTGCCACTATAATGCTATCACTGTTACCACATTCATAGCTCAGCAGCAGACAGTGAAAAAGGCATATTTTACTGAGATGAAAGAGTCTTAAAGTTTTAAGCTGCTTTCTCTCAGTGCATAAAATAGCTATCTTGAAAACCTTAGTGCCAGGAGCACTTATATACCCTATCACCTTAAAATAATCTTTTCCTTTTCTGCTTTGCATTGCCCTTCAATATAGGGCCCATTATTTGAACAAAGAGAATGAAAACTTCTCAAGGAAATACAAACACTACTTTTAGAGTGTACTTATGTGGTGAAAACAGCGCTAATTATAGCAAATAACTTTGATGTAGAAGAGTGAGTGATGAGCAGAAAGAAGCAGTTACAGCTGTGTAATAAAGTGCCATTCATTTTGTCACTTGACCGCATGAAACAGATGGATGGAAGAAGAGCAGACAGAGGAGTGCTAGAAGACAGTCTCTCTTCTCAATACCATGTGAAGTAAAAAGTCTATCCTCTGAATTACTACAGTGATCTGGATTCACCCAGGAAAGTGAAAACTGCATCACCCCTTACTAATGTAAGTTATTTCATATACATAGAATCACATATAGTCTCCATGTGCTCCACCTTATCCCTATTCATCACCCCAGACAAATAAACTGACAACACTTTTTTAGTCATTCCTCCAAATAAGAAATATAAGAAATCAGACATACCCCCAGAAGACATAAAACAGAAACTCAGAGCAGTCAAAAAATTCTTATCTATGGGTTAGGGGACACTTCCCATTTTTGCTTACAAAATGGGTCTATATAGGCTCTATTTCYCTTATTGTCATTCCTGCAGTTTTCCATTCAGGAGCCTGCTTTAAACACTTCTTCCATTTGACGACTATTCAGATACTTAGCTCGCAGTAGTGCTCATCAGTGCCTCCCTGCTCTTTCCTAACAGAACAATCATAACTATTTCTCAAGCTGTTAAAGTACCCATGAAGTGTTATGAATGCTTGCGATATGTCTGGAGTGAGAGCACAGCACAGTTTTGCTTGGCTCAGGGGACTTTCTGGCCCATGGAGGCTACCCAGAGGTAGAGGAAATCTGTGAATGTTTAATCTTTCTTTTCCCTAGGTGACACCCACTCTTGTGACTCTCTAAAGTGGTCACAACACTCCTGTTAGAAAAAGAATTACAGAAGACTCTCTGCATTTGTGCAGCTCTGCAGAATGGAGGCTCTTTGAAGGAAGGATCTAGCCCTGTAGATCTGTGAATGGTTTAAGTGCCAAAAACTTGGTATTGAGACTCCATGAAATTCCAGATAAAAATGACAAGGAAAACTCTCCCAAACCATAAAACATTTGCTTTTCATTTTTAAAATCCAAGATGTTGCATCTAAAGAATGAATTTTATCTTCCTTTTTACCTTCTCTGCTTCTCACTGGTTGGGCTTGGCTTCAGGAGCAGTGGCAAACACCACTGCCCATTCAAACGCACCTGGATCAATGTCAGGCCTCATCCTTCCCATAGACTATCTACTCCTTTGGACTTGTCCTCCTCTAGGTCACAGTCTGTGATTCCCAATAGCCTGAATCCCAGGATGAACTAACAATTAATAAATACAGTTATTAGACAAGGTCTATTATTATATACATATACATATATGTATTTGCAGAAAACTAGAGTTTTGTTTTCTCTTAATTAAAATAACTTCTATTCAGTTTGAACATGCTCACTTTTCAGAAACAAATGCAAGAAACTAAAATTTTAATTATTTGCATGTGAAAAAGAATTGTTTATTTAAATGAGAGGCTTACTTTATTCATGCTTGGTTACTGAAGGTAATTGTCAGAGTTATAATTGGTGTCTGTTTCCAGCCCGTGATGAAGTTACTTAAAATGATTATGAAAATGTTAAGTTTCAATTTCTATATTTACAGCTCTATTTTAGAGTAACTGGGGAACACTTCATTGACTCCTGGGAGTTTCTCTCTAATAATTATGAGCTTAGAGATGGACTTTCCCTCTCTTCCCATCTGCCTTTCTCCACCCTGATTGGATGTTATGTCCTATATAATTGTCTAATTGGTTTTAACTGTCTTTCAAAAACTAGAAGAATAGAAAGCTAAAAAATAATTGTTTTTAGAAGAATTATTTATATATAAATGTTTATATGTATATATAAATGTATATATATGTTGAATTTCACCATTACTAAACTTGCACTGATTTATAAATAAGTCATAGTAGGATCCTCAGGTTTGAAAGAACTTGGGCAGAACATTTGGCAGAATAATATAACTGGTCGGTGAAAGGTACATTTTGTTTTGAGCAAAAGCCTAACTTTCTTTTTCACACTTTTTTAATTGTACATTTGCTGACTCTAGTGACCCACTCTGGCATTACTACTTGAAAAGACATAACTGTAAACTTTAATTAAAGCAGAAATTAATGAAATACACAGAATGTTATTCTACAGTTGAGTAAAAAAAAAGGATAAAAGGCATGGCAATAAAGGGATATCAAGGAAAGTAAATAGTACCATTGTAGAATACCCTGACCTGCGGGTTGCTAATAACTGGAAGGCTGTATCTTGAGAAACATCAATATACTTAAAAATTGGTCATCATCAGAGTTTTAGAAATGCATTTTTCATTTGACTGTGGCCATTCTCAGGTAGAAGAAATGTTTTCTAGGTGTCTACTGTGACACATGTTGGTCTTCCCAGAATGTCTGTGATGACAATTCATATAAATAACATACTCTGACAGTAAGAAATGGTTAAATACTGTAACCAGCAAAACATACTGTTTTCACTCAGAAGGAAAGCATAAAGACTATGAACTCTTCCTCCTTGTTTTTTTTTGTCATTTAATCCTATAAAATTATTGTAACAAGTTGACTGTGTTAGATCCTAATGAACAAGAAATATGTATTTTACAGGTCCTATCCCTGTGTGCAGCTTTTCAACTTGTTCACCGTACCTTGCCCAGCCAGTATGTTAAGGATGCAGATTTACTTCCATCAACTCTTGGTGTAAATGCATTTCAGTGGATTTGTGTCATCATAGACTAAAAGAGAATTTTGGTCAAGCAAAAGATGTGTTAACATGACTCCTTTTCTTTCTTCTTCTTCTTTCCTCTCTGTATCAGTATCTGTATCTTTGACCCATTCCTACACATCTCTCCCCGTGCCCCCCAGCTATCAAGAAAGTTATAGAGAAAAAGTCACCTCCTGCTACTCAGAATTTTGAAGAAACAACCTGTTAGTGAGGCCATTATAAGCGCCATTTAAATTAGACTCATATGGAAAATACAAGCAATTAGGTAATTAAAAGAGCCCTGTAATGTCAAGAGATGAGGGTGTGTTTAATAAACTGGCATCTTTTCCCCTTTTTTCCTTTCCAATTATGATAAGACCTTAACAAATACTTACATTTAACCTTCACAAGATTTTTTTTTCTTTTATTTCCTCTTCTTTTGATTTATATGAATGGCATATACAGGTAGTCTAACATAAACCTGCTGTGATAGACAATCTGAGAGGTCATTAATATTTGTGTGATGGAAGCTGGATTCACACTGGGAATGAAAAGRCATAATCACATTGCTGGTGAAAGAATGAGGCCTGACAGTAAATACAGGCAAAAGCTAAAATAAGGTGTTAAGACTAGTAAACTTCTAGATTCTAAGTGGCCAGGTAGACATATACCTTCTGCTGATGATAGAGCAATCTGCTTAAGGATAGATTTGCTGCTCAGAAGCAACTGAACTTCTCCTATCTGGCATTCAGCAGCATCCCTTCCCTCTTGTTCAGTTCTCTCTCCCTTTATGTGTGGTATGAATGTAGACTGAACTGGATAAACACAGATTATGCTGAACATCCCTCAGTTTCAGAGAGCAGAATTCAGAATTTTGATGTAGGTTGCAGACAGCAGGTAGTCAAGGTCATAGGAGCAGTAGCAGTTTTGTTCTTTGAAAAATAATTGGCTTGATGCAAACAGATTCATTAAGGTGTTGATTTGAGTCTTTGAGTAGGCTTTGAATAAACACAAATCTAGCCAGAAAGCTCCAACAATGTGAGAAATTTTAGTATTTTTGGTATTTCAATTTTGTAATTATAGATGATCTACATGTTGAATGTTGTAATCAATGATTTCTTCAAAATAAAACTGATACTCAGTCATGTAGATGAAGGAAGATCATTTTATGCTGCTTGAGATTTTGCCTAAAACCTTATTACTTACATAATGGTCTCTGGAAGTGACTTTTAACTTTTCAGTACAGTTTTGCATGGTCATCTGGCAGCAAACTCATCTTACTAGAAGTTTTGAATCATAGATTTTTCTGCAGATGATGATATGACAATTTAACTAAAACTGAAATGGACTCTATCCACAGTCTTGTTCTGTTAATCATGAAATGACACATTTTCCATCTCTATGAACTACTCAGTGGAGTAGTTTAAACTAGCAGTTGCATAACATTTGCTTAGGTCTCTTTCTATTGCAATTTATACAGCTGATCAACACTTTTTGAGTTTCAACACACAAGTGAAAATTTTCATCATAGCTGTGTATTTGAAAAAGAAGTGGATTCAAAATAATTGCAAAATTTCACCTCTTTCCCCTTACTTGCCTTTTAGTTGTGGTAGAATTTTTTACTCATGGCCCTCTACAAACATCAGTGATTTTACTTAGATAAAAAAGATGGAAAGATTGCTTAATAAAAATTGCTATAACTAAGTTTGGAATTTCTTAAAATATACTTTTTGTTGGAAATGCATATTTAATTCAAAAATTTTTTGTATGTGTACATACATGTCAGTAAGAACTAATGAATTTTACTGGGAAGCCTTCTCAAATCTAAGATGAAAATTTTTGACAGAGCTCAGTCAGCGCTGTTATTCACCAGATTCAAATAATTGGTTCTGCTGAAATCTTAAAGTTGAACTTCCAGATCTCCTTCCAGATCTTAAGGGAACGCTCTATCTACACTGATTATTCTGGTTTGGGTCACCCTCTCGGTTTCTTTTGCTTTTGTCTTTATCTAATATTTTAAGAATACAAGTCTTTCTTCTAAAATACCATTTTTTACTTAATGAAAGTCTCATTTTCCATTCAGGGCCAGGTGGTGTGACAGACAAGAGCAAGATGTAGGTTCCTGACTCCTGGCCTACTTCCAGTGAGTGGAGGCATGTCCTCTAGTGATTACCATAAAGACAAAAGTATATGTTAGTGTTTCTCAGCCATAACTCTTATTTTGTTGATTCTCAGGAAAAAAAAAAGTGTCAAATAGATGTGACACTGAGCTACCATTGAACTAGGCAGAATTTTTAAGGAGATTAGGCCAGAGCCAGTTCGCTTTTATTTTAGCTTGCTTTATTCTGGACTCACTGTATATCACAGTTCTCAAGGTGTCAATAATAAAGAATAAAAGTCAAAGCTGCACCTAAGGACACAGCTGAAGCAATAACCGGAATTAATTGAATAAATGAAACTCATTAATTTATTATTTCATGTGCAGGCAATGCATGCTGGGTCCATCAAGGTTAATCAATTTATCCATCTAAACAGATCACGAGGGAATGGAAAATACCAGATGTTGGAGCTGAAGTCTGTTTATTAATGATGAGTCAACAGAAGTCAAGGGATTTGTAAACAATTTAGATCTCATCTTTATGGTAAAATGACAGCATTATTGACGTGTAGATACACCCTACGTTTGCAGTTTTAGTAGCCTAGGAAAGTTGTTAAGAAACATAATCATCAGAAACGATTGATTTATGACTCACAATGTAAATTGCAGAGCTGTAGCACTGCTTGTTATTAAATTTGCCTGACCCTGTCCATTACGAGTCTTTGTTTTCAATTGTTAGTGCTTTCAACAAATCTAAGTATTTGTGCTGAAATTTTGCATGCTGCATGTGTTTGCTCCAGACTGCTTCATTGGCTTTTATTGTGATTGTAGTTCTGATGGAAAATGTACACATAAGTGGTTTCTTCACTTCTGATAAAGAAGCTAGAAAAAATGCTTATATTTAGCAATGCTACAAATAATGCTGATGAACTTTGATTTGAAAAGTTTGGGCTTCCTATTTTTGGGTACAGTGATTTGAAACTTGGCTAGGACTTGATCTAGGAAGAAGGCTGCTGCTATATTTGTCTTCTGATGTCCTGAGAATATCAGTCCATATCTGGGTACAAGAGTTTCTTCCAGGCTGGTAAATTAAACAGTGCCAGGGGACATTCCCAAGTCAATCATCTAAACTTTTAAAACAGAATAGTCTCTGTCAGGATTTTGGCCTTTGTCAACTAGTACACTCTGGGCACCATTTCCAAAGGAAATTGTGTGTTGCTGCCCTGCTTTGGAGGCGAATAGAGTTTAATGGTTTGGATACAGCCGCTTCCATTCTAGTTTGGCCTCTGTACCACAATGTTCTTCAGCAAGTTTAAAATATTCATAGCCATTATAAATCATAGTTTAAAAATGCTGATAAAAGATTTATTGGAGTTTAACAGCTAAAATAGCTGTCTCACTAAGAAAACTCAAGCTATTCAAGCCTCATACAAGCTTCTGACAAGGTTTCTGCATGTGACTGACTGAACATCTACCATCTCACAGAGCAATAAGGCATGCCCAGGGCTACAGGTGTAAAACTGGATTTTCATGTGACAACTGTTAGGAGGGAGTTTATCTCTACCATTATCTCAATAATCCCCTTGGATGACACACATGTTGCTTAGAATGGGAAGCAATTTTACTGAAGTAGCAAGGAGACAAGTGTTAGATTTCAAACACTGTCAGGGGGTAGATTAGACAAATATTGCAAGACATGCATCTGAAAAATAGAATGCACATGCAAAGCATTTAGCTGAAGTGACTTGTCCATCAGCTCCAATTTTCTTAGGCAGTACTCTGCTGTCCTGACCATGAAACTATACTTTCCTATTCTGTCCTTGCAGGTCATTGTTTCATTCCCCATTGAAAGTCTGAAAGAAAGGAGGCAGACATCAGTCTCTTTCACTGCACATTGATAGTTTTCCTTCACTGTGTAAGGCAGGTTGAAGCATAGCATGACCCATAGAACACCAGACCAAAATTCCTCAAGGCTGAACACCTCTTTCCTGTAGCATAGCATCTTAAAAGGTAACCTATATGAAAAATTATTTTAAAATTTTGTGCACTAGAAGAAGATCATATCTTGAAGTGAAATCTCCCTTCTTGGCCCATGTTCCACCCATGTTAGTTCTTCCTGTGGTGTAAATACTAACAGCTATAGCTTTGATAAGTCTGCTAAGGCAGGCAGGGAATATCAAGAACCTTAGTGCAGCCAAGTCTGGATTTAGTTACTCAGCAAGATCAGGGAGAAACCCATGTCACTGAGAAGCAGAGGCTGGTGCTTCCCCCGGCAGATGACAAATTCAGAGGCAGAGACTCAGTGGTTTCCTGCCTCGGGAGATGAGCCCAGTAATGATTAGCCGAGCGGTATGCTTCTCCCAACCTTTTATGATGTGTAATAGCCAAATATGTAAATGCTGTGTACTCATAAATGGTGTATGATCCTGCTTGCAAGTCTCTGCACATGTAAAAGATGCCCAAATAAAAGCGATCAAGTGGAGAATATATTACGTCCCAGACTCATCATCAAAATAAAATCAACACGTGAAATCAGAGCCTGCCAAAGCAACAACTGCCAAATCCGACAAAACATCTCCATATGCACCATGTTGTTGCCTCCCAAGTAACAATTAATAAAATACAGAGATCTTAAATATTGATATTCAAAATGTAGCACAGTTCATCCAATGCACCAAATACTCTCATGAGTATTAGGACTCTCAAGAGTTCTTAAAACTCTCCCTCACTTTCTCTCACATTGTATTATGTAAGTACTATGTAAGTGAAAATGAGCAACAGTTTGAAGAATGAGCAGTAAAGAACAAGTAACTGTCAGGAAACTTTTTTCATAGAATGACTATTCTCTGTCTGACTTCCCAGTCTTGATCCCAAACAAAGACCTACAGAATCCTGTCAAAGAGAAATCCTGGGAAAAAATATAGCTCTATTAAATTCTAAAACATCATGGGCTCAGCAGAAACTATATTTCATCTCTCAGTAAACCCTTACTCTACACTACCAGTCTTCCTGACTTATAAGAGTTTGGCTGTGTAACTTTTGTAGTATTCTTTTCTACAGAAAAAATATTTGTCTTCTATACGTAAGATTATTAATGTTAACTGCTATTAAAAGTCTGAATTCCTAGGGCTGACAATCTCTTTTTGCTATTATAAAAGAAGCCTACGTAACTGAGGTAGATATGTAGATGGCTAAAGTTAAGTGAGTTTAATCCATCAGTCTGATTTGCTATTTGGAAAAAAATGCATGTTAAAAATCTCTATTCTCTTACTCTTAAATAAAATAAAGGGACAAAACTGGCCTGAAGTCAAAATGAAGTGAAACTGGTAGTTTTCTATTCACTGTCTACCTGAAAGATAATAAAAAATCTCCCAATGACTTTCATGGCCCTAGGCCTTATAGCTGAAAGACTGCAGCATTAGGTAAGATACTATTCTTCTGTATAGAATATGATGCACAGGAATTTAGCCTCCTCCCAGAATGTTGCTTTCTTTCATGATACAGGTGTGAAGTGAGAGCTTAAATGAGCAAGGCCTTTTGATAAATTCACAAGATTATATGTAAGCATTTCAGTGAAGCTTGTGAACATCTTTAGATATTCCTTAGATTGAGAGCATAACAAAGCAGTTGGAATATCAGCATTAGTATGAGAAATACAGTGCATAATTTATGTTTCTATGTTAGGAAATACGATATGTCCCTTAGGTCAAGAAAGGAGCTAGCTTTTTAATTTGGAGGTTTTGGAACTGTACTTAACTCTTTATGATGCTTCCATTGTATTCTGTCCATGGAGCACTGAGTGTCGCTTTTCATGAGTTTGGCACTTTGATACTAAGTGAATAAGCAAATGGTCAAGCAGATTTTTCAAAGGAGAGTATGAAACTAATTAATTACATCTTGCTGAACATATACATTAGTTATGTTGAAAGAAGTGGTTCTTATCAAGAGTGCAAAGTTTGTTGAAGAAAGTAGAGTTTTAGCAAAAGTTTTAAGCAATAACTGTGATACTCCAGTGTTTACCACAGTAATGGTGGTTACTCCATTTTCCTGGCTTCCAATTTCAGCATATGTTTGGGATTTTTTTGAAACTGTCCTGATTTTCCCTCTCCGACAGGGGGCTGAAAACTTTAGTTCTAATTCAGCCAACCGTTCAGTGTTTATTTACATTGAGTAAGTTACACTTTACATGAATAATTTGTTTATTACTGAGTTTTTGCACAACTTTTTGCTTTAACACAGTTAAAGTTTCACCATGAGAATCAGGGCTTACTGGATGGTACCAGGCTGATCAGCATCTTGCATGTTTAAGTAGTATAAAAAAAGAAAAAGGAATCAGGCAAAGTGCAGATGTTCAAAGTGGGATGTCTGACAGTATGAAATTTGGTGTCAGTCTGTCAGAATTATTCTGTTATATAAAAATATAGTGTGTTTACTTTAACTCTGAAAATGTTACATGTTTCACCTTACAAAATTCTTCCTAACAGTGACATAAAAATCTTACTGTGAGAAGAGAAATATTTCTGAGAAAATGTTTGGCACTGATGAAATTGATAGTATAAATTAGTTTGCCAATGGGTATTCTGGGTGCTTTCTGAGTCTTTGGTTTAAATATATTCTTTTCTTTAGAATATAAGAATGAATTAACATTTTCTTACTGAAGACTTGCACTGCTTTGAAGATTAGTCTCATGTTTAAGAATTGTTATATACAATCTTAGTTCTCAAGCACAGTTGTATTGTTATGTAGAGACTTTGGATTTTCTGAAATGCAAAGCTCTCAATCTACTGGAAATAAAATTAGCAGGGGTTAATGTACTTTAGTTATTTTAAAGATGTTTGAGATATTATGAAAATAAAGGTCTTTCACATCTGTGTTTGTAGGTTTTGCATCTGCAAAACATACTGCGGTTAAGTTAAAGGCGTTTTAAGAGATCAGTTAAGAGATAAAAAGCAGCCTAAATTGGAAAAAAACAAATCAGGGTTCACCATAAATAGATACCACTAGGCTGGCATCTAATTTCAGCTTAAAAACAGATATTAGGGAATGATCACATCATTGGAAACCACCAAGTAATCAGAATAAACTGACCATAGATAACAGCATGTGCTTTTTTTTGCCACCCAGGTTTAAAGAGAAGGAATTAGCTCAGACAACTGTGGAGACTGTTAAGCCTTACCTAGTTTGCCCTCAACTGTGTGGCTATGTCCTGGTATGTGGGGAAGGGGTAAGCTATTAGTCCACATGACTCTTCCTGCATCTGGAAAGTTCACTCCTCACTGACCATCCTGTGATACTACTTTTCTTTTTCTTACTTGACTTTAGCCCCTGTTGCCGTATCTGAGCACCAAATCTCCAGCAAAACAGCCCTTAGGTAATTTGTCAGTGTCTCTACTATTGAATATGTTAGGATCAAAACTCTCAAGGATAGTGGGCACTTAAAAGAAAAAAATATATATATTTTACCAAACTAAGTAATTGGAAAGAGGGTGCAAATTACTTCAGCTTGCACAAATTATTGAAAAAACTATCCTTTCTGTGTTCTTTGCATAGAAGAACTGTGATATAAGAAGGAACTAACCAAGGATAAGCTAAATGACAGAAGTTTACACTACCTGATAGTCATTTGAACTTGTCTTTAAAACATGCCCATTTATCTTAAAATGCGTTTTCAAAAATTTGGTGAAATTGACCCATGAAAATACAAACGCAGAATCAATTCATTAATGCTTCTGCACTGAAGATGTGGAACGAACCCTACCACAGAAAATAACAAAAAACCCCAACCTCCAAAAGTGGATTTGTCACAGACTGTGTTTTGCTAGTGTTATCCTTGTTTATGGGTACTAATATAATTCACTCATCAGAATGTAGCTTTCCAGAATCACTTCTGAACACAGTTGAACACAAAAGTCAGACCCTCCTAGTAGGGTCTGGTCCAAATTTCAGTGCTGTCTTAGCAGGTACTAACTAGAGAAGTTACTGTTCCAGTTATCAGTAACCGTACATCGAGTTATGTGGGAAAAAGGAAGAAACCCCCCCAAACAGCCCTTGTCTAGACTGAAAAATATATTTTTTTCAAGTATAGCAAAAATGATGAATGGAAGTATAGTTTGTGTACTTTTTTTTTTTTTTAATTTTGCACATCTTTGGCAGTGCAGCCCAAAATGAAGAGAAATTTCTCTGCAGAGAAATCGTGTTGCAGAACCAATGTCTATGCTATATGAATTTAAAGGGATTTTATTTTGTATAAGCTCTAGTGCAGTCCCCTGGACTGAATTCCTGCTAGTTGTTGGATTCAAAAGAGTGCTTCTAGAACAGATACTTGCATTTCATTTCCATTTAAAAGGAAACCTGTCTGTATACTCTAAGATTGCTCCGTGACGTGAACCAAAGTAAGGTAGTGGGTTAAATCAAAAGAGATGCTTCAGAAGACTAATGTAAATGCACCTTTTGACTAATGGCAAGGAAAAGCGTATTTGAAAATATGGAGTTTATTGAAAACCCCTTAGGTCTGAGTAGAAAGGTGATTTGTGTGTTGAATTTGCAAAAATACTTATGCTATATGTTTATTATATTTATTTATTTATTTATTTTATATATGTAATGTTGATATATCAACATTTTGCAGGTTTGCGAGGTACATCTCCCTGTTAGATATGAACTGGGAAGTCCTAGTTACAAAGAAAGATGTCTATTGTGTATCCTGCAGAAGCATCTCAGAGACTTACTGGCAGTATTAGGTCTATCTTCTTTGAAAGTTTATTGTTGCAGCAGGTAACCTAAATAATTTGCTGCCACATTAAGTAACTTCAATCTTTGCAGCACTGATTGAGCTCACTAGTGGACTCCAGTGTCCCTTTGCAGCACTCCTTTCAATTATCTCATTGTGACACTCCAGCAGTCCTAGGTCTGCAGATGCAGCAGTTGGGAAATGTTTTGCCACCCTCACCATGCTGCAGACATATGCCCAATACTCCCGTGGAAGCCCCAGGACTGCATGTGCAGCGCTTTTGTAGTATTGTTGAAGCAAGTTGTTTTTGGTTTCTTGGCAGTCTTTCTGCAGAATGGAATTTTGCTGCCAGTAATGACATTTCTTGAGTAAGAGACTAAACATCTCACATCTGGGATAATAAGACCTACAGACCACAGAGCAATGAAGGTTTTTTTGGTGGACTAGATATGTGTCTAATCTAATAAATTCCTTTGAAAATTTTGGTCCCTGGTTACTTCATGACCATGCAGCACTTGTTAGGGCTTGCAATACTGTGTTGCAGGTATGATTTTTCATGTGTTGCAACAAGCCATCCTGATCTCTGAAAACATGGATTCTCATCTCCATCTCAGGCTGATAGAAAAAAAAAAATGTCTCTGTCCTTCTGTTTGGGCTCTGAGTAGGCCATAACTATAAGAATTTGGCCATTAAGATAGCTTTTACTAGGAAGAGAAAAATTGATCCCTATTCATCTTACAATATATTATGATATATTATGTGTATGCATATATACACCCATACACATGCTATATAAAGAGTGTATGCACACACTCCTTAATTTTATAGTGGTGATAAACTAACCATGTGTTTAGATACGTGTGCCCTTTTGTCTATTTTACAGCTCAGAGGAGAAGAGTGGCTGTTTGTGGAAGGTCTTTTACTCTGTATATACAGTTCTGTATGCTTGTTGGGAATGAGTGAATGTGACGGTGTGCTCCTCTCCCCGCTCCCCACCCCAAACCTGACCTTTCACCCATAACCCTGCTCGGGTGATAGCCCTCAGTAAGATCTGACGTCTCCCCCCCACCGCTTGGGCGATAACCCCCCGTAATGGTTGTGATGGCTGCATCCGGCTCAAATCGGAACCTGCGGAGACAGATAACAGCACAATAGCCAAGGGCTAACTGAGCATGCGCCAACCAAAATATGGCTGACATGCAAATATGAGTCAATCATCTTACCCCATAAATAGAGGGCAGCCCAGAGCCCATTGAGCTCTTCTGCACGGCAGCGGGCTGCATGCCAGGATCTCCCCTCGAGCGGGGACGCCTCTCAAGGTTACTCCTTGAGGTTCAGAGATCCCTTACCCACGACAGATCCTTGGTAAATGACTAATAGCACACTGAAACTTTGCAAACTTTGCTAAGTTGCATCTCGGATTGCTTGTGCACACAATCCTTTAGACGTAAACCATTGATGAAGTCTAGGACTAAGATTGGATCCAGCCGCACCCAGGCTCCTCTGAGAAGGAGCTTGGAAAGCACTGGGGTCCACTCTGAACCTCATGACTCAATAGGAGGGTCTCCTTGGTGATTTCGTCTGACCCTGTCTTCTATGCAGTAAATAACCGAGTGTACCTTGCCATTGAATCCGTTAAACCACTGTCTTATTTACCTATGATCTCAATAAAACATATTGCTTCTTCTCTCTTATGAGCGAAGTGCATCATTCATCCGCGAGAGTGGAAATGAATTCAAGTATTAGGCAGCCTTGATACTTGTAGGGAAGATGAGGATATATAGGAAGTTTTAGTGTTATCCATGCAGTGACTTATTAGGACACCTAGACCTCAGGAAAAGCAGATTAAAGTGGAAGATTTAACCAAACTGCTTGACACCTGGATGTCCCAGACAAACAGCCCTTCTGCTGCACAGAACTGGGGGAGCAACTTGGAGCAGCGAACATGCACAGTTTCCCCTAATATGTACCACATAGCTTTCCCAGCTGGAAAATTGTGTGAATATGCTGGTGGAGAGTCCTCCATTTGGAACAAGTCTCGCTCTATTCCAAGTAAGAATTGACTCAGACCATAGGATTTTTACATTTATGCATGCAGCAAGTTAGAAAAAGATAAAGATGTCTTTCATCCCATTATGATAGAGATCATGCATCTAAAAGTAAGAATGCAGAGGAGGATTTCATTCTTTAGCTACCACTAGCACTGTCAGTGTTCAAGGGACCCTATCCTGATGCTGTGAGATACTACTCTGATCCTGGCAAGAATGGACTCACAAACACCCTGATACATCTGGTGACAGGACACCAACTTGGCAAAAGCTTTGAGATGAATCACTTTAGTCTTTTTTTTTCTAGTGAAGATAGATGACCCATAAGGCATTTAAACTCAAGAAGCTAGGTTTCATTAGAATATAAAATAGAACAACCTATTATTTAAGACGACGAAAACTCAAAGGTACTAGATCAGAGAGAACACAAAAGAGATAATTAGCAAATTTTCATTTACCTGGTGTCCTTGCAAGGTGTATCTTTGCTTTTAGGTGTGGTTTCAGTCAGCTCATGTGGCTTTCTTGGTTGCAGCAAACTTTGCACGAGGCTCCCCTGGCTCTTGGGAGCTCAGGAGGCTCCCCAGTGCCTTGCTCTGCTGCAGACATGCTTGCTGAACACTCTCCTTCTCTCTCTCCCTCTCCTGCTTGTGGCTGGAATTTCTTCTTCCTGAACTTGTTCATTTGCTCACTGAGAAAAGAGCAATGTTTCCACAGGCTCCAAGAGGTTCTAACTAATCAGTGTCTTTTTAAAGAGGCATACAGAGAACCACAAATGAAATAGGTGCTATCCAACAGGCAGGTCATACTGAAACAATTAAATGTTTGCAGAACTAAAACACCAAGCAATTGTGGCTTTAGTTTGCTGGGCTAAGGCTAGAACCTGAGTATTTCAGGGAATGGTAAGAGCTAAATGTTATTGCTATTTAATAGGTTTATTTAGCAGGTGTTGGTTTGTCCCTCCTCTAGCTCATTTAAACAAAGATAATTTTCTGTCAGTCTAGAGAACTAATGGCCATGAATTTCATGAGTGAGTATTAAATAATGGCTGCTTGCTGTCTGGGTCCACCACTTCCTAGCCTGACCATGGGTCATCAGCTCCCTCCCCAGCATAAGTGGTGAGCCTAAGGTTCCCCCTTTCCCCAGTCTTTTGGCTGTTAGCAGGGGAGTTATCTTGATGTAAGAGATTTGATGTTTTTTTGTTTTGTGGTGAAATAGATGTCCAGGCTAAGGATACTTCCATTGTTTCCAGCTCTTCTGTAATGAGCAGTATGGCAGTTTTAGAGTCTTTGCAGGATGGAGCGATGGGATGGAGTGATGCTGTCAGTTCAATCCTTAGTTTGAGTTTCTCTTTTTTTTAAAAAAATTCTTGCCTATCAGCAAAGAGGGGAACAATTAAATCTTTCCAATTGTTTATTTTACTTGGCATAGTTTTTAACCACAATTCCTTGACTTGGACTAGGACCCCCATAAAGATTTCCAGATTGTCTCCCACCCATGTGAGAACTAGACGAGGTGCTACTGAGATAAGACTGTGTGCATTCAGTCTAAAGTATGTACATACTTTTACTGGTATGACTATAGTTGCAGCTGGTAATCTCATAGAAAGACTGAAAGCTGAAGGGCAATAAACATACCCCATCCTCTAATTTCCAAAGGGTTGTTCCCATCAAAGTGAAGTGTCCAGATATATGAAGGATACAGGGAAAGCTTGTGCTATTCTGCCGGATGCTGATAATGAGAGGAGATATGCACTTCCTCTCTGAAAATAAACTGGATTTTGCAATGAACTTTAGCTAGTTCATAGCTGTTATCATAGCTGTTCTAGCTTTTTATTTTGAGATGATTAGGGACAAAAAAAAAAAAAAAGAAATGAAGTGGATATAACACCACCACCAAGGAAGAATCAAATTCTGCCTGAGAACTGAGATGACCATCTGGTTTTAGATAACACAGAACAAAAGCACAAAATTTATGGAGGCACGTAGGGTGAGAATATATTACAAGGAAAAGAAATGCATCAGTAGAATACAAACAGACAACATGGAAAATGGCAAGATCATCTGTTTATATCTATAATTTGCTAAAAATGGAAACAGCTACTTAAGATTCAAAAAACACTTTGTCTTTGTATGAGAAAAAATATTTTCCAGATAGATTTGGATTTCCTTTGAAACTTGCTGAAAAGTTAACTTTTCTGTGAGAAAACCCCTTTTTCTCTATTTTGTTACTATGCTGCTTACAAACAGTGTAATAAAAATAGTTTGAGATAAATAAGGTGTTAATGATTTTATATATAAAAAAGGCAGCATACTTCTACATGTGCCATTTAGAGCAACAATTTTAAATTTTATATTGTTTATATTATTTGTCTTGTGTAACTATAAAAACAAGCCAATGTGTTTTGGGTTAGATATCTTCTGTTAGCAGTGGAAGAATTGTTATTCTTCAAAATAAGTGCTTCTTTCAGCTTCCCCAAATTGCTCTATAACCTAAAATGTACATTACAGGTGCAGAATTGTTTGCTCTAAAATCCTAAGATTATTCCATATTTATGAAAAGGATTTTGCTGTTGATAGAAAAATAGCACAAAATGGAATAAATCCTTTGAGAGAAAACATCTCTAGCATTACAGAAACAGACTCTAATTGCTGCAGGCTGAGAAAATAGGAACTGTTGTGTTTCAATAGATAAAGACAACAGAGATGAGTAAAACAAAATATTCTCTTCTCATTTAAGTTTTTTTCAATTAGGAACATGTGGCAGCCTCAATTCATCTTACATGAAATAATTGGCAGCTGGTGACATGGCCATGCTCACAGATGGCACTTTGGTGTTGCACATATTAGTGTTTATGAGTAAGAATCACGAAGACTGGGTGAAGGAATGGCAGGTACATAGATATTGCCTGGCTTGCAACAGAAAAAGGATTAATTTTTATTTCTAGTTCCCTTTCTTTTCTATGTCTGCTTAGGGAAAGGACAGTAAATTTGGAGTTTGGGAGAAGCAAGGCTGCATGCCGCAGGTCACTGAAAAGACTTTAAACAGTAGCTGAGGGAGTTTCCTACTGCCTTCTCTCTCCTCTTATTTTGATTTCTAGCTATTAGCATTATCCCTGGAGGAAATGTTTTGTTGACTGAATGTGTATTTTGTTTCTGGTGAAGAATTTTTTAGCTGACAGATGCCCTTTTTTATTATCTTTTACATTCAGTTCTGTCATAGATTTGGTACCACCCTGAAAATGACAGATAAAGAGTAAGAACGAGAACTTCTGCCCCACAATGTGCAGGATATATACAGTGTAAAGTTTTTTCTCTTCTGCAAATGTCCTTTGCGCTACAGGCATCATTGTGTTTTATCACTACCTGAGGTAAGGTCCACCTCTACCTCTCTTAACGAAAACAGACAACCTGGAGAGCGAAATTGCCATTGTGCCTCTGTTCTTTTTATGACCTAAGTGTTGCTGACTATTTTTATCATATAAGGGCATATTCTGTCTCTTTTGCTTTATGACTCCCTTTCTCATTCCCACTTAGCATGAAAGTGTCAGTTCCTGGCTCCATGGACTTAATCTCCTAGGCTCTTTGCTGCAACCATGGGAGGATAATAGAGGCACTTAGGTCAGCTGCTGAGCAGAGGAGACACCCGAATGTGCTATTTCTGTTTTCTCAAGACAACCTGGAAGCAGGGACAGGAAGGAAGTAGCTTTTGAGAAGATTTATGGTCAGCTGAAGGAGTACATTTGTGTTGGGAAGGCCTATCTGAGGTCACGTACCTGTGATTGCTAAACAGCAGAGAAGAGACATTTCCCCTGTCGTTCCCCACTTCAATCTGTTTTTATCATTTTTATTACCTGAGACATCCATCTTATCTTCGAAACACTCTATAAAAACAAGAGAGACAAGTAATCAGGGAAGTTTTAGATACCTTGTAAATAGAATGTATGTAGCTGTTGCAGTCTGTGGCTTATGCTGTGTGATAATGTCTGACTTTTTAAAAAATGAACCAGGACTTGGAATTATAGAGCCACATTTTTAACCTCAGCATTTTAACCTTGGGACTGACTTAAAAATTCATGAACAACTTTTATTGACATACTATTTTTGTATATATTTTAATTACAAACAATGATCACTGGCTCCACATAGGTATGTTCCTGTTGTGTCTTACTGGATTCCTGGTAGAAAGGAGAAGCTATGAATTGTTAGATGGAGAGCTATTTCAGGGAAGCTCAGTGGGGAAGTAGAGTGTGAAACAAATGTTAGAAAGCTCTGTGAGATGGAAGTTGCAGAGCCCTGGAAGGGAGAAGATAATGGCCTGGGGAAGAAATTTCAGCAGGGTAAACAGCAAAAATACATTAAACTTTGGAAGCGTTATGAAGGATGAAGCATTAGCGTTTAGTCAGAATCAGGGTTGTGAATTCAGAGACTGGATGGATTTTCTCTCAGGGTACGAGGCTGTACAATTAGTTTGTGGTTGCACTGTGGGATGACTCTGTGATCAGAGGTGTGGGGGGATGCTCCCAGCTTCCCCCCCCCCCCCCAATTTGGTGCCAGTTACAAGTAGCCTGAATTCCTGTGTTTTACACTCCAAAAGGGAGGATGTCAAGACTTTGAGATAAGGCCTGCTTGGGCCTCAGGACCTTGAGAGACAAAAGCCTCCTCTCATTACTGGGGTAGTGTTAATTGCTGTGGTCAGGACTGCCTCCTCCTCCTCAGGATCCTGAGAGATAACACCCGCTTTCACTGCTGGGGCCCCATTGCAGGCTGGAATTAACTCCTTCTTAGCCCAGCCATGGGATCTCTCCTTGGGATCCCCACTGCAAGAGTGAAGCAGTCATCCACAGTCACTCAGACTCCTCTCTTCAGTGCTGAAGAGTGCGCGAGGCAGCTAGCCTGCCCTTGGGGGTGCTCGGCCACCCCCCCTCAGCCCGTGACCGTGGGTGCGATGGTCATAACAACGACGGAGGAGAGTTGAGCCCTGCAGCAGCCAAGAGCCAGGGACTGCGCCTCCGTGAAGGGAATTGTAACTGGCCTCACAACTCCGCCTCCACCTTCCCCTGAAGGGTATAAAGAGGTTGGCCCGGAGCCACCTTGGGCTCTTTGCGGGTGACAGCGGGTGTGCCAACTTGCGGAACCCCTGGGGACGGGGACTCCCTCCTGCAGTTACTTCCCTGGGATTGAGTGTACGTTGGCCGCTGAGGCAACGCGTGGGTAAGATCGATCAGAATTGGTTTGCCTAGTTCATTCATTTGGGTATTTACAGTTAGTGTAAATTAGCTGTCTTTTTCTGTTTACTAAGTAGTTACTGTTAGCATAATTTTTAGTGTAATTAGAAATAAGTATTGTAGTTGAGCTGAGCTTCTGTTAATACGAATTCTTGCTTTGTACCATTGCAGCTTCTGTAGTAAATTTTGGTCTTTGAAACAAGTTGTGGAGTCATGCAGTAAATCTTCTGTCCCCCTCCTCCCCTCCCTCGCACCACACGAAACCCACACGGTCCAGGACTGTAAGATAGTAGGTTGCCCGCGACAAGAGGGAATGGAAAAATCTTGAAAAGACTTGAAAGCACACTATTTCCAGAACACTTACATCAGGAAAACAAGAACTAAAAAAAAAAAAAAAAAGACAAGAATTTTTAAGCTTTACCTCTACAGAATTTACATAATAGCATTCCTTAACTCTGACCAGTACCTCAAGTAGTGTAAAGCAAGCTGTGTTTCTACTTTCTAAGCAGTAAAGTGTGCAAAATCCTGAAATTAAATAGAGAATTGGAAACTGCCTTGAAACTCGGTGTAGTTTTCCTTTTTATTCCTGCTTAACACACCAACAATCTGGAGTCTCCCAGTGCGTTGCTGTGTGGGTAGGAACAATGAGATGCTCCATCAAACTCTGAATGTGACTAAATGAACCAGAAGCTCTTCGGTTCAGAAAGAAAATGAAAGAAAAAGAGAAGAAAAATAAAATTTGCATCTGACATAATTTTTTAAACCAGCTCTCATTGCCTCTGAAATCACTTCTGATCTCAAACCAAGGAGAATGGTAGTATAGCGCTGTGCAATATGATAACACAGGATACAGTAATGGTGGCAAAGCTGTTGCAGGAAACAGAGCAGTAAATGCCATTCCCAGCTGGTGAATGTTGCTCCAATAGTGGTTCACCTGACAATATATATAATGTTCTCTGCACTGGTCTCTGAATACTGTTTGAATGGTAACTTAGGAAAGGGTTGAACTGTCACTTAGATCCCAGCTTTTAGTGCTGCACCTGGCACCCTTTTAATTATTGGCATAATGTACTGCAGTTTGTCACAGTGGGCTTCAGAGTGGCCTCCTGTGAAGATGTTTCCTAAAGAGAGGGAAATAGGAGTGGTGACACTCAGGCAGGAAGAAATACACACAGAATAACATCTGTGACCTGCTGGAAGAGAAGCTGGAACACAGTGCCAGAGTGACTGCGAAGCTTTCTGAACTGCCAAGTTTGGAGTGTGAGCTGTCTTTCTGGTTATTGAGAGGAGAAGCTGTAAAGCCTCACAGAAAAGTCTGAGTGACAAGCAAGAGCCATAGACACCCTGGAGAATTTATGCACTTGACATGACTGATGGAAGCCTGCACTACACTTCAGATTTATGGCCAACCTAGTCCTTATTTGGTTTTCTCTTTCATCCTTTCTAAGGACACTACAGTCTTTGGGATCTTCTGAATTTATCTATGCTGATATTGAAGTGATGAGGTTTTGGAGACTAGGGAGAGGCATTATGCCAAAATGTGGGAGTTGAATGATTCCATTTACACTGTGATTAGCTAAGCTGTATTTCAAGCTTAAATTAGAACAATTCAATCTGGATACCTGTACTGGTGATCAGAGGACTTGAATTTCAGCTTGTCTTGGCACATACCAGATCTGTCCAGACTGTATGAGGGTGAATTTGTGATTATGTTAAGGTGTCATGTTAGAGCGTGACCTTTTTCTCCAAGAGATGCTCTGGAGTCTGCTCTACGTCTATGTTCACATATAAAATTGTGAGTAACGTGAATGATTGTGGGGTGATGATGCTTGAGCACAGGATCAGATCTCACTTGACTAACAGAGAGGGCACATGTAGGATGACTTAGCTAGTTCTAATTCCATGAGCAGTCATCTCTGAGATGTCTGCTTTTGAGGACAGGCTAGTTTGGTTTAAAAGCAGTGATAGAGGTAAAGTTAAAGAAATTACCTCCTGCAGCCTTCCTTTCCCAATTTCTTCCTGACAATTTAAATAGATATAGCAGCTCTGAGGCAAGAGATATTCCTGGTGGCAAGTGAAGCTGACAAGAAATTAATATGATGGACTATAGATAGATACTCCCAAGAAAGTGGATGTTACTTGGCAGAATCATTGCTGACTGTCAGGGACACAGACACCTTTCACATTTTTGGTATTTCTCTGACTGTGGATAACAAAATGAAGATATTTGTCACTGAGGTATATGGTTGCTGGCTCCCAGGTAAAGGTGTACAAGGTCTTGACAACACACTTTTGCTGCCAAGTGAGTATTCTTGATACTGATATTTTGCTCTAAGGCCTAAAGGAAACTAGAAATGAGCAGTCCCTTTGCAGTGATAGCCTTTTCACTAAAAAATGTAGATGAGTATAACTCCCCTATTAAACTTTAATGCTATGCATTATATAGATTTTTTTTCCTTACTTAAAGTGCTTAATTGCACTCATTGTACTTTGTGGCTTCCTTATATTGGTATAATGGAATTAATGTGAATATAACATCTAATGTCATCTCTCAACATCATTTGATAGTTATACATGTATTTATAGGTAGGTACTCAGCTCTGTGCCGCTCATTCAGGGATACATTATGGAGGCTGTGCAGCTGTGAAACCTCAAACCATTGCCAGGGTGTGCCAAGTCAGGCAGCACTAAGGGGAGGTCATAGTCCCCTGAATGACTTCTTCCTCTACCCCTTCACTCCTATTAAATCTATCCCTGTCATTGCCACAGTTTTTTAGTAACTCATGACAACTGAATTCACAATACTTTTTGGGTCATTTGTGAAGGTTACTCCTATTTTCCAGAGGAAAAGACTAGAGCTTAAATGATTTCACCAAGGTCACAGTAGATAATATCAGCAAAAAAACAGTGATTTTATTTCTGCCTCAGATTTTCCCCTTGCATTAAGGGAAAAGTTCTTGTGAACCTTTTCTCTTCACAGTGTGTTTGTGGAATATCTGTGTTACTCAGTTGTGTTGGTCTGAAAGCTTGATAAAAAAGATTGTTGCAGAAAACACCTTTGAAGGTACAAATGTAGGTAAAAACCTGAAAGAGTGCTTCAGAAGACAGGTCAGAAGTCAGCTGAACACAAGTGGCTCTTTCCCTTATAATCACCATCTCAGAAGATCCAGTCTGAGGAGTTCTCATGATGGTTGCTCCCCTTCCTCTCAACCACTCTTTCAGTTTCTCTTTTTGCCTGAGGGTAGAGCTCTGTTTCTCCAGAACACACAGCTGCCTTCATTCCCAAATTGCTAGCCAACTTCAGCGGTAGAAACAACTTTTGTGCCTCAGTATCAACTCTGGCCAAGAATAACTTGGTCTTCCTTCATTGTATCTGTCAGTACTAGAATACTGTGGAAAGAGGTGATATGACTGTTGTCTAACTTTCTGCCAAAATTTCTCAGGACTGGAAGGAAGACAGTTAATCTAGCTTTTATCTCTGGCCTCTCTCGCTTTCCTCAGAATTGTCTCTAGTTACAAACCAGGAAACAAGTATGACATTTTCACTTCACAAATTTTTCTGATTTTTTGATGTAGGGTTTACTGTTTTGGTGTGTAAATCTAAGTTACCTAATCTGGAATTTGTCATCATTTACCTCTATGTCTGAAATGTTTATAACTAAATCAAACAAGAGAATCTCTTGAAGTATAAATTATGAATTTCAGAAGGTCAAAACACAGGCTATTAGCTCTTTGTTATAGTAAAAGAAATTGCAACTATTTTACAAGTAAAATTTGACTGTGGCCTAAACAAAAATTTGTTTTCACTATTTAAAATGTATATCATATGCTAGAAAACCATTTGCAACAGTCTTCAACAGTTGTAAGATATACTTACTATATACTTGTTATATATGATTTTAAAAATATTGCTATTTATACATTTTTATTGAAAATCTAGCAAAAAAAGAATAGCAGGAGGAAAAAAGATCACCTTTATAATCCAAACTCCATTCTTTCCTGTAAAAGTTACTCATAGTTAGCAAAATTCTTAAAATGCCTAGAAGAAAATATATGATTTAAAGATGACTAATTTTAGTGAAGACTATCTATTTACTTGATTTCAGTTATGTTACTTGAGAAGACTGGTAACAAGACAGATGAGGAATGCTTTTATTGATCAATACACATAGAGCAGGGAGCAAGAGGCAGGAGCTTTTCTTACACATGTTAAACTACAGGATTTTGGTTTAGCAGCTGAACCAATAAAATAAAATAAGTATTGGTTTGGGTCAACCTGAAATGTTAATGAACTTTAAAGGCATCAGCCTGAAATGTTTAGTTACACTATAAATAAGTATTTCCGTACAGTGTTTGATTATTTAATCCTATTTTTACTCTTAAAAAGCCTCAGTTCTGAAAAGGAAAGGAAATGATTAATTATGAAATGAAATGACCAGTTAGGAAATTAAAAGTCAAAATATTCTGTATGACAATACCAGATAGTATGGTTTGACTTTATCCTTTTTTTGAAATTTATATTTATCATTTTATTAAATACAACCTGAATTTCTAAACAATTTTAAAAACTATAATTTGGGACAGATTTACTAACTTGCCAAAGTTGATATTCAGTGTGGAAATCTGTTCTTCTCTCTCTTTTTTTTTCAGTCACATATGTTTTTTACAATGTTACTTGTTTTCACATGTTTAGAAACCAGCCAGGTCAAAATGCACAAACAGAAACTGGAAGGAGGTAAAGTGGTGGCAGCAGGAAACTTGCCATGGGGCTCTTACCATATGTCACTTGCAAAGAGAACTGTGTTTCAAGTAGTTCTGAAGGGAAAAGAGGAATTAAAAAGCACAAGGGAACCAATTTTATTTCTGGGGTAAGGAGAGGGAAATTTGTTTTTTAAATAAGCATCTACGATCACATAATAATGAACCGAAATGCCTCAGATCTCAGTAGTGATGTTGCAGTGTTTGGGATACAGTAACAGAATACGCTAATAGTTGATAATACCACTGCAGCTTGGAAAAGTCCTCCAAGGAGTGCTCTCAGCAGTGCTCTGGCCAGCAAAAAGTGAATTTAATTGCCTCCAGTTATATTGGTAATTTACTGAGAACAGTGCACTGAGGCTGCCTCCTTAGTGTTCTGAGGCTGTATTTGGTAATAACCTGTTTTGCAGTTCTTAAACACGCAATGCTTGCACTGATTTCAGTGAGAAATAACACATTGGCAGGTTAAAGTAGTGGGAAAAGAGACTTTAGTGCTCGCTACGCAATACACTTCCTTTGATCATTACCTGCCTCTGCAGAGAAAAATTAGAAAATTCAGCTGTTTCTGTCCTGACTCTTATATCTGCTCTGCCACCTTTACATCCTCTAAAAATCCAGGAGTTGTGTCCTACATTCCATGTGGGAGGCAAGGATTGCTGCAGGTTTCAGCTATCTCCAATGACACCTTTCTCGTTCCTAGCATGGAACCAGATGAAAGGACGAGCTATTGGGAGGTCAGTAACACAAAGTGAGGGAGGCTTCAGAATTTAAAGCATTTGCAAGTTCTTGCTCTGGTTCCAGTCAGTAATTAAAATGAGAATTAAAAAATTGATCTTTCAAGAAAAAATGATGTGAAAATGTATCACTTTTATTCCTAAAAAGCTATTATATCATCATCATAGTAGTATAAGGTAAAACACTGGCATAGCATTTTAATATCTTTTTCTGCTTACTTGCCAGTCATGGCATATTTGAATTTTAATGCAAAAATACCCTAAAAAGTGAGCACTAAATTGTGATTGCTGTTGGATTTGCTTTCCCTTTTAGCATTCATTTTTCCTCCTTTATTGTGTCTCATGAAACCATGGACATATGGTTTATTGAGAAGGAGGTCTCTCCCTTCACACTGAGTCTTATGCTCTTGATGGGGAGGGCTGTGCTACTGGAGCTGGATGAATTGACTGAACACTCATCTTCTCCTTCAGGATCATATCTGTGGTATGATCAGCTCTGTGGATTTATTCTCTAGGGAGGAACTGTGGCTGAGCAATGTCTCACTGAAGCAAAATAAGCTGTGGCTGAGTGATGTCTCAATGAAGCAATATTGCCAGAAAGCCCATAGTATACTGCTGCAGGTAGGTCCCACACTAAGGACATTTCTGGAAATCTTCAAAGCATGAAAGTCAGCAAGTTCTATGACAGATAAATTCTTTGCTGTTGAATAAAGTGGGAAAAGATGGTATTTATTTGAGGGAAAATAGCTGAATATTATGCAAGATTAATTTTTATACCTTTTTCCTGTGAGCTTTGTCTGTATGTAGGTTAAAACCTTGAGGCTACTACTGCCATGTAACAGTCCACTCCCACCTTGGCCTTAACTGCGATGTGTAAAGAAACAATATAACTGATCATTCGGTCCCTCTTAGTGTTAGTGATTCATTATAATGTCACCCAACAATATCTAACTGAGGCATCTTTGTCTATTAATAGACAAAATTCCATTAAAGTCTCAGACACTCGGCTCAATAGAGATAAGCCAAAATCAAAGCTGGAAAAACAGAATATAGTAATTATCTGGGTTGTCTGAGAAACCCTTGGAAAAAAATGGTTCAGAAAGAGGTACTGAACATAATACCAAATAAAGGATATGAGCATGACCTTTCATTAAACAGTGGATGTAGCTTACACATACGTAATGCCACACTGCTATATCTATTAACCCTCATTAGTAAATTCAAGGACTGGAGAAGTACAGCTACCTGTACTCTCGCTTCTCTTTTTAGCTATTCCAAAGATTTTAAAGCTTGGATGATTTCATCTGTTTGTCCTAAACAACATCATTTTTCCATCTTGGCTGTGCAACATACAGAGAACTTCCCTAATGTGGTATAATGTGAGAGTTCCTCAGTGATGGCCAATACATACAGCTCCATTCCTACTATGTGCTTTATCTGCTTTGGGATCATATATCCAGGGTACTAAACAATTACCTTCTCTGCAAACATAGGAGACTTGACATATACTGAGCTGTAGATTGCACTCTCTGACTTTACTGATTTTTTTTATTAAGCTGTAACACCTAATGAAGTGTTAGGGGTTTGGCTTTATTAGAATTTTTTGTTGTTGTTCAGATTTTTTTTTGTTTTTACAATGAATATTAATCTTCAAACCTAATTGGCTTCATTGATTTTTTTTTTAAGTGACTTATTTAAAACATCTGTATAAGTAAATAGCAGCAATTTTAAATACTTTTCTTGTGAACAGAGGTGATGATAAAGAAGACGCACAATGAAGAACAGTGCCTAAAAGGGGGGAAAAAAAATCAAGTCCGATAGAGTGAGGTTGGTGGAAAAAGAAAATCTGAGCAATGACTGAGCATTTTGGCAAGGTAGGATGTACTTAGAAAAAATTGAGTCACTTACCTAAGGACTGACTGGGCTTGGCAGGATTGGGCTCTTGCTTTTTTCTGGTCTGATGCTTTCTTGAATGTGCTCATCTAATTCCCATCACCAATCCTAATAATATCGTTTTTTCATTCTTCACTGTGAGGCTGATGTGCACCCAGCTCTGGTCCCTTTATCCAAATCAGACACCTATGGGAATACACGAAAAGTATCTTCTTGCCTGTGAGCCCAGAAGTCCTTCCAAGGTTAACTAAATCTGTAAGAGAGATGATGCTCAGTGAGGACATATCCCAAAATGAATATCCAGAACTAGCAGGAAGGAAACGTTCCTGGACTCTCCCTGCTTAGATATGCCTGGTGAAACTTTGTTTGAAAATTGGGGGAGCAACAAGGTTTGGTGTAATTTTTTAATGGATGATTTACATCATTTTAATTTGGAGTAGGCTATTTAAATTATTCTATTGTGGTTTTATTTCCCTCTAAGCTATTTCTTAACATTCTAAAATGTTCTTCTGTTAGTAAAATTATATACTACATTATTCTGCTCTAAAAATACTGAAGTTCATTATATTGGAATTATATAGTCAGGATAATTAAATATTTTTAATTTTATAGAGTACATTCACAGAAGGTGGTTCTTGAAAACAAGAAATGTTACAGTGATTTCAGATAGCTTCTTTCGTTAACAAATGTGCAAAACTGTCTTGAAAAGGTGCATTTCTAACATATATTTCTGAAATGTTATCTTAACAAACAAAAGTGAGAGGGCGGCAGATACAGAACTGCCAAATTAATTCTCCTCACAGGAAGATCTGTAAGCAGAATCATTTTCTACAGAAAATGGTGGCAGCCCTGTACTTAAAACATCTGAAGTAAGGTAGGTAGAGCTCTATCAAATGTGTCTGGTGGGGGCCTAGCCTATAGCAGCCTCTAGAAATACAACAAATGAGGAGATGAGTCTACAGACACAAATACATTGTAAGAAAGTCTCCACTGTTTTGAGTTGCTTTTCCATGCAAACTGGCAGAATTTTCATCTGAAGTGAGAATCATCAAAACCCATGGAAGTGGGTTTGAAAATCAGATTACTCACACTCGAGTAGCAGAGAAACCTGCAAATCTAAAAGTTGCATCATTATTCTTTCTAAACACAAAGAAATGTATTGCCAATGAACAGCCATCATATTTCTTATCATGTATTTTTTCATATTTCTCTTAAGAAATGCTTTTAATTGAAATTATTAAAGAGTGCCTAAGAAATACTTTCAATAATTTTCAGTTTTTATTAATAGCAGGATGGTTTACAGAATATATTTGTGTAACAAAATCAGTCTCACAAAGCAGATATTGCAAAAGGTACAGTGTGTAACACTGTCTATTAAAAATGTTTGTCTTTACTTCTGTGAGATGTATGCTACTTCATGCTAGACTCAGTTGACTTAGCTTGCTTACAAAAAATGTCCCTGTAGCTCCTACATTCCAGGCAACGCACGCTCTACTCCCTCTGATCTGTCAGCAAGGAACACAAGGCACTTAGATTTGCTAAGCTCTAGTGAAGTTCTGGCCATATGTCCAGCAGCAGATGTGCTTAGAAGAGGTTTTTAGGAAGCTTTTGCAAAATTTCAAAAAATGTTCCTAATCTCAAATGGACAAACGGTACAAATAAAATCATTTTCATGAATAAAACTCAAATCAGATCCATATCAAGCTAATTAAAATATTTTTGCTTTTGCTCCCTTCCACAGAATACTTTATTTCAAAATAATCTTTTTATTTTTATATAAATTAATTTACTTTCTTGAATTAAATTAATTGAAATTTACACAGCTAACAGCTGTGAGCACAGCTAACAGAGGCAGCGAACAGATGCAGCAGTTTGCGCAGCAGTGGTTGGGCTCTGACTAGAACTTGAGGATCTTGCTGGAAGTTGTGGGCTTTCTGAGGACCTCCGAAGAACTAGAAGGTGATTGCTGTGAACAGGAAAGGGGAAGCTAGGCAAGGACAACTGCAGGAGGCCTTGACTTCTCCTGGGAAAAGCTCTAGCTAGGAGTGGCGGCTGCTAATGAGCTCTCTTGGTTGCCCCTGACCAGAGGGAGTTGGGGCCTTTGATCCCAGTGGCCCTTGATTAGGGCGGGTCAAGCACCCTGTGAGTCAGTGCTAGGGAGAGGCCTATACAAGAGCCAGGCCTAGAGTGCAGCGAACAGAGGCAGCAGTTTGTGCAGAAGGGCGTGCAAAGGGACCTTCGTTTCTGTTCCCTGTGGTGTAGGTTTCCTCAAGTATGGTCGTGACACGCCGCACAGCGTGTTCCCCAGTGGCTGTTGGAGTTGCTGTGTCAGAGGCTGGGACCCAGACCAACCCTCTGACAGTAGATGCAGCCCTACAGGTCTCAGGCTGCAGGAGTGCTTGGGGCCTCTCCGGGAGGCCTGGGCTGGCAGCCAGCTCTCCTGCAGGAGGTGTGCTGCTGTTGGTGAGTTGTGTTGTCAGGTAAGGGAGTTACGGGAGGAGGTCAGTAGGCTGCGCAGCATCCGAGAAGCAGAGCAAGAGATAGACAGGGTATTCTCGGAGACTGTGCAGCTTCGGGAGTCCCAGCCCCCCACAGCAGTGGAGTTGCCAGAGGGCTCTGTGCCATGTGAAACAGTACATCATGACACCGTAGAAGAAGGCTGGAAACTGGTCACTGCTCGTGGGAGGAGAAAGGCTCCTACTCCTCCCGAAGACTTGCAGCTTCAGAACAGGTTTAGCGTCCTCCAGGATGAGGAGGAGATGGGCATGGCTGCCAGGGAAGTACCTGGGACAACAGACCCAGTGCCTCGCTGGAACGCCCGGAAGAAGCRGTGGGTGACTGTTGTGGGGGACTCCCTGCTGCAGGGGATGGAGGCACCTGTCTGCCGATCTGACCTCATGTCTAGAGAGGTTTGTTGCCTGCCAGGGGCTTGCGTGCAAGATGTCATGGAAAGACTGCCAAGGCTTGTCCATGCTTCGGACTGTTACCCACTGCTGCTCTTCCGTGTGGGCGCTAATAACACCAAGCACAAACTGGAGACCATCAAGCAGGATTTCAGAGCTCTGGGGATGGTGGTCAAGGGTCTGGGAGCCCAGGTCATCTTCTCCTCAATCCTGCCAGTGAGGGGGATGGATGAGAGGAGGAGGAGATGGACTTTCCAAGTTAACAACTGGCTGTGCTGGTGTTTTGGTTTCTACAACCATGGGACCCTGTTTGAAGATCGACAACTG